>NC_142435.1:73322884-73632500 GCF_059453495.1 Arachis ipaensis | reverse complement strand
TATGCAATCACAATGTCTCTGTCCTTTGTGCCTTGATTGTTATCCTTAATTTTGCTTGCTTAAAGCACATGTATTGCTAATATTTCATTGTGTAAGACATTCATGATCCATCTTAGCCCCATAGCCATTGTTCTAATTGATGCTTGAGGATGAGCAAGCATTCTAAATTTGGCAAGGGAAGAGGAAGAATGGAAGGAAAAGGACAACAGTAGAGAAGATGAATTACAAGGTTGTAAAGTTCCTTTTCCTCTCCTTTGTTTTCAGCACTTTAAATTGCATGATTGTCTTTATTTTCTCTGTATGCATGTGTGTATGAATAAGCATAGTTTGATTACTGATTTCTAACATGCTGCTGTGACATTATAACTACCAACTTGAGTTTTGTGAATTCAAAGCAGTAAAGTATCATGATCATAAACAAACAAGGCCTTAAAGAAGAACTTAGCATGTGCATACAAGTATTGGAAGACTAGTGTGGTTAATTGTTGCTCAATTGCATTAGATTTTATTTAATTGAAGTTTTCATCTAGGACATTTTGTGAAATCTTTTGAAATCATGAAAACCTTGAAGAAGCATTTGCAAATTAAGGCAAGAAAGAAAAAGGGAAAGAATGAGAAAACTGAAGGCTCTGAGTACCAATGACAATTAATTTGTTAAGTACTTGTGGTGTTTATGTATCAAGCAAAAAACTTGAAAACAAAACACTTAGAGTCAAGGTTAGGCTCAAAGTGCAAAAAGCACTCCCTCAAAGCTCAAGGCTCTGAGCATCAATGATTAGAGAGTCAAGGAAAGAAACAAATGAGCTTAATGAAGTCCTCTAATTAAATGCTTGTGGTGCTTATGTAGCAAGTGGTAATACTTGAAGACAAAGCATTTAGAGTCGTAGTTTTGTTATCAACTCATGGGGCAAAGCACCCAAAAAGAGAAGCTAATAAGAAAATCAAAAGCTTGCTTCAAGGAAGAAGTATAAGGAAAAGATTTCATAAATTGAGCTAGATAGAAGCATCAATCATTTATATTTCTTTTGTGATTGTATCATGCATAGAAAACTAGCCTACCATGAACATTAACTTGCTATTCTTCTTACCTTGGATTGTCAATCTTTATTGCATGATTCTTTTCTTGCTTGGAGACAAGCAAGGTTTAAGTTTGGTGTTGTGATGACATGTCACCATGTCATGTTTTTCTATGCTTTTTCATACAAGAAATTGATGATTTGTGCTTAAATATTGAATGCTTTTGTGCTTAAATGTTATATTTCTTTGATCTTTTAATTTTATAAATCTTGTAGGAAATAAGAAGAAAAAGAAGCAAAGAAGCACAAAATAAGCTAAAAAGGAGAAAAAAAGAGCTTTGGGGGCACACTTTGAAGTTGGAGCACACTTTGGAGCCTTAGGCCACGCTTTTAAAAGCGTGGCCCATGACCAAATTAAAGGAGATTGGCAATCAGCACTCAAAGCTCGGTTCATGGGAAGAGCCTAGCTTTATCGTACAAAAAAAGTGAACTTGGAAGCAAAATTTTCGCTAAGTTAAACTTGGGCGTTCACAGCATGACCATGCCTCCTTCAAAGGACCATAACTAGAGCTACAGATGTCCGATTAATGTGCTTCCAGCTGCATTGAAAAGCTGACATTCAGAGCTTTCCAACGATATATGGAAATTTATATTTGGCATGAAATTGAGGCACAAGTGAAAGGCATCTTTAAAAATAAAAAACAAGCAAAAATAGACCAAAGTGCAACCACCAAGATTCGAAGGGAGAGACACAAGGAAACCAAGGAAGTAGCGCTCACTTGGAGAGCACTGAGCTCTTGGCAAGAGCTTTGTCGTGCTCTTTCCTCATGAAAATGCAAGGAATTGGTTCCCAAAGGCTTCCACCAAGGTTCGAAACTAGGACCTCATTAAAAGAAGAGGAAGCTGCGGTCATGCCATAAACTGAGTGCTCTCCCTTGTCTTGCCAAGCCTTGTCACGCACCAAAAGGGCCAAGGAAACAAGCACCAAAGCTCAGCTCTCCCCATGAACCGAGCCTTGTCCTGGGAGCAACACCCAGAGCCCAAAAATTCAATCAAAATTTCAAATTAATTCAATTCTTCACAAATTGAACCAAGGCCAACTAGATCCATCTCTTCCTCAAATCCAAAGCAAGCTAAGCCCATTATCATCACTCAAAGGCACAAGGATCAATTAGCTTAGGAATTTATTTTAATTGTAGTTTGTTTAGAATTTCATTTTTATTTTTCATTTTAAGCCTATAAAAAGGCATCTGTTTCAATTCATTGGGAGGCTAGCTCTACTAGAGAGTAGTGGTAGTAGGAGCTCTCTTTAAGTTTTCTTATGTGAATTTGATTTTTGGGAATTGGAAAGGAGAATTGATCTCTCTTCTTCCTTGTTCTTACTTCTGCACTCTCTACTTTTTGTTTTAAATCTTGGGTGGAGAATTGAAGAAATTCTGTTTCAATCTCACATTGAACTCTCTCTTGTTTACTTGCTGCATAATTTCAAGGAATTGTGATTTGGATCTAAGTTCTCTTTACTGCTTTCATCTTCTACTTCTTCTACAATTATTTTCTACTTCTTCTGCAATTGTTTTCTACTTTTTTTTCAATTGTTCTTTGTTGGATCAAAGAAGGACTTGAGATCTAGACTTGCTTTCTAGTCTCCTGACCCCTGAGATCTTTACTCTCTTAGTGAGAGTCTGTAATTTAAGTTTGGTTCATTTGCTGTTTGCTTCTTCAAGCAATTTTACTCTTCTCTGCTTAGATCTAATGCAATTTAATTCATCCTCTACTTCTCTGTTAATTGTCATTTACTTTTGTTTGTTTAATTTCTGTAATCCCATCCCCCAATTACATTTATTCTTTCTGTAATTTGAATTTCCAGTTGCTTGATCTATTGCTTTCTTTACTTTCCAGCACCCATTCCCCTTTACATTCACTGCAATTTACATTTCTTGTCATTTAAGTTTCTGCGATTTACATTTCTTGTTCTTTAAGTTACTTGCAATTTTACTTTCTGCACTTTAAATTTTCTTGTCATTTACTTTCTGTTGGCTACATTTCATCCAATTTCACTTCAATGTTAGCTTGACTAAACTAATCACCCACTAAAGTTGCTTGATCCATCAATCCCTGTGGGATCGACCCCAGTCTAAGTGTGTTTTACTACTTGATGCGACCCAGTACACTTGCCGGTGAGTTTTGGTGTTGGAATTTCGTTTCCAACCCATCAACATTAACTCCCTACGATGGTATGGAGGACCCAAAAAAGCACATAAAAAAATTCCGCTCCATGATGATAGTAAATGGTGCTTTTGATCCTATCTTATGTCTTTGTTTAACTACTTTTTTAGACGGTCCTGCACTTGATTGGTTTTTTCTCTTTGCCTGCAGATTCTATCTCATGCTTTCAGCAGCTTGGTAAGTTATTTGAAGATCAGTTCGTTGCATCTTCCATATATTTGCATGACTCTGACTATTTGAACACCATCAAGCAATGACAACATGAAAGCTTAAGAGAGTATGTTACTCGCTTCCCCAAAGTAGCAACAAGCATACCAAACCTTCATCTAGAGGTACACCTACATGCTATCAAAAGTGGCCTTTGCCCAGGAAAATTCCAAGAGACTATCACAGTAGCCAAACCTCGAACCTTATCTGAGTTTCGAGAGAAAGTCAAGGGCCAAATGGAGATTGAGGAGCTATGCCAAGCTCGAAGATTGGAAAAAGGTCAAACCAACAAGGACGATGACAAAAATTGAGATAGCAAGAGGCCTTTTCGATTAACATCCCGTTATGATTCTTACACTCAATTCAACACAAAAATGAAAGAAATCATTAAGAAAATACTAAATTCAAAACTAATCAAACCCCGTCGAAAGGCTGGAACCTAATAAAGATCTCAAGAATGTGGATAAAACAAAGTACTCTACTTTTCATCAGAAGCATGGGCACACTACTAATGAGTGCATAGTAGCCAAATACATCTCCCCCTATCAAGACTTGCTTGAGCGCTTAACTCGGCAAGGACATCTGGACAAATACATCGGCGGCTATATCCAAAAGCGCACCACATCCATCTGACTTATCTTCTACAGGTCAATCTTCTTGGGACAAAGAAAAATCACACACTGCTAAGCCCAATCAAGCCCGAGATGTGATTAATTTCATATTGGGGGCGCTTCGCTAGTGGTGGACTATCAAGCTCTGCTCGCAAACGCACTTACCGAGCTATGCTCGCTCTAGAGAGCACCATTAACAATCATCAAACTTTGCCCAACTTGCCTGAAATGATGTTCCAACCGTCTGATTTTAATTCAACCGAGCTCAACTTAGACAACCGCTTGTCATTTCTATTCAATTGGGAGATCTAATAGTTCGCAAAGTCTTGTTAGACCTAGGAAGTAGCACCGATGTTTTATTTTACTCCACATTTCAGAAAATAAAGTTGAGTGATAACATAATGCAACCATGCACCGGAAACCTGGTAGGATTTTCAGGTGAACGAGTGATGAGCGGATAATTTATACGCTTTTTGGCATTGTTTTTACATAATTTTTAGTATGATTTAGTTAGTTTTTAATATATTTTTATTAGTTTTTAAATAAAAATCACATTTCTGGACTTTACTATGAATTTATGTGTTTTTCTGTGATTTCAGGTATTTTCTGGCTGAAATTGAGGGACTTGAGCATAAATCTGATTCAGAGGCTGAAGAAGGACTGCAGATGCTGTTGGATTCTGACCTCCCTGCACTCAAAGTGGATTTTCTGGAGCTACAGAAGTCCAAATGGCGCGCTCTCAACTGCGTTGGAAATTAGACATCTAGGGCTTTTCAGCAATATATAATAGTCTATACTTTGCCCAAGTTTAGACGACGCAAACTGGCGTTCAAAGCCAGCTTTCTGCCCTATTCTGGCGTTAAACACCAGAAACAAGTTGCAAAGCAGAGTTAAACGCCAAAAACAAGTTACAAACTGGCGTTCAACTCCAAGGAAGAAAGCTTCAATGCTCAGTCCAAGCACACACCAAGTGGGCCCGGAAGTGGATTTCTGAATCATTTACTCATTTCCGTAAACTCTAGTTACTAGTTTAGTATAAAAACTACTTTTAGTGATTTATTTCACATCTCGGGAAACACATTATGTAACTTTTACGTTCTGAGACCTCCATGGGAGGCTGGCCACTCGGCCATGTCTACCCTATTTGCACTTATGTATTTTTAACGGTAGAGTTTCTACACACCATAGATTAAGGTGTGGAGTTCTGCTGTTCCTCATGAATTAATGCAAAGTACTATTGTTTTTCTATTCAACTCAAGCCTATTTCTTCTCTAAGATATTCATTCGCACACAAGAACATGATGAATGTGATGATTATGTGACACTCATCACCATTCTCACTTATGAACGCGTGCCTGACAAACACTTCCCTTCTACATGAAAGCAAGCTTGAATGCATATCTCTTAGCCTCCTGATTTACGATCAGAGCCTTTGTGGTATAGGCTAGAATTATTGGCGGCCATTCTTGAGATCCGGAAAGTCTAAACCTTGTCTGTGGTATTCCGAGTAGGATCTGGGAAGGGATGGCTGTGACGAGCTTCAAACTCGCGAGTGCTGGGCATAGTGACAGACGCAAAAGGATTACTGAATCCTATTCCAGCATGATCGAGAACCGACAGATGATTAGCCGTGCGGTGACAGTGCATTTGGACCATTTTCATTGAGAGGACGGGATGTAACCATTGACAACGGTAATGCCCAACATACAACTTGCCATGGAAAGGAGTATGAAGGATTGGATGAAGACAGTAGGAAAGTAAAGGTTCAGAAGGAACAAAAGCATCTCCATATGCTTATATGAAATTCTTACCAATGAATTACATAAGTATTTCTATCCTATTTTATATTTTAATTATATTTTTACTATCAATTCACCATAACCATTTAAATCCGCCTGACTGAGATTTACAAAGTGACCATAGCTTGCTTCAAGACGACAATCTCCGTGGGATCGACCCTTACTCACGTAAGGTTTATTACTTGGACGACCCAGTGCACTTGCTGGTTAGTTGTGCGAAGTTGTGACAAAGAACTAAGATTATGAACGTGCGTATAAAGTTTTTGGCACCGTTACCAAGGAATGAACGATCACGATTTCGTACACCAAGTTTCTGGCGCCGTTGCTGGGGATTGTTCGAGTTTGGACAACTGACGGTTCATCTTGTTGCTCAGATTAGGTAATTTTATTTTAATTTTAAGTTTTTGTTTTTATTCTTTTTATTTTTGAAAAAGTTTTTTTTAAAAAAAAATTATTCTATGGCTTCAGAATTTTTAAGAATGAATTCTAGAGTTTCATGATGATCTGTTGAAGTCTGGCTGGCTGTGAAGCCATGTCTAATATTTTGGACCGAGGTTTCAACTCATCATCACAAGAGGTTTTTGATTCTCATCAATTCAGCTGTTGTATGCTTGATTTGTATGCTAAAGCTTGGCTGGCCATTGGCCATGTCTAGTGTTTTGGACCGGAGCTTTCACTGAAAGCTTGGCTGGCTAGTAAGCCATGTCTAATTCCTGGACCGGAGTTTTAGACTAACATTGCATGATTCCTGGAATTCTCATTAGAAATTTTGAAATCCTTATTTTTCTTTTTCCAATTAATTTTCGAAAAATCCAAAAAAATTTATAAAATCATAAAACCAAAAATAATTTGATGTTTCTTGTTTGAGTCTTGTGTCAATTTTTAAGTTTGGTGTCAATTGCATATTTTTAATTTTCACTAAAAATTTTCGAAAAACTCATATATGTTCTTCATGATCTTCAAGTTGTTCTTGATGAACTTCTTTGTTTGATCTTTGCATTATCATGTTTTATGTATTTTCTTGTTTTTCATATGCATTTTCAACTTGTTAGTGTCTAAAGTTTGAAAATTTCTAAGTTTGGTGTCTTACATGTTTTTCTTTTCTTAAAAATTTTCAAAAACATGTTCTTGATGTTCATCTTGACATTCAAAGTGTTCTTGGTGTTCATCTTGACATTCAAAGTGTTCTTGCATGCATCATGTGTTTTGATCTTGAATTCTCATGTTTTGAGTCTTTTCATTGTTTTTCTCTTTCATCATTAAAAATTCAAAAATAAAAAAATATCTTTCCCTTTTTCTTCTCATAAAATTCAAATATTTGAGTTGACTTTTTCAAAAATTTTTAAGATCTAGTTGTTTCTTATGAGTCAAATAAAATTTTCAATTTAAAATTTCTATCTTTTTCAAATCTTTTTCAAAAATCAAATCTTTTTCATTTTCTCTTTCATAATTCCGAAATTTTTCAAAATTTATTTTCAAAATCTTTTCCTTATTTCTATTTCATATCTTCAGAATTAATGCTAACAATTAATGTGATTGATTCAAAAAATTTTTAGTTTGTTACTTGCCTAGCAAGAAATGTTCAATCTTTAAATTTTAAAATAATGTCTTTTGTTTCTTGTTAGTCAAGTAATCAACTTCAATTTTCAAAATCAAATCTTTTTAATTTCCAATTCAAATCTTTTTCAAAATGATTTTCAATCATATCTTTTTCAATGTCAATCACATCTTTTTCAAAATCAATTTCAAAATCTTTTCTAACCTCTTATCTTTTCAAAATTGATTTTTAAATCTTTTTCAAATTAATCCTATCTTTCTGTTTGATTCTTATCTTTTTCAAAATCACCTAACTAATTTTCCCTCTCTAATTTTCGAAAACTCTTCCCCACTTTTTCAAAATTCCTTTTAATTAACTATTTGTTTTAAATTCTAATTTAATTTAATTTCATTTTTCTTTTTAAAATTTTCGAATTTTAACTTCAAATTTTAAATTAAAAACAAAAATATTTTTATTTTATTTTATTTAATTTTCGAATTCTTCTCCCTCTCATCTCCTTCTATTTACTTATTTATCTACTAACACCCCTCTTTCACTCAAAAATTCGAACCCACTCTTCTCCTCTGTGTTCGAATTCTTATCTTCTCCTTCTTCCATTCTTCTCTTCTTATACTCATATAAGGAATCTCTATACTGTGACATAGAGGATTTCATATTTTCTTTTCTGTTCTCTTCTTTTTCATATGAGCAGGAACAAGGATAAGAACATTCTTGTTGAAGCCGATCTGAACCTGAAAGGACTCTGAAGAGGAAGCTAAGGGAAGCTAAAGCACAACTCTCTGGAGAAAATCTGACAGAAATTTTCGAAAAAGAAGGAGACATGGCCGAAAATAATAACAATGGTGGAGATGCAAGGAAGATGCTTGGTGACTTTACTGCACCAAATTCCAATTTACATGGAAGAAGCATCTCAATCCCTGCCATTGGAGCAAACAATTTTGAGCTAAAGCCTCAATTAGTTTCTCTAATACAACATAATTGCAAGTTTCATGGACTTCCATCAGAAGATCCTTTTCAGTTCTTAACTGATTTCTTGCAAATCTGTGATACTGTTAAGACCAATGGGGTTGATCCCGAGGTCTATAGGCTTATGCTTTTCCCGTTTGCTGTAAGATACAGAGCTAGAATATGGTTGGACTCTCAACCTAAAGATAGCCTGAACTCTTGGGAGAAGCTGGTCACGACTTTCTTAGCCAAGTTCTTTCCTCCTCAAAAGCTTAGCAAGCTTAGAGTGGATTTTCAAACCTTCAAACAGAAAGAAGGTGAATCTCTCTATGAAGCTTGGCAGAGATACAAGCAACTGACCAAAAAGTGTCCTTCTAACATGCTTTCAGAATGGACCATCCTGGATACATTCTATGATGGTCTGTCTGAATTATCAAAGATGTCATTAGACCATTTTGCAGGTGGATCTATTCACCTAAAGAAAACGCCTGCAGAAGCTTAGGAACTCATTGACATGGTTGCAAATAACCAGTTCATGTACACTTCTGAAAGGAATCCTGTGAGTAATGGGATGCCTCAGAGGAAGGGAGTTCTTGAAATTGATACTCTGAATGCCATATTGGCTCAGAATAAAATGTTGACTCAGTAAGTCAATATGATTTCTCAGAGTATGAATGGATTGCAAGCTGCATCCAACAGTACTAAAGAGGCATCTTCTGAAGAAGAAGCTTATGATCCTGAGAACCTTGCAATAGCAGAGGTGAATTACATGGGAGAACCCTATGGAAACACCTATAATCCCTCATGAAGAAATCATCCAAATTTCTCATGAAAGGATCAACAAAAGCCTCAAAAAGGCTTTAATAATGGTGGAAGAAAGAGGTTTAGCAGTAGCAAGCCTTTTCCATCATCCTCTCAGCAACAGACAGAGAATTCTGAGCAGAATCCATCTAGCTTAGCAAATATAGTCTCTGATCTATCTAAGGACACTCTAAGTTTCATGAATGAAACAAGGTCCTCCATTAGAAATTTGGAGGCACAAGTGGGTCAGCTGAGTAAAAGAGTCACTGAAACTTCTCCTAGTACTCTCCCAAGCAATACAGAAGAGAATCCAAAAAGAGAGTGCAAGGCCATAACCTTACTTGGTGTGGCCGAACCCAGAAAGGAGGAGAAGGACGTGAGGAGGAAGACCTCCTGGGACGTTCACTGACCAATAAGGAGTTTCCCTTTGAGGAACTAAAGGAATCTGAGGCTCATCTAGAGACCATAGAGATTCCATTGAACCTCCTTTTACCATTCATGAGCTCTGATGACTATTCATCTTCTGAAGAAGATGAAGACATTGTTCAAGGGCAAGCTGCCCAGTATTTGGGAGCAATCATGAAGCTGAATGCCAAGCTATTTGGTAATGAGACTTGGGAGGACGAGCCTCCATTGCTCATTGATGAACTAAATATCTGGGTTCAGCACACTTTACCTAAAAAAAATCGGATCCTGGTAAATTCCTAATTCCCTGTAACATAGGCACCATGACCTTTGAGAAGGCTCTGTGTGACCTGGGGTTAGACATAAACTTAATGCCACTCTCTGTAGTAGAGAAACTGGGAATCTATGAGGTACAAGCTGCAAGAATCTCACTAGAGATGGCAGACAAATCAATGAAATAGGCTTATAGATTAGTAGAGGACTTGTTAGTAAAGGTTGAAGGCCTTTGCATCCTTGCTGACTTCATAATCCTAGACACTGGAAAGGATGAGGATGAATCCATCATCCTTGGAAGACCCTTCCTAGCCACAGCAAAAGCTGTGATTGATATGGATAGAGGAGAGTTGGTCCTTCAACTGAATGAGGACTACCTTGTAATTAAGACTCAAGGTTCTCCTTCTGTAACCATGGAGAGGAAGCATGAAAAGCTTCTCTCACTGCAGAGTCAACCAAAACCCCCACAGTCAAACTCTAAGTTTGGTGTTGGGAGGCCACAACCAAACTCTAAGTTTGGTGTTGAGAGACCACAACCAAACTCTAAGTTTGGTGTTAAGAGGCCTCAACATTGCTCTGATTTTCTGTGAGGCTCTATGAGCGCTCACTGTCAAGCTATTGACATTAAAGAAGCGCTTGTTGGGAGGCAACCCAATGTTATTTAATTATATTTAATTATTTTCCATTTCTATTTTATGTTTTCTTTAAGTTGATGATCATGTGAAGTCACAAAAACTACTGAAGAATAAAAAAAAGAATGAAAAACAGCATTAAAAATAGCTCACCCTGGAGGAAGAACTTACTGGCGTTTAAACGCCAGTAAGAAGCATCAAACTGGCATTTAACGCCAGGAAGAAGCATCAAGATGGCGTTAAACGCTAGAAACAAGCACCAGACTGGCGTTTAACGCTAGAACAGAGCATGGGATTAGCGTTAAACGCCAGAAACAAGTAGCAAGCTGGCGTTTAACGCCAGACATGCATTCTAAGGGCGTTTTACACGCCTAAATGGAGCAGGGATGTTAAGTCCTTGACCCCTTTGGATCTGTGGACCCTACAGGATCCCCACCTACCCCACCTTTTCTTCTCTCCTCTTCACACCTTTTTATAACTCTCTTCTCCAAATACCCTTCACCAATCACCTCCATACCTCTTCCCCAAATACCCTTAACCACTCACATCCATCTACTCTTCCCCATCATACAACCCACCTACACCCACCCACTCAATTTCAAACCATCACTCCTTCCTTTTCACACATCATAACCACCTAAAACCCCCCTTGGCCGAACCACTCCCACCTCTTCATCTCATCTATTTTCTTCTTCTTCTACTCCCTCTTCTCTTCTTTTTCTTGAGGACGAGCAAACATTCTAAGTTTGGTGTGGTAAAAGCGTTGCTTTTTGTTTTTCCATAACCTTTTATGACACCTAAGGCCAGAGAAACCTCTAGAAAGAGGAAAGGGAAGGCAAAAGCTTCCACCTCTGAGTCATGGAAAATAGAGAGATTCATCTCAAAAGCTCATCACTAAGAAAAGGATGGAGCAAACAAGAGAGCCCACTTATGGACTGGTGCACAAAATTGTTACTCTCTTACAATTTCGCACACATGACCAGCAAGTGCACTGGGTCGTCCAAGTAATACCTTACGTGAGTAAGGGTCGAATCCCACGGAGATTGTTGGTTTGAAGCAATCTATGGTTATCTTGTAAATCTTAGTCAGGAAGTCAATTATGTTTATCAGTTGAATTGTGAATAAACAGTAGAGCATAAATTAAAAGTTACTTGTTGTGCAGTAATGGAGAATATGTTGGAGTTTTGGAGATGCTTTGTCTTCTGAATCTCTGCTTTCCTCTGTCTTCTGATTCACGCACGCACGTCCTCCTCTGGCAAGCTGTGTGTTGGTGGATCACCGTTGTCAATGGCTACCTTCCATCCTTCCAGTGAAAACTACGCTCACGCGCTCTGTCACAGCACGGCTAATCACCGGTTGGTTCTCGATCCGGTTGGAATAGGATTTACTATCCTTTTGCATCTGTCACTAACGCCCAGCCTTCAGGAGTTTGAAGCTCGTCACAGTCATTCAATCCCTGAATCCTACTCGGAATACCACAGACAAGGTTTAGACTTTCCGGATTCTCATGAATGCCGCCATCAATTCTAGCTTATACCACGGAGATTCTGATTAAGGAATCTGAGAGATACTCATTCAATCGGATATAGAACGAAGGTGATTGTCAGGCACACGTTCATGGTTTGAGGAAGGTGATGAATGTCACAGATCATCACCTTCATCACAGTTAAGCGCGAATGAACATCTTAGATAGGAACAAGCGTGTTTGAATGGAAAACAGGAATACTTGCATTAATTCATTGAGACACAGCAGAGCTCCTCACCCCCAACAATGGGGTTTAGAGACTCATGCCATCAGAGAATACAAAGCTTAGATCTAAAAATGTCATGAGATGCAAAATAAGTCTCTAAAAGTTGTTTAAATACTAAACTAGTAGCCTAGGTTTACAAAAATTGGATAAACTATGATGGATGATGTAGAGATCCACTTCACGTGCAGAGGCCATTTGTGGAGTTGAACGCCAGTTTTTATGCCAGTTTGGGCGTTCAACTCCAGCTTTTGATCCTTTTCTGGCACTGGACGCCAGAATTGGGCAGAAAACTGGCATTGAACGCCAGTTTACGTCGTCTATCCTTTTGCAAAGTATGGACTATTATATATTGCTGGAAAGCCCTGGATGTCTACTTTCCAACGCAATTGGAAGCACGCCATTTCGAGTTATGTAGCTCCAGAAAATCCACTTTGAGTGCAGGGAGGTCAGAATCCAACAGCATCAGCAGTCCTTTTTCAGCCTGAATCAGATTTTTACTCAACTCCTTCAATTTCAGCCAGAAAAATACCTGAAATTACAGAAAAACACACAACTCATAGTAAAGTCCAGAAATATGAATTTTTCCTAAAAACTAATAAAAATAGACTAAAAACTAACTAAAACATACTCTAAACTATATGAAATTATCCCCAAAAAGCGTATAAAATATCCGCTCATCACAACACCAAACTTAAACTGTTGCTTGTCCTCAAGCAACTAGACAAATAAAATAGAAGACTAATAAGTTGAAAAGCAATAATATCTCAGAGTTTTTGATTGAAGCTCAGATCCTAATTAGATGAGCGGGACTAGTAGCTTTTTGCTTCTGAACAGTTTTGGCATCTCACTTTATCCATTGAAGCTCAGAGTGATTGGCATCTATAGGAACTCAGAATTCAGATAGTGTTATTGATTCTCTTAGTTCAGTGTGATGATTCTTGAACACAGCTTCTTTATGAGTCTTGGCCGTGGCCCTAAGCACTTTGTTTTCCAGTATTACTACCGGATACATAAATGCCACAGACACATAACTGGGTGAACCTTTTCAGATTGTGACTCAGCTTTGCTAAAGTCCCCAATTAGAGGTGTCCAGAGTTCTTAAGCACACTCTTCTTTTTGCTTTGGACCTTGACTTTAACCGCTCAGTCTCAAGTTTTCACTTGACACCTGCACGCCACAAGCACATGGTTAGGGACAGCTTGGTTTAGCCGCTTAGACCAGGATTTTAGTCCTTTAGGCCCTCCTATCCACTGATGCTCAAAGCCTTGGGATCCTTTTTATTTGCCCTTGCCTTTTGGTTTTAAGAGCTTTTGGCTTTTTCTGCTTGCTTTTTTTTTTTTGCTTTTTTTTTTCTGCAAGCTTTGTTCTTTGCTGCTTTTTCTTGCTTCAAGAATCATTTTTATGATTTTCAGATTATCAATAACATGTCTCATGTTCATCATTCTTTCAAGAGCCAACATATTTAACAGTCTTAAACAACAAATTCAAAAGACATATGCACTGTTCAAGCATTCATTCAGAGGACAGAAAGCATTGCCACCACATTTAACCAATTAGAATTTCTTTTATTAAACTCGAAATTTTATTGCTTCTTATTCAAAAGATCTGCTATTTTATTCATGTTTAATGATGATGAGAAAAATAAACTATAGCTTAATTGGAGATGAAATCAAATAGATACTAATTACTATTATATGACTTCTAAGGTAAACTTTCTATAAGGACACTGTCACAGAGTTAAGGCAGAAATTGGAAATTAACAACCTTTATTCTGGAGGTATGGGGGTTCCTCTGATCCTTGGGAGGCTTGGTATTACAGAAGACTTTTGGCGCTTCAGTTCCCTTAAGTCACGTCCCTGCTCCTCTTGTTCTTTAAGCATATGGGTCAGCGTTTGACTGTGTTCCTTCTGTTGTTTTATTATTTGCTCCATAGCTTCCTGTATCTTGGTGACAGATGTCTCAAGATATTCCCAGTATTCAGCTGGAGGTATCTCTGGGAGGAATTCCTGTGCTCTCTTCTTGATGGGATCCTCCTGTGCCTGTTGTCTCTCCATTGATGCTTTGGTGATTGACTTTTCAATTAGGATATATTCAGTTATTCCCATCTTGACTCCAGCGTCCTTGCAGAGCAGAGAAATCACGCTTGGATAAGCCAACCTGGCCTCTTTTGAATTTTTATTAGCTATCTTGTAAAGTTCAGTGGAAATCAGCTGATGAACCTCCACTTCCTTCCCCGTCATGATGCAATGAATCATCACTGCTCTTTTAACTGTGACTTCAGAACGGTTGCTAGTGGGCAACAGAGAACGCCCAATGAAGTCCAGCCATCCTCTGGCAGCTGGCTTGAGATCCTCTCTCTTGAGTTGATTTGGGACGCCCTTTGTGTTGGTGGTCCACCTGGCTCTAGGGATACATATGTCCTCTAGAATCTTATCCAGGCCAATGTCTGCTCTCATCATCCTCCTGTTGAAGGAGTCTGGATCATCCTTTAGCTGAGGTAGCTTTAATATCTCTCTGATCTTGTCAGGGGTGGTATGAACAATCTTTCCCCTGACCATGGTCCGAAATTCGTAGCAGGCTGTTCCAGATAGTCTTTGCTTGTCAGTCTGCCACATATTAGCATAGAACTCCTGGACCATGTTCCTTCCTACTTTCGTTTCAGGATTAGCTAGGACTTCCCAGTTCCTGATTCGAATTTGCTCCTGGATCTCCGGATATTCATCTTCTTTCAGATCGAATCTCACTTCCGGGATCACTGATCTCAGACCCATTACTTTAAGATAATGGTCTGAATGTTCTTTAGATAAGAACTTCCCTTGATTCCAAAGTGGTTTTGGAACGCTCTCTTTCTTGCCTCTTGGAGTGGATTGTTTTCCTTTGGGAGCCATGATCTTAGTGATCTCGGATAAACACACCAAACTTAGAGGTTTGCTTGTCCTCAAGCAAAAGAAAAGAAAGGAGAGGGATAGAAGGAGATCGAGGTGCACTTGTTGATGGAGCAGGGGGGAGGCCGAACCCAATTTAAAGGGGTGGGTGGGGTGGGTTTTCGAAAAATTGGAAAAGATAAGATAAAAAGATTGAGTTGAAAAAGATAAGATAGAAGATATAGTTTGATTTTGAAAAGATAGGATAGATTTTTGAAAAAGATAAATTTGGATTTTAAAAAAGATAATATGAGGATTTGAAAAAGATATTGATAAGATTTTAGAGTGAAAAAGATAGATTTGTTTTTGGAAAAGAGTTGGATTGACTTTGCAAAGAGGGTGTGTGCTTATGAATTAAGATACATTTGATATTTTGAAAGTAGGATTTTTAGAAATCAGGGTTCTTGACATGTTTATGTAAATAAAATCATGTATTGAATCATAAAATTATAAATTAGAATGGAAATACGTGTGGGATAAATGGATTTGGCTCCTCCCTGTCTTCCTGGCATTTGAACGCCCAAACACTGCTTGTTTTGGGCGTTCAGCGCCCAAATGCTGATCTCCTGGGCGTTCAGCGCCCATTTACTGCCATTCCTGGCGTTCAACGCCCAATGGGTGGCCATTTCTGGCGTTGAACGCCCAATTGCTGCCATTACTGGCGTTTTCTTGCCATTGAGCTCCCTATCTCTGTTTTGTGTGCAAATTCCTTCTGTAACCCTGTAAGCTTATACAAATGATTCTGTACCTTAGTGTCAGTGAACTTTATATAAACAAATAAAAATAAAAATAGGGCAAAAATGCTTAGAGGATTGATGCCCCATGGCTGGGTTGCCTCCCAGCAAGCGCTTCTTTATTGTCTTTAGCTGGACCTTGCTGAGCTTTTAATCTAGCTTCAGCCTTGAGCATTCTTGCTCAATGTTGCCTTCAAGATAATGCTTGATTCTTTGTCCATTGACAATGAACTTCTTATCAGAATCAATATCTTGAAGCTCCACGTAACCATATGGTGACACACTTGTAATCACGTATGGTCCCCTCCACCGGGATTTCAGTTTCCCGGGGAATAGCCTGAGTCTAGAGTTAAACAACAGGACCTTCTGTCCTGGTTCAAAGATTCTAGATGACAGCTTTCTGTCATGCCATTTTTTTTATTTTTCTTTATAAAGCTTGGCATTTTCGAAAGCTGTGAATCTGAATTCCTCTAGCTCATTTAGCTGGAGCAATCGTTTTTCTCCTGCTAATTTGGCATCTAAGTTTAGGAATCTGGTTGCCCAGTAGGCCTTATGTTCCAGTTCCACGGGCAAGTGGCACGCCTTACCATACACGAGTTGGTATGGAGAGGTCCCTATAGGGGTCTTGAATGCTGTTCTGTAAGCCCACAGAGCATCATCCAAGCTCCTTGCCCAATCCTTTCTACGGGTATTTACTGTCTGTTCCAGGATTCTCTTTAATTTTCTGTTAGAGACTTCAGCTTGCCCATTGGTTTGTGGATGATATGGGGTGGCCACTTTGTGGCGAATTCCATACCGAACCATGGCAGAGTAAAGCTGTTTATTACAGAAGTGAGTGCCCCCATCACTGATTAACACTCTAGGGACACCAAACCTGCTAAAGATATGTTTCTGGAGGAACTTCAGCACTGTTTTAGTATCATTAGTGGGAGTGGCAATAGCCTCAACCCATTTTGATACATAGTCTACTGCCACCAGAATATAAGTGTTTGAGTATGATGGTGGGAAAGGTCCCATGAAGTCAATTCCCCATACATCAAACAACTCTATTTCCAAGATTCCTTGTTGAGGCATGGCGTAACCATGAGGCAGATTACCAGCTCTTTGGCAACTGTCACAATTACGTACAAACTCTCGGGAATCTTTATAGAGTGTGGGCCAATAGAAGCCACATTGGAGGACCTTGGTGGCTGTTCGCTCACCTCCGAAATGGCCTCCATATTGAGATCCATGGCAATGCCATATTATTCTCTGTGCTTCCTCTCTGGGGACACACCTACGGATGATTCCGTCTGCACATCTCTTAAAGAGATAGGGTTCATCCCACAAGTAGTACTTTGCATCAGTAACTAATTTTTTCTTTTGTATTCGATTGTACTCCTTGGGTATGAACCTTGCAGCTTTATAGTTTGCAATATCGGCAAACCATGGTGCTTCCTGAATGGCAAATAGGTGCTCATCAGGGAACGTCTCAGAGATCTCAAGAAAGGGGAGGGACGTCCCTTCCACTGGCTCTATCCGGGACAGATGATCAGCTACTTGGTTCTCTGTCCCTTTTCTGTCTCTTATTTCTATATCAAACTCTTGCAGGAGCAATACCCATCTAATGAGCCTGGGTTTTGAATCCTGCTTTGTGAGTAGATACTTAAGAGCAGCATGGTCAGTGTACACAATCACCTTTGATCCTACTAAGTAGGATCTGAACTTGTCAATGGCGTAAACCACTGCAAGTAATTCCTTTTCTGTGGTTGTGTAATTTTTCTGGGCATCATTTAAAACGCGACTGGCATAATAAATGGCATGCAGAAGCTTGTCATGCCTCTGTCCCAATACTGCACCAATGGCATGATCACTGGCATCACACATTAACTTAAATGGCAATGTCCAGTCTGGTGCAGAAATGACTGGTGCTGTGACCAACTTAGCTTTCAGCGTTTCAAACGCCTGCAGGCATGCTGTGTCAAACACAAATGGCGTGTCAGCAGCTAGCAGGTTGCTTAGAGGTTTTGCGATTTTTAAAAAATCCTTTATAAACCTCCTATAGAATCCTGCATGCCCCAGAAAGCTTCTGATTGCCTTAACATTGGCAGGTGGTGGTAATTTTTCAATTACCTCTATTTTTGCTTGATCCACCTCTATTCCCTTGTTTGAGATTTTATGCCCAAGAACAATTCCTTCAGTCACCATGAAGTGACACTTTTCCCAGTTTAAAACTAGGTTGGTTTCTTGGCATCTTTTCAGAACAAGTTTCAGGTGATCAAGACAGGAGCTGAATGAGTCTCCATATACTGAGAAGTCATCCATGAAGACTTCCAGAAATTTTTCCACCATGTCAGAGAAAATAGAGAGCATGCATCTCTGGAAGGTTGCAGGCGCATTACATAGCCCAAATGGCATCCTTCTATAAGCAAACACTCCAGATGGACATGTGAATGCTGTTTTCTCTTGATCCTGGGGATCCACTGCAATTTGGTTGTAGCCTGAATAGCCATCCAAAAAGCAGTAATAATTATGACCTGCTAGTCTCTCTAGCATCTGGTCTATGAATGGTAAAGGAAAATGATCCTTTCTGGTGGCTGTATTGAGCCTTCTGTAGTCAATACACATGCGCCACCCTGTAACTGTTCTTGTAGGAACCAGTTCATTTTTTTCATTATGAATCACTGTCATGCCTCCCTTTTTTGGGACGACTTGAACAGGGCTCACCCAGGGGCTATCAGAAATGGGATAAATAATCCCAGCCTCTAGTAATTTGGTGACCTCTTTCTGCACCACTTCCTTCATGGCTGGATTCAGCCGCCTCTGTGGTTGAACCACTGGTTTGGCATTATCCTCCAATAGGATTTTGTGCATGCATCTAGCTGGGCTTATGCCCTTAAGGTCACCTATGGACCACCCAAGAGCTGTCTTGTGTGTCCTTAGCACTTGAATAAGTGCTTTCTCTTCCTGTGAATTTAAAGCAGAGCTTATGATCACCGAAAAAGTGTCACCTTCTCCCAGAAATGCATATTTCAAGGATGGTGGTAGTGGCTTGAGCTCGGGTTTAGGAGGTTTTTCCTCTTTCAGAAGAAAGTTCAGAGGCTCTTTCATGTCCTCTGAATCCTCCAAATCAGGCTGAACATCTTTAAAGATGTCATCCAACTCTGATTCGAGACTCTCAGCCATGTTGATCTCTTCTACCAAAGAGTCAATGAGATCAACTTTCATGCAGTCTGTTGATGTGTCTGGATGCTGCATGGCTTTGACAGCGTTCAACTTGAACTCATCATCATTGACTCTCAGGGTTATTTCCCCCTGCTGGACGTCAATGAGGGATCGTCCAGTTGCTAGGAAGGGTCTTCCTAGAATGAGAGTAGCACTCTTGTGCTCCTCCATTTCTAGCACAACAAAGTCAGTGGGAAAGGCGAATGGCCCAACTCTGACAATCATGTCCTCAATCACGCCTGATGGGTATTTAGTGGAACCATCAGCAAGTTGGAGACATATCCGGGTTGGTTTAACTTCTTCAGTTAAGCCAAGCTTCCTGATAGTGGATGCAGGTATTAGGTTGATGCTTGCCTCAAGATCACATAAAGCTGTCTTGGTGCAATCACCTTCCAATATGCATGGTATCAGAAAACTCCCAGGGTCTTTAAGCTTTTCAGGAAAGCTTTTCAGAATGACTGCACTGCATTCTTCAGTGAGGAGAACTCTTTCTGTTTCTCTCCACTCCTTTTTATGACTCAAGATCTCTTTCATGAACTTGGCAAAAGAAGGTATTTGCTCAAGTGCCTCTGCAAATGGAATCTTTATTTCAAGAGTCCTTAGATAATCTGCAAAGCAAGCAAATTGCTTATCCTGCTCCTCTTTCCGGAGTTTTTGAGGATAAGGTATCTTGGCTTTATATTCCTCAACCTTAGTGGTTGAAGAAGCCTTTTTAGAGGGGTTGTTATCAGCATTTGTGTGTGTCTGATCCCTCACTGGCAATTGAGTGCCAGGGTCAGAAGCTGGAGTGACGTTAGACGCCAGCTCACTGTCTGTTCCTGGCGCCTGAACGCCAGAATTGTGCCCATTTTGGGCGTTCAACGCTGGATTCTGCCCCATTTGGGCGTTCAACGCCAGATTCTTGCCCATTTCTGGCGTTGAACGCCAATCCTGCCTTGTTTCTGGCGCTGAACGCCAGTTTTGGGCATGGTCTGGGCGTTCAGCGCCAGCCTTCCACCCATTTTCTGGCGTTTTAGTGCCAGAATTATTTTTCCCTGGGCTCTTACTGTCCTCAGGTGAATCTTTGGTGGGTCGCTCATTTCTTGAATTTTTGATGCCTTGAGATGGGGTATTTAATGTTTTCCCACTTCTTAGTTGAACTGCTTGGCATTCTTCTGCTATTTGTTTTGATAGCTGCTGCTTTGTTTGTTTAAACTGTTCGTCCATATGTATATTAGCTATCCTTGTCTCCTGTAGCCTGTCCTTGAATTCAGCTAGCTGCTTTGTTAGAAAATCCAATTGCTGATTGAATTCAGCAACTTGTTTTACAGTACTGAATTCAGCAGTTACTGTTTTAACCTCTTCATTCATGGAAGGGTTGCTGCTTAGATACAGATGCTGATTCCTGGCAACTGTATCAATGAGCTCTTGAGCCTCTTCAATTGTCTTTCTCATATGGATAGATCCACCAGCTGAGTAATCTAGAGACATCTGAGCTCCTTCTGCAAGCCCATAGTAGAAGATGTCTAACTGAACCCACTCAGAAAACATTTCAGAGGGGCATTTTCGTAGCATCTCTCTGTATCTCTCCCAGGCATCATAAAGAGATTCATTATCTCCTTGTTTAAAGCCTTGGATGTCCAGCCTTAGCTGTGTCATCCTTTTTGGAGGAAAATACTGATTCAGGAATTTTTCTGTCAGCTGTTTCCATGTTCTTATGCTGGCCTTAGGTTGGTTATTTAACCACCTCTTAGCTTGATCTTTTACAGCAAATGGAAACAGTAATAGTCTGTAGACATCCTGATCTATTTCCTTATCATGTACTGTGTCAGCAATTTGTAAAAATTGTGCCAGAAACTCTGTAGGTTCTTCCTGTGGAAGACCGGAATACTGGCAACTTTGCTGCACCATGATAATGAGCTGAGGATTCAACTCAAAGCTACTAACTCCAATGGAGGGTATGCATATGCTACTCCCATATGAAGCAGTAGAGGGGTTAGAATATGACCCCAGAGTCCTCCTGGACTGTCCATTTCCACTTATGTCCATGATGGATATATGGATATAACTTGGACTGATTTATCTTTTTATTTATTTTATTTTATAAGAAGTAAATACTTAAATAAAATAAAATAACTAAAAAGAATTTGAATTTTGAAATAAAAGAATTTTTTTTTCGTAAAAGAAAATAAAAATTAATTAGTTAAAAAAAAAGAAATTTTTGAAAAAGAGAGAAGATATTTTCGAAAATTAGAGAGAGAGAGAGTTAGTTAGGTAGTTTTGAAAAAGTTAAGAAACAAACAAAAAGTTAGTTGGTTAGTTGGAACAAATTTTGAGAAGATAAGAAGTTAGGAAGTTAGAAGAGATATTTTGAAAAGATATTTTTGAATTTAGTGAGGAGAGAGAAAAACAATAAGATAGTACAAGATTTAAAATTTTTAGATCTAATGCTCCTTGTTTTTGAAAATTTTGGAGGGAAAACACCAAGGAACACCAAACTTAAAAATTTTAAGATCAAGACACAAGGAAAACTCAAGAACACTTTGAAGACTCACAAGAACACAAGAACATGAAGAAAGAACACCAAACTTAAAATTTTTTAGAAAACCAAACCAAAATTTTCGAAAACCAAAGGAAAATCAACAAGAAAACACCAAACTTAAAGTTTGGCACAAGATTTAATAGAAAAAATATTATTTATGAAAAAGAAGGTTTTGAAAAGAATATAAAAGACTCTAACCCAATTACCAAGAACACAGATTAACGCTCTAGCCAAATGAGTTATGAAAATTTTCGAAAATTTTAAGAAAGATTATTTTTGAAAACACCAAACTTAAAGTTTGGCACATGATTTAACAGAAAAATTATTTTTGAAAAAGGTTTTAAAAAATATGATAGCTAATTACCATGAACATAAACACCACGTTCTAATTAACTGAGCTATAAATTTAAAGTGTTTTAACAAGGGATAAATAATAAAAGACTCTAAACCAAAAAGAGAAAATTTTTCCTAATCTAAGCAACAAAATAAACCGTCAGTTGTTCAAACACGAACAATCCCCGGCAACGGCGCCAAAAACTTGGTGCACAAAATTGTTACTCTCTTACAATTTCGCACACATGACCAGCAAGTGCACTGGGTCGTCCAAGTAATACCTTACGTGAGTAAGGGTCGAATCCCACGGAGATTGTTGGTTTGAAGCAATCTATGGTTATCTTGTAAATCTTAGTCAGGAAGTCAATTATGTTTATCAGTTGAATTGTGAATAAACAGTAGAGCATAAATTAAAAGTTACTTGTTGTGCAGTAATGGAGAATATGTTGGAGTTTTGGAGATGCTTTGTCTTCTGAATCTCTGCTTTCCTCTGTCTTCTGATTCACGCACGCACGTCCTCCTCTGGCAAGCTGTGTGTTGGTGGATCACCGTTGTCAATGGCTACCTTCCATCCTTCCAGTGAAAACTACGCTCACGCGCTCTGTCACAGCACGGCTAATCACCGGTTGGTTCTCGATCCGGTTGGAATAGGATTTACTATCCTTTTGCATCTGTCACTAACGCCCAGCCTTCAGGAGTTTGAAGCTCGTCACAGTCATTCAATCCCTGAATTCTACTCGGAATACCACAGACAAGGTTTAGACTTTCCGGATTCTCATGAATGCCGCCATCAATTCTAGCTTATACCACGGAGATTCTGATTAAGGAATCTGAGAGATACTCATTCAATCGGATATAGAACGGAGGTGATTGTCAGGCACACGTTCATGGTTTGAGGAAGGTGATGAATGTCACAGATCATCACCTTCATCACAGTTAAGCGCGAATGAACATCTTAGATAGGAACAAGCGTGTTTGAATGGAAAACAGGAATACTTGCATTAATTCATTGAGACACAGCAGAGCTCCTCACCCCCAACAATGGGGTTTAGAGACTCATGCCGTCAGAGAATACAAAGTTTAGATCTAAAAATGTCATGAGATGCAAAATAAGTCTCTAAAAGTTGTTTAAATACTAAACTAGTAGCCTAGGTTTACAAAAATTGGATAAACTATGATGGATGATGTAGAGATCCACTTCACGTGCAGAGGCCATTTGTGGAGTTGAACGCCAGTTTGGGCGTTCAACTCCAGCTTTTGATCCTTTTCTGGCACTGGACGCCAGAATTGGGCAGAAAACTGGCGTTGAATGCCAGTTTACGTCATCTATCCTTGTGCAACGTATAGACTATTATATATTTCTGGAAAGCCCTGGATGTCTACTTTCCAACGCAATTGGAAGCACGCCATTTCGAGTTCTGTAGCTCCATAAAATCCACTTTGAGTGCAGGGAGGTCAGAATCCAACAGCATCAGCAGTCCTTTTTCAGCCTGAATCAGATTTTTACTCAACTCCTTCAATTTCAGCCAGAAAAATACCTGAAATTACAGAAAAATACACAACTCATAGTAAAGTCCAGAAATATGAATTTTTCCTAAAAACTAATAAAAATAGACTAAAAACTAACTAAAACATACTCTAAACTATATGAAATTATCCCCAAAAATCGTATAAAATATCCGCTCATCATGGACCTCAACAAGAGCATGAGGAAATTCCTCATCATGAAATCCCTGAGATACCTCAGGGGATGCACTTCCCTCCACAAAACTATTGGGAGCAAATCAACACCTCCCTAGGAGAATTAAGTTCTAACATGGGACAACTAAGGATGGAACACCAAGAGCACTCCATCATTCTCCATGAAATTAGAGAAGATCAAAGAGATATGAGGGAGGAGCAACAAAGACAAGGAAGAGACATAGAGGAGCTCAAGAGCACCATTGGTTCTTCAAGAAGAGGAAGACGCCACCCTCACTAAGGTGGACTCGTTCCTTAATCTCCTTGTTCTTATTTTCCTGTTTTTCGGTTTTTGAGCCTTATGTTTTATTTGTGTTTGTGTCTTTACTATATGATCATTAGTGTTTAAGTGTCTATGTCTTAAAGCTATGAATGTCCTATGAATCCATCACCTCTCTTAAATGAAAAATGCTTTTAATCACAAAAGAACAAGAAGTACATGATTTCGAATTCATCCTTGAAATTAGTTTAATTATTTTGATGTGGTGACAATACTTTTTGTTTTCTGAATGAATGCTTGAACAGTGCATATATCTTTTGAATTTGTTGTTTATGAATGTTAAAATTGTTGGCTCTAGAAGAATGATGAAAAAGGAGAAATGTTATTTGATAATCTAAAAAATCATAAAATTGATTCTTGAAGCAAGAAAAAGCAGTGAATACAAAAGCTTACAAAAAAAAAAAAAAAAAAACAAAAAGAAAGAAAAAGAAAAAGCAAGCAGAAAAAGCCAAGAGCTCTTTAAACCAAAAGGCAAGAGCAAAAAGCTAGTAACCCTTTAAACCAAAAGGCAAGGGTAATAAAAAGGATCCAAGGCTTTGAGCATCAGTGGATAAGAGAGCCCAAAAGGAATAAAATCCTGGCCTAAGCGGCTAAACCAAAGCTGTCCCTAACCATGTGCTTGTGGCGTGAAGGTGTCAAGCCAAAAGCTTGAGATTGAGCGGTTAAAGTCAAGGTCCAAAGCAAAAAAAGAGTTTGCTTAAGAACCCTCGACACCTCTAACTGGGGACTCTAGCAAAGCTGAGTCACAATCTGAAAAGGTTCACCCAGTTATGTGTCTGTGGCATTTATGTATCCGGTGGTAATACTGGAAAACAAAGTACTTAGGGCCACGGCCAAGACTCATAAAGTAGTTGTGTTCAAGAATCAACATACTGAACTAGGAGAATCAATAACACTATCTAAATTCTAAGTTCCTATAGATGCCAATCATTCTGAACTTCAATGGATAAAGTGAGATGCCAAAACTATTCAGAGGCGAAAAGCTACTAGTCCCGCTCATCTAATTGGAGCTAAGTTTCATTGATATTTTGGAATTTGTAGTATATTCTCTTCTTTTTATCCTATTTGATTTTCAGTTGCTTGGGGATAAGCAACAATTTAAGTTTGGTGTTGTGATGAGCGGATAATTTATACGCTTTTTGGCATTGTTTTTACATAGTTTTTAGTATAATTTAGTTAATTTTTAATATATTTTTATTAGTTTTTAAATAAAAATCACATTTCTGGACTTTACTATGAGTTTGTGTATTTTTTTGTGATTTCAGGTATTTTCTGGCTGAAATTGAGGGACTTGAGCAAAAATCTGATTCAGAGGCTGAAGAAGGACTGCAGATGTTGTTGGATTCTGACCTCCCTGCACTCAAAGTGGATTTTCAGGAGCTACAGAAGTCCAAATGGCGTGCTCTCAACTGCGTTAGAAAGTAGACATCCAGGGCTTTCCAGAAATATATAATAGTCCATACCTTTTTCTCAGGTTTAGATGACGCAAACTGGCATTCAACGCTAGTTTTCTGCCCTATTCTGGCGTTAAACGCCAGAAACAAGTTGCAAAGCAGAGTTAAACACCAGAAACAAGTTACAAACTGGCGTTCAACTCCAAGGAAGACCTCTACATGTGAAAGCTTCAATGCTCAGTCCAAGCACACACCAAGTGGGCCCGGAAGTGGATTTCTGCATCATTTACTCATTTCTGTAAACCCTAGTTACTAGTTTAGTATAAAAACTACTTTTAGTGATTTATTTCACATATCGGGAACACATTATGTAACTTTTACATTCTGAGACCTCCATGGGAGGCTGGCCACTCGGCCATGTCTACCCTATTTTCACTTATGTATTTTCAACGGTAGAGTTTCTACACACCATAGATTAAGGTGTGGAGCTCTGCTGTTCCTCATGAATTAATGCAAAGTACTATTGTTTTTCTATTCAACTCAAGCCTATTTCTTCTCTAAGATATTCATTCGCACACAAGAACATGATGAATGTGATGATTATGTGACGCTCATCACCATTCTCACTTATGAACGCGTGCCTGACAAACACTTCCGTTCTACATGAAAGCAAGCTTGAATGCATATCTCTTAGCCTTCTGATTTACGATCAGAGTCTTCATGGTATATGCTAGAATTATTGGTGGTCATTCTTGAGATCCGGAAAGTCTAAACCTTGTCTGTGGTATTCCGAGTAGGATCTGGGAAGGGATGGCTGTGACGAGCTTCAAACTCGCGAGTGCTGGGCGTAGTGACAGACGCAAAAGGATTACTGAATCCTATTCCAGCATGATTGAGAACCGACAGATGATTTACCGTGCGGTGACAGCGCATTTGGACCATTTTTATTGAGAGGACGGGATGTAGCCATTGACAACGGTGATGCCCAACATACAGCTTGCCGTGGAAAGGAGTATGAAGGATTGGATGAAGACAGTAGGAAAGCAGAGGTTCAGAAGGAACAAAAGCATCTCCATATGCTTATCTGAAATTCTCATCAATGAATTACATAAGTATTTCTATCCTATTTTATATTTTAATTATATTTTAACTATCAATTCACCATAACCATTTAAATCCGCCTGACTGAGATTTACAAAGTGACCATAGCTTGCTTCAAGCCGACAATCTCCGTGGGATCGACCCTTACTCACGTAAGGTTTATTACTTGGACGACCCAGTGCACTTGCTGGTTAGTTGAGCGAAGTTGTGACAAAGAACTAAGATTATGAACGTGCGTATAAAGTTTTTGGCGCCTTTACCAAGAAACGAACGATCACGATTTCGTGCACCAACGAGTACCTATTTTGGGATCAGTGTGGTTATAAACCACACTTGGTGAGAATTCTCTGACCAAAACTCTAGATGTTCAATACCTTGTGGTTGATTGTTTTAGTCCTTATAACTTAATCCTTGGCCGACCTTTTTTGAATAAATTTGGTGCAATTGTCTCCATAATTCATCTGTATTAATTGTCATTGTTTTGGTTACGTTATGACAAATCTGGTTATTAAAAAATTAAAATTAACTTAAATATACACAATATTATTCCATGCCTTTTATTTTTATTTTATCATTATAAGAAGTCATATATATTATAAGAGAACCTCGTCTTTTTACCAATGGTTCTTCTATTCACTAGTTTCTATAAAGAAAAGATTGATGATTTTGTTATTTTTAGTTCTTTGGTGTGTATGGATGACGCAAAATAATATTATGTTTGTTATTTTTAGTTCTTTGGTCTTTGGCATATTCGTAAATGAAGCGCAGAGTAGATAAAAAGATGACTAATAAAAGAATAAATGGTTAAAACTTCCTCAATGCTAACGGTCGTAGTGCATGATAGGTGTTTTATAACTTTTTTATTTGATTGTTTCTTTATTATTATTTATTGTTTTGTTAAATTTGTGCTAAAAAGGTTTTTGATAATCATTTTATCGTGTTAGTGTAAATGTTGCAGGTGTTATATTTACTTTGTATGCTCTTAAATCTCACGTCCTTGATGAATATTTGTGACTGAGCAATTATTAAAACAATATTGTTTAATATCTATTTTATATTCTATTTAAATTATAATAGTGAGTAGATATTTTTTTTCAAAAAAAATAATGCGATTTTTTTTTCATAAAAACAAAGTTTAAATAATTGTGAAATTAGATTATACCACAGGTGATGATAAATATCTTGGCATTAGGTCTGCTATAAAAAGAAATATTATATTTTATTATATAATTTGGTTAAATTTTTCTTATCTTCAATCTAGATTATTTGGATTGGCACATTTCTAAAAAGTGTTATTCAAATTTTTTAAATTATTAAATCAAATCAATTACAACTAATTAATTAGGTTGATTAAATATCTAGATATCTTATTATAATATAATATAATTTATATAGATATATGACTTTTATAATTTTACTATTTATGTAATAAATTCTAGAAATAATTTTTGCAAGTTATAATTTATTTTTTTATCTGCATATTCAAATATATATATATATATATATATATATATATATATATATATATATATTTAACTTTATAATTTTAAATTATTGTATAAATATAATTAATATGATATTATTTCTATTATTTGAGCATTAATAATATTTTTATGAATTTTTTTATTGCATAATTCACTTTGACAAAAAAAAAATTTAATTTATAAAAATTTAAACTTGAGTGTTTATTATGGTTAAGCTCAAATTTTAATCTATTTTGTCATATTATATAAATATTAAATTTTTTGATTAAACACTTATTTGATTACGATACGATATTATATATAACTTTTATATTGGCAATTAAATTTTAGTTGCTATACGAATGTTATATTTTAGGTAATTGTATATTTTTTTTGCTATTTTAAAAATTATTATATTTTTAAGATCGTTTAATTATGTTTATTTTTTAAAAAGCATTGTCATTATTGAAAAATAACTAATATTTGTGATAGTCTATAATTGAAAAAATAAAAAAATAAAAGATATTAATATTCTGAGTTTTCAAAGTATAAATTTTAAAGTAAATGTATATGATTATATTAATGATCATAATTGAAACTTTTATTTTATTTTAATTTTTTTAGAACATATTTGCCTTAAATGATATTTTTTTTATTGATTGTTATTTTTTTTGTACACTTAATTATCATTAATTTATATCAATTAAAATTTATAACTTGAAAAAGTTAGACATGTATCTAAAAAAATGAACAAAAATATATCTTTTTTTTAGTAAAAAATTTATGTTGCTTTAGTTTTTTTTTTCTGGATCATATCTTACATTTTTACTATAATTAAAATTTTTTAAGATACAATAAATTAAACTAATTGTTACATTATTAAGTGTATTGTTAGAGATAAATTATTAAATATAAATTAGTAAAAAATATATAATTATCATAATCACATTTAAAGGTATTTAAATTATTTTCATATAATAAAAGTGACATGTTTCAAAAAATATTTGTATATAGTTTATTAACAAATATACGAGATATTTACCATAAGTTTTGTTTTTAATAAAAAATATAAATGTATTAAAGTGGTGCATTTTAAAGGTGCATAAATGGAATTTTTATTAAAAAAAAAATTATAAGATAGCAAATGTTATGTTGTTTTAATTTTATCCTTAACATTTAATTTTAATTTTATCTTTAGAATTTTAATAAATTTTAACTATACCACTAGGGTGAACAATATTAATTATAACTAATCAATTATATTATTTAATTTGACCAAGATAAATATTAAATTATTTAATAAATAATAAATAAGAAAATGAAATAAATGAATTTAATTTGAATTATTCTCTTATTACTTTTAGAATGTACTTTTATATATTTTGATTAATAATTCTTAAAAGAGTTACTATTTTATTTACTAATATTTCAAATTTTCTATAATATTTTCATATAACTTGATTAATAGGTTCTTCTTTATAATGTTTTTCTTGAAATTTTTTAATAAAAACATATTTTAATTTTTGTCTTTCATCTTTTATATTTATTGATTATACTAAATTTTTCTTACAATATGTTTTTATCAACTACACGCATTTTCTTTTTTGTCTTCTTTTATTTTTTAATTATTTTGTTATCTTATTTTTAATTGTTTATTTTATTTTTACTCCTCATATGTTTATTATATTTTACTTCATCTTAGTCTCAATTTCATAGTTAACTTTTAATTATATAAAATTGAATAATTTCTTTCAAAACATACTTAAATTTATTATCTATTATATATAATCATTAGGATAAACAAACAAATATAAATTGAATATATAATTTAATTTTAATTTAAACTAAAAACTAAATGAATTGTCAGAAAAATAGCAACCAATTTTGTTTTTAATTTCTCTATAATTTTATTTAAAGGTGAAATTTTTCTATAACTACTAACATCGCCGATAAAAAAAATTATAAGTCTCTATAGAATATAAAATATATAAGATAAATAACATAGATATAATTTCAAAGTTACTAATCATAGACTATAGACAAATTTCTGAAAAAAAAATCTTATGGACCAACATGTAATTTTTTTATACTTTTATTTTTTTCTAAATTTTTCAGACTTATCAACATTTAAGTTGCTTATACATCACTTCTCAAAGTATTATGATTTCACAAGTTATAATATGTGATATTAGTTATTGTTATATATATGAAAATGTGACTTATATATTTAGTGATTATCCATTTATCTTCTATTAATATTATTATAACAAGGATACATGTGATTTTACAAGAATGATATAACCTAAACTTTGATTATCTAAGAATTTACTAAGTGGTTGGAATAGCTCTGCATCACGAACCAATGAATGCTAACGATATGAATGATCACAAAAATAGCGGGGATCAAAAAAATAGCGAGCATTTGCTGGGATTACTTGCGTTTTGGGTTAGATAGGGACCCGTAAAATCTCCACAACCCGCCATGCGAAAATGGATAGGGACACAGACATAAGTATCCGCATCCATGGGACCTATTAAATCCATGCGAATATAAAATTACTAATTTATCCTAATTTATATATACATAAATCTATTTCTTGAATTTAGTAACCTTAATTCCTGTTTTAAATTCGAATCTTTCCTTTTTCTTTCAGACTCATTCTCAACCTCGATTCTCTCTCTCTCTCTCTCTCTCTAACTCAGTTTTTTTGCTTCTCAAGTCCGTCACTACGTTGCTCAGTATTGTCTTAAAAAATTATGTTATGTTTTTATATATTGGAATATATTTTTATGTTTTTTCCTTTTAAAATGTTATTTTTCATAATGAAGAATATGTTATGAATTGTGTTGAATTATATTGAATTAATTATTGTATGATTATTTTATTATGTCTTTTTGTGTTAATTTTTTTTAAAAATTTTCAAAAAATATTCGTAGATACTCGAGGAGAGATTTGTGTTCTCTAAAGGGATAATTAAATAGGGACTTGCAAAGACAGAGAAGGGACGGGGGCATACCCATTACGATACCTAACTAACAACAGAGAACCAATTCAAACCGATTTGAGAGGGGCGTGGACTTCATCTATATTGAGCTTTTAAGGTAATAAACCTAAGTCGTCGGATTTGGGACCCTAACAATAAGTCTGGGTTGATCTTACTTGTATTGAGGTCTTACTAGGTCCAAGTATATCTTGGATTAATATTTTGAGTCATTGTTATAACAAATAATATACTATTTAATATTCTAACACTTAGTATATGTAAAAGTTGGATATATTTACAAGAGATTTTTTTAATTCAAATTAATAAAAAATTTAATTATCTTTTTATTAGTTTAAATATTATTTACTAATGTAATAAAAAAGTGAAAATAACAATAATCACTCACATAATTAAAATAGATAATCCTAATATATACATGACCCTACATATATCAAGAATTATTATATATGATAAATAATTTTTTTGTAATGACTATTTATATAATTTATTGAATAATTTTTTCATCTTAATATTTAATGAATTTAAGATACAAGATATTATTTAACATACAAAATAAGAAACTTGAGCCATTATTTAGGATAATAAATATAATACTACAAATACCTATTTACTTATTAGTAGTAAAAAAAATATAAATAATATAAATTGATATTTTTTAGTATAAAAATAATAATAAATGTTATTAATTAAGTTAATTATATAATTAAAAAGTATGAATAAATTTTTAAATAATAATAAAAAATAAGATCATTATTTTCACATACTATAAAGTTTATAAAAAAAATTTTGAACAATAAATCAATGTTCAATTGATTATATATTAATCCTGTCAAAAAAAAAATAATTAATGCATTAGATGTTATTATTTACGTACTAATATAATATATATTATCGATTATTAAGTTTATAATTAATTTTAACCCAATTTTTGGTAACTAAAATTTAAATGATTGAAATTATTAAATACTGAATATTTTGTACATAACCAATTTTATTTTTTTATTGAAATTAAAAAAGAAAAAATTGTTAATCAAATTTAAATTTAAATTTGAGTAAGAAAATAAAAAAATATTTTAAATTTTATTTCACTAACCAAAATTAATTTTAAGATAAAAAATTACTTTGTACATCATATTATAGGATAATGTGGTCATTTACTATTTTTTAATGGTAAATATTGTCAAATAAAATGGTATAAGAAATTAAAAGAAAATGTATTTATCAGTTCAGGAAATACTAATTTATTTTTCAATAGAATAAATTATAGGAAGAATTTTAAGTATACCAAGTACACTGATGTTCCAATAATTTTAACCGTTGATCTTAATTATAAAAAATATATATAATATAAATTTATTAAAATTAACCGTTAAGGTTACTAAAATACTGGTATTTCGGGTGTATTTGAAAACTTTCCTAAATTATATATTGAATAACAAAAGTTGTTATTAGTTTTTCTTCACACTAACTAATACTCAAGAAATATTAATCAATCTAATAACTTTTGTAATGACATAAGTTTATAAGGTTGAAAATTTAAAAATCATGTCATAAAGTGTGAATCTTTAACAAGTAGCAATGTAGATCATATTATTTTGACTTCAAGAATGAATACGATACCAACAAATAAAATTATCCTAGGTAAATTTTAACAAAGACAAAAGTCCATAAGTATTGCTATTAATGAGAAAATAATCTATTTTAAAGATAAATACAATTTTTTTCTACGAATTTCCTAATTCGGCAAATTGAGGACTAATCCAACACGTATTGATACTCTATTTAATTATTAAGGGTCTGCCGCTATTAATGGATTGTTACACACACAATGCGAGATTCAAACTCCAAATACTTACTAAAGCAGAAAAATTACAAATGAGATGATTATTCAACCAATTCAAATTAGTTAAGACAAATACTAATTATTTTTAATATTTTTTATTTAATTTTTTAATAAAAAACTTTATATAATTTTATATATTATCCCGTGCAGAACACGAGAACATACACTAATATTAAAGATAAAAAAGTGTAATAATACTAGTATTTAATATCTTTCTAAATATAAAGTTGAGAAATTAAGCGTAACAAAACTGTAGCAAAATATGAATATAAGATTGGGGTCTAGGTGGAAAACCACACTTTTATCCACTATTTAACTAACAGCTTTATAACTGAGTAGTGTGTTGAGGCAAGGTTCAATTGAGGCTATTGGTGGGATAGGGACGAACTTGTAGGGCTGGCAATGGGTAAAGTAGGGTAGGATTTGGACTCTACTCTAACCCTATCTGCGGGTTGAAAATTTTCTTAAAACTCTATCTATTCTACCTGCGCGTTGAGAATCTCTGAATCCTAACCCTACCTACATCCTAAAGTTCTAAACCCTATCCTACCCGACCCTACCTGCAGAAAAAAAAAAATTTCAAGTAAATATAAAATTTAAACATTCTAAATTTTATACATATTAATAAAATAGAAAATAAAAAACTAAGTTCAAATTAAAATTAAAAACAATAAAATATTAAAGAAATCCAACATAAAATTATAAATAATATGATCATCAACTATCTTAGTGATTATTTCAAATTTTTATAAGAGGAAGATTGTGAGTTCAACACTCACTTTCTTCACTACATACATAACTTTTATATATATTATATAATATATTAGGGGTGCGGGTAGGGTAGGATAGGGTATACCTTAAACCCGTACTCTACCCTACCTGCAGGTAAATTCGTACTTTATCCTACTCTACCCACAGCGGTAGGGTTGAAAGGTTGGTCCGAGTTGAATACCTGTGGATAGGATATATATTGCTAGCCCTACAAATTTGGTGTCCCATTTTAGTTGGAAAAAATAAAAATAAATAAAATTAAAATAGATGCATGAGTTTTAATATACAATCATCACAACACACATCAAAAAAGTTCAAAGTCTGAGTTTGTTTTCTACACATATGGTTCGCTTGAAAATCTTGGTGTCGTAAAAAAGTTATATTGCTACTCATTGGAAAGATTATATATAGTGTCGTTAATAAGAATAAGAATACTTATATATTCTCAAAGTATATCTTATTTTCTGTGGCTTAATTTCTTTCTTTAGTTTGATATTGAAAACTATTGCTCAATTATATGATATGTTGTCCAATATTGACGCTAAAAAGTTAAGCTGGAATTTAAAAGTTTGCATAATTCATTTGTGAAAACTTCAATTCGCCACAAGTCAGAAAAGTCTTTTTCCATTGAGATGATTTTACAAGATGAAGTGGTTAGTAGTAAATTTCATTTTCATATTTAGTGTATTATTTTTTATTTTTTATTTTTTTGTTTTAATTTGCCAAGGCAATGCATGGGATTTTAATTTGTTGATAGTGTTATTTTGTTGTCATTTTCAGAATGATAGGATATATGCAATTATTCAAAGGGTTCTTATACATAATGATATGGTCGTTATAGCTCGGCTATATGTCATGACCCAGCTATATATGTTATAAATCGGTTATCAATAACAGTCAACAAAACAAATACCAAAATGCTCAAATATGCTATTACTCTCCGTTTAAAGCAAAATTACTCGGAGACATAACCATTACTCTTTATTTCGGATATAAAGGAAAGGGTAAAATATTGTTCGGATTATTACAATTTACAAAGCCTATTATTCACTCACTAACTTGAGTGTTGGTGGCGTGTACGCAAACCCCATACTTTCCGTAGAGGCATGTACCAGCAAGTGCACTAGGTCGTCAAAGTAATACCTGAGCGAGTCAGGGTCGACTCCACGAGGATTGTGGCTTGAAACAAGCTATGGTTGTCTTGCAGGTTTTAGTTAGGCGGAATCAGAAGGTCTTTGAATTAGAGGAAACTATTCATAATTTGTATTTGTAAAACAAGTGTTTTCAGGGATAGGAATAGAGTTGTAAGAAAAATGTCCGAAAGGGGTAAAACCAGTTGGATTAAGTAATAGGAATAGAGTTGAAAGTTGGAGTTGCTTTGTCTTTTTGAATTAACTCTGGTACTACTGTTCTCTTTGCTTGTGAGTGATTTCTTCAATGGCAGGCTGTATGTGATTGACACTGGTTTGAGCAGCTGCCAATACTCCTCCGGATCTGAACCGCAGGTTTAGTGCGGATCCATCTCTAATTGAGGGTGAAGCGCGTACAGTCCATTCTCCTTCATGATCCTACTCAAAATGCCACAGATAAGGTCGGATATTCCGGATCAGAGAATACTGTATCTTTGGTTCTAGCCTCTACCTCAGAGACCCTAATCTCCCCGAAAATCGGCTGAACTGATGTCTCGAGAAGTCCCCAACGAAATCGTGGATTAGCCGTCTGAGAGACGTGTATTCAAGCAGGTGGTTCATCATTGTCCGATGTAAGAAGCACTCTGAACCCATGTAGAATGTGATAACCTTATGCCAGTTCGACGCATTCATATTGATGAAGAACGAATATACATCTTAGAATTAATCAAACACGGATCGAAGAGAAACAGTAATACTTTTATTAAATCATAGGACTCAGTAGGGCTCCTCCCCTCAACCTAGGAGGTTTAGAAACTCATACTGATATGAAAAAACAATGGTAAAAATGTGTATGGTGTATGATCCGTTTGACTGATTATGTAAAATACACTTTAAATACTAAACAGATGACTAGTAAGGGTAAAACAGTATATTTAGTGCTAAAATCCACTTCTGGGACCCACTTGGTGAGTGTTTGGGCTGAGCTTTGATGAGATCCAAGTGCTAGGGGACTCCTTGGGCATGGAACGCCAGCTAGGGGGTCCTCTTTGGGCCTTTGGATGCTGGGCTCTGCTCTTTTTCGGCGCTAGACGCCTAGAAGGGGGCAGGAAGCTGGCGTTGGACGCCAGTTTTGGGTCTTCTAATCCGAAGTAAAGTATGGACTATTATATATTGTTGAAAATCTCTAAGAGTCAGATTTTCATAGCCGTTGAGAGCGCTCCATTTGGAATTCTGTAGCTCCAGAAAAGCTCTTCCGAATGCAGGCAGGTCAGATCTGGACAGCATCTGCAGTGCTTTCTCTGTCTCTGAATCAGACTTCTGCTCCAGCTCCTCAATTTCAGCCAGAAAATACCTGAAATTGTCCAAAAACACAAAAACTCATAGTAGAATCCAAAAATGTGAATTTAACACTAAAACCTTTAAAAACTTAATAAAAACTATATAAAACACACTAAAAACTATATGAAAGTGATGTAAAAAAGCGTATAAAATATCTGCTCATCACACTACCAAACTTAAATTGTTGGTTGTCCCCAAGCAACTAAAAACACAGTAGGATAAAAATAAAATTAAGATACAATAAATTTCTAAGTTTCAAATGAAGCTTAGTTAAAATCAGATGGGCGGGACTTAGTGGCTTTTTCCTTCTGAATAGTTTTGGCATCTCACTATCCATTGAAACTCAGAGATGTTGGCATCTTTAGAAACTTAGAATCCAGATGATATTATTGACTCTCTTAGTTAAGCTTATTTTGATTCTTGAACATAGCTTTCTGAGTCTTGGCCGTAACCCTAAGCACTCTGTTTTCCAGTATTACCACCGGATACATTCATGGCACAGACACTTTAACTGGGTGAACCTTTTCAGATTGTGACTCAGCTTTGCTAGAGTCCCCAGATAGAGGTGTCCAGAGTTCTTAAGCACACTCTTTTTGCTTTGGGCCACGACTTTAACCGCTCAGTCTCAAGCTTTTCACTTGACACCTTCACGCCACAAGCACATGGTTAGGGATAGCTTGGTTTAGCCGCTTAGGCCAGGATTTTATTTCTTTTTGGCCCTCATATCCATTAATTCTCAAAGCCTTGGGTCCTTTTACCCTTGTTTTTTGGTTTAAAGGGTTATTGGCTTTTTCAATCTGCCCTCCTTTTCCTGCATTTTTGGGCAGTAAAGGATTTTTCTGCTTTTTATTTTTTTCTTTTCGCATGCATATTATTTTTTTTTCTTTTGCAACATGCTTTTTTTTGCTTTTGTTGTTTTTTCTTGCTTTAAGAATCAATTTTTAGATTTTTCAGATTATCAATAATATGTTTCCTTTTTCCTTATTCTTTCAAGAGCCAACATTCTAAAATTTCAACTTCAAATATGCACTGTTTAATCATACATTCAGAAAACAAAAATAATTGACACCACATCAATCTAATTAAATTAATCTTATTTTAAACTTGAAATTCATACATCTCTCAATTCTTTTTAGATAATTTTTTCCATTTAAGTAAGGTGAGAGATATATGGAACATTTTACAACTTTTTAAGACATCAATGCAAATGATCATGCAACTAGGACAAGAAAACAGATAAACAGATAGAAAATAGAAAAATATCAGGAAGGGAGTAAAAGAGAACGAATCCACCTGAATGATGGTGGCCAGTGCTCCTCCTTGAGGATCCCGTGTAGTGCTTGATCTCTTCTATGTTACTCCTTTGTCTTTGTTGAGGCGGCTGCACAGGTTCATGTGCATGCTCTCTAGTTTGCTCCATCCTCTTCTTCTATAATTAAGAGTGGTAGAAGTTACAAAGCAAAGCTTTTGCAACACCAAACTTAAGAGTTTTGCTCATCCTCGAGCAAATATGATCAATGGGGGAAAAAGAAGAAGGTGGGGGTAGGTGGGGCTTCTGTGGTACCTCTTGGTCCTAGAGGCTAGGGGATTCCAGATTCTCAGCTTCTCTGCATTAGCGTTTGAACGCCCAGGGGCTACTCCCTGGCTGGCATTCAACACTAGCAATGTTCCTCTCTTGGGGCGTTGAACGCCCAGGAGGGCTTCCTCGCTGGTGTTCAACTTTAACACTCCACTTGGAGTGTTCTGTTTTCACTGCTGTGAAATCTGTCTCTTAACTGATGCACATGATCATGAGTTTGACAACTGAAAGGAAAAACAAAAAGAAAATAAATGGTTGAGTAAAGTTAGGTTGCCTCCCAACAAGCACTCTTTTAAAGTCACTAGCTTGACCTTTAGCTCCTTATGGAGGAGAGTATGGGCTCAGATTTTCACCCTTGACAGTGAATTTTCTGCCTGTCCTCTCATGGATGAGCTCTACATGCTCTAAAGATAGGACACGGTTCACTGTATGTGGTAGGACTGGATTCTTAGTAAAGATAACTCTCATGCCAGGTGAGAGGCTTTCAGTTGGGACTTTCTTGTCCCTCCAGCCTTTAGGTACTTTCTTCTTAGTACCTTTGTGCTTAGAGCTTGTTGAGGGCTGTCCAACACCAAACTTATAATTGATGTCTAGAGGCTCTGCAGAGCTCTACATAGAAAGAGAGGGTTGGCACACTAGGTGTTGCACAGTTGTCCCTTTCTTATTGCAGGGAGAGCTAGGATGAGGCATCTTGAATAAGATGTGATCCTCCCCTAACTTTAGGGTTAGTTCTCCCTTAGCCACATCAATGATAGCATTAGCTGTGGCTAGGAAAGGTCTTCCAAGGATGACATAGTCATCCTCATCCTTTCCTATGTCCAAGATTATGAAGTTTGCAAGGATGTAGTGGTTTTCAATTTTAACCAAGACATCTTCCACTAAGCCATATGGCTTATTTATGGTCTTGTCTACCAACTCTAAAGAGACGTATGTAGCTTGTGCCTCAAGAATTCCCAACTTCTCTATTACTGAGAGTGGCATGAGGTTAATACGTGACCCTAGGTCACACAGAGTCTTTTCAAAGGTCATAGTACCTATGGTGCAAGGAATCAGAAAGCGTCCAGGGTCTGGAAGCTTCTAAGTTAGCTCTTGCTGAACCAAAGCATGGAGTTCTTTGGTAAGCAGTGGAGGTTCTTCCTCCAGAGGCTTTGTACTAAATAGTTTGGCGTTCAGCTTCATTAGAGCTCCTAGGAAACGAGCAACTTGCTCTTTCTTAGTGTCTTCATCCTCACTTGAAGATGAGTAGTCATCAGAACCTATGCACTGCAGAAGTACATTCAAAGGAACCTCAATCGTCTTTGTGGTTTCCTTTGGTTCTGGGCTAGAGGGTTCTTGAGTGGGATTCAGGAACTCAAAGGGTGTGCTTTGACTGGCATTCAACGCCAACTCTATCAGCTTATTGGGCGTTGAACACCCTTGCTGACTACCCTGACTGGCGTTAAACGCCAGTCCCTCTAGCATTCTGGGCGTTGAATGCCCAGCAGGGATGTCCTTGCTGGCGTTCAACGCAGCTTCCCTGGGCTGGTGGGCATTGAACGCGCAGTGAAGGCTTCTTCACTGGCGTTCAATGCCTTCCCATTCTCCTCCAATTCGGCCTCAACCTCCATGGTTATGGCCTTGCACTCTTCTCTAGGATTAACTTTAGTATTACTGGGAAGAGTGTCAGAAGGGATTTCAGGGATCCTCTTACTCAGTTGACCAACTTGTACCTCCAAGTTTCTAATGGAGGACCTTGTTTCATTAATGAAACTATGGGTGGTCTTAGTGAGGCTGGAGACTAGAATGGCTAAGTCAGAAAGGATCTGCTTAGAAGTCTCCATATTCCCTTGAGAAGATGGGAATGGTGGTCTATTGTTGAACCTATTCTGGTTTCTACCTCCTTGATTGAACCTTGCTGAGATTTTTGTTGATCCTTCCATGAGAGGTTAGGATGATTCCTCTAGGAAGGTTTGTAAGTGTTTCCATAGGCTTCTCCCATATAATTCACCTCCTCCATGGTAAGTTGATCAGGATCATAGGCTTCTTCTTCAAGAGAAGCTTCTTGATTACTGCCAACTACAGTTTGCATCTCAGTGAGATGTTGAGAGATCATGTTGACCTGTTGGGTCAAGATCTTATTCTGAGCCAGGATGGCATTCAGGGTCTCAACTTCATGAAGTCCTTTCTTCTGAGAGATTTCATGGTTTACAGGATTTCTTTCAGAAGTGTACATGAACTGGTTGTTAGCAACCATTTCAATGAGTTCTCTTGCTTCTGCAGGTATTTTGTTCAAGTGGAGGGATCCACCTGCGGAGCTATCCAAGGAAATCTTGGATATCTCAGATAGGCCATCATAGAACACGCCTATGAGGGACCACTCTGAGAGCATGTCAGGAGGACATCTCCTGATTAGCTGCTTGTATCTTTCCCAAGCTTCATGGAGGGATTCACCTTCTCTTTGTCTGAAGGTTTGAACTTCCACTCTAATCTTGCTCATCCTTTGAGAAGGAAGGAACTTAGCAAGAAAAGCATTTACTAGCTTTTCCCAAGAGTCAAGACTCTCTCTTTGTTGGGCATCCAACCAAAACTTAGCTCTGTCTCTTAAAGCAAAGGGCAACATAAGCTTATAGACTTCAGGATCAACTCCATTAGTCTTTACAGTATCACAGATCTGTAAGAATTCTGCTAAGGGCTGATGTGGATCTTCCAGTGAAAGTCCATGAAATTTGCAGTTCTGCTACAGAAGAGAGGCTAACTGAGGCTTAAGCTCAAAATTGTTAGCTCCAATGGTAGGTACAACAATGCTTCTGCCATAAAAGTCAGAGGGAGGCATGGTGAAGTCACCAAGGACCTTTCTAGGCTCCTCTTGTGGTTCGGCCATATCCTCTGTTTATTGTTTAAAACTTTTTGAAAGGTCTCTTCCAGAGTGTTGTGCTTTAGCTAGTTGTAAACGTATCCTCAGAGTCTTCTCAGGCTCAGGATCAGGAGTCAAGAGGGATTCTTTATCCCTGTTCTTGGTCATAAACAAGAAGAAAAAAAAAGAAGAGAGACTACGCCAACAGGCAAGAAGCTCCTCCTTAAAGTCAGAAGTAGAGAAAGAAGAAGAAGATAAAAAATAAAAATAAAAATAAATAAAAGAAGTAAAAGAAAAATACCTTAGAAGTAATAGATAAGAGTAAAATAAGAGAGGATGAAAGTTGAGAAGATGGAAGAGAAATCACAAGAAAGCTTTTTGTGCCAATTGGCAAGAAGCTCCAAGTGAGATGTGAAGAAAAAAGGAAAAAAGATAAAGAATTGTCGGCAAAGAGTCGAAGGAAGTAGAGTTGAATGAATAGAGATGAGAAGAGAAGAGGTATAAATAGGAAAAAGTAAGAATTAAAATATTTTTATTTTTATGTAATTAATTAATTAATTTTTTGAAAATTAAGTTAAATTAATTTAAAAAGATTTGAATTTTAATTGTTGAATTTTCGAAAATAGAAGAGAGAGAAATTTTCAAAAATTAAGAGAGAAGAGAGTTAGTTAGGTGATTTTGAAAAAGAAGAGACAGAAGAAGAGAGATGATTTTCGAAAATTAAGGAAGAGAAGAGTTAGTTAGGTGATTTTGAAAAAGAAGAGAGAGAAATAGGAGAGGTATTTTCGGAAATTGAGAGAGAAAAAAGTTAGTTAGGTGGTTTTGAAAAAGATGAGAGAGAAGATAAGATATTAATTAAGAAAAGATAAAAATAAAAATAAAAATAAAAGATAAGATAAGAAAAGATTTAAATTTAAAATAAGATAAAAAGTAAGATAAGAAAAGATTTTGGAATTAGAATTTGAAATCAGAAAATAGATAAGATCTGAAATTAAAAAGATTTGAAATTGATTTTAAAAAGATAAGATTTTGAAATTTGATTTTGAAAAAGATATGATTTAAAAATTTAAACTTTGAAAAAGATAAGATAAGATTTTTAAATTTTGAAAAAGATATGATAAGTTTTGAAAATGATAAGATTTTTGAAAAAGATATGATTTTTATTTTTGAAAAAATTGATTTTTGAAAACTTGACAACTAAGATATGATAAGATAAAATTTTGGAATTGAAATCTGAATTTTATTTTGAAAATTTTGAAAAAATGGTTAAAAATTAGTTAGAAAAGATATTTTTTTGATTTTTTGAATTTTATGATGAAAGAGAAAAACACAAAAAAGACACAAGACTTTAAATTTTTAGATCTAGCACCCTTGTTTTTAGAAAATTTGGAGGAAAACACCAAGGGACACCAAATTTAAAAATTTTAAGATCAAAACACATACAAGACTCAAGAACACTTTGAAGATGAATAAGAACACAAAGAACAAAATTTAAAGACTCAAAGAACACAAGAACACAAAAAGAACACTAAACTTAAAATTTTTAGAAAACTAAAACAAAGTTTTCGAAAAATTGAAAGAAAAATAAAAAGAAAACACCAAACTTAGAAACTTGATACAAGATTTAACCAAAGAAAAATAGTTTTGAAAATTTTTAGAAAATAGGACTTAAAGAGAATGAGAGACTCAACAAGAACATCAACACTGTGACTGAATGAAAACAATTCAGAGGATGCCAAAAATAAACTATATGAAAAAGGTTTTTTTTGAAAGAGTTTAAAAATTTTTGTAATTGAAGAGCATGAACATGCAGGACTCAAACCAAGAACAAGAATCAAACAAAGAAAAAACAATAAAATTTTTTTGACAAGCTTTTAATTTTTTCAAAAATTTAAAGGAGAAAACAAAAGATTTAATCAAAGTTATACTCTTGCAAAAATCAAAGACTCAACAAGAACATAAATTGAACAAAGAAAAGAAAAATATTTTTAAAAAAGATTTAAATTTTTTTGATAAAATTGAAGAAGAAGAAAACAAAAATTAAAGACTCAATTAAAGTAATGTAAGATAAACTTACCTGATCTAAGGAGCAAAACAATCCGGCTGTTTGTCCAAACTCAACAATCCCCGGCAACGGCGCCAAAAACTTGGTGCATGTACGCAAACCCCACACTTCTGTACAGGCATGTACCAGCAAGTGCATTGGGTCGTCCAAGTAATACATGAGCGAGTCAGGGTCGATCCCACGAGGATTGTGGCTTGAAGCAAGCTATGGTTGTCTTACATGTCTTAGTTAGGCGGAATCAGAAGGTCTTTGGATTAGAGGAAACTACTCATAATTTGTATTTGTAAAACAAGTGTTTTCAGGGATAGGAATAGAGTTGTAAGAAAAATGTCCGAAAGGGGTAAAACTAATTGGATTAAGTAATAAGAATAGAGTTGAGAGTTAGAGTTGCTTTGTCTTTCTGAATTAACTCTGGTACTACTGCTCTCCTTGCTTGTGAGTGATTTCTTCAATGGTAGGCTGTATGTGATTGACATTGGTTTGAGCAGCTGCCAATACTCCTCCGGATCTGAACTGCAGGTTTAGTGCAGATCCATCTATACTTGAGGGTGAAGCGCGTACAGTCCATTCTCCTTCATGATCCTACTCAAAACACCACATTCAAGGTCGGATCTTCCGTAAGAGAATGCTGTATCTTTGGTTCTAGCCTCTACCACAGAGACCCTAATCTCCCTGTAAATCGGCTGAACTGATGTCTCGAGAAGTCCCCAACGAAATCATGGATTAGCTGTCTAAGAGACGTGTATTCAAGTTGGTGGTTCATCATTGTCCGATGAAAGACGCACTCTGAACCCAAGTAGAATGTGATAACCTTATGCTAGTTCAACGCATTCATATTAATGAAGAATGAATATACATCTTAGAATTAATCAAATACGGATCGAAGAGAAATAATAATATTTTTATTAATTCATAGGTTCAGCAGGGCTCCTCGGTTTAGAAACTCATAATGATATGAATAAACAATGGTAAAAATGTGTATGGTATATGATGCATTCGAATGATTATGTAAAATACATTTTAAATACTAAACAGATGACTAGTAAGGGTAAAACAGTCTATTTAGTGCTAAAATCACTTCTGGGGCTCACTTGGTGAGTGTTTGGGCTGAGCTTTGATGAGATCCACGTGCTAGGGGACTCTTGGGTGTGGAACGCTAGATGGAGGGGGTGGGGGGGGTCCTCTTTGGGCCTTTAGACACTGGGCTCTACTCTTTGGGCGCTGGATGCCTGGAAGGGGGCAGGAAGCTGGCGTTGGACGCCAGTTTTAAGCCTTTTAATCCGAAGCAAAGCATAGACTATTATATATTGCTAGAAAGCTATAGAAGTCAGCTTTCCATAGCTATTGATAGCGCTCTATTTGGACTTCTGTAGCTCCAGAAAAGCTCTTTCGAATGTAGGCTGGTCAGATTTGGACAACATCTGCAGTGCTTTCTCTGTCTCTGAATCAGACTTCTGCTCCAGCTCCTCAATTTCAGCCAGAAATACCTGAAATTGTCCAAAAACACAAAAACTCATAGTAGGATCAAAAAATGTAAATTTAACACTAAAACCTATAAAAACTTAATAAAAACTAAATAAAACACACTAAAAACTATATGAAAGTGATGTCAAAAAGCGTATAAAATATCTACTCATCAAGTGTCGGAGTGCCTCTTGCAGGTACTCACCCCTTGTTCTCTTGCTGCCGAAGTATAACTCATCTCGATGGAAAGCTCCTAGTCATTCTTTGACGGACGAGCTATACAACTGTCAACCTTCAGAAGAAAACATAATTTTAGAGGTGCTTTGGAGGAGATGATTCAACATGAATTTTCACTATCAAGGTGAATAATCTTAAGACAAGGGCATCTGTTCATCAATTTAAGTTTACATTCTATCTACGTATAGGGGTTGAAGTTATCCTTGACCCTGACTTTCTGATGAATCTATATTTGACGATATATTTTAGTTTGATTTGAGTGGATTTCATGACAAAAACCCACATTTATTCATCCAAATAGCATGCTTTTGTGTTCTCTCCCTAAATTGAGCCTAATTGTGAAAAAATACTATTTTGTGCTTAATTTAATAACTTTTATCCTACTTTTATCCCATTCGATGCCTTGATAGTTTTGAAGAGTGATTTCAGGTGTATTAGGTTAGAACGACTTGATAAGAGTGGAAGAAGAGCATGCAAGAGGGAGAAAGCATGAAGAAAACAAAGGAGAAGCACACATTGGAGTGTGCGTGCGCACAACCACCTGTGCGTACACACAAAAGCCACAAAACCATGTGTGCATGCGCACGATATTCTGTGCGCACACACAAGAAGAAAATCAGCATGTGTGCGTACGCACACACCTGTGTGTACGCATAGATCCCAGCGCGTGACTCATTTATTCCAAATCACTGGGGCAATTTTTGGGCCTCCAGGGCCCAATTTTAGGACTTTCTGAAGTTGATTGAGTGCTATATGAAGGAAGGCCTCACTCCATGTAAAGGGAGGGGGGAGGGGAGCAATTAGGTTAGATTTTAGTCATGTAGTTCATTTTCTAGAGAGAGAAGCCCCCTTCTCTCTAGAACCTAGGGTTTTTAGTTTAATTTTTTGTAATTTCTACTTTTAATTCTTGCTTTCATTTACTTTTCCTTGTCATTTATTGTTATTGCATCTTTGTTATTTCCTTCTATTTTGTTATTTCATTTCTTTTGTTCTTTTATGTTTATGAACACTCTTGCCATTTTGATTTTTATTTAATGAAATTTATATTTTATGTTCATTTATTATTTTCTTTAGTTGTTATTGCTATTTTCTTGCTTTGGTAGCTTTAGAATTTATTTTATTGCATTTTAATATTATTTTATTTTCATGCACACCAAGTGTTTGATAAAATATTTGGCTTAGTTTCTACATAGTTTTTCTTCACTCTTGGCTTGAAATTGTTGACTTTGGTGTCCCTTGAGTCATTGATGTCTATTCTTATTTGATATATTAGAGTAGTTAGTTGATTTGGTCTTCATTAACTCTATGTGACCCTTAGTATTGACATAGGACTTATGGATTGAAATTAACTATGTCTATTTGACTTATTTTCGATGCAAGATTGACTAAGTAGGATTAACTCTTCATAATCATCATATATTTGTGGTCAATGATTAGGATAGGTAACCTTAGCTCTCAATTACTTGCCAAGAGGTTTCTTGCATTTTACGTTTCCTTTCCTTGCAATTAATTGCTTTGACTTTTATTGCTTTGATATTTACTTTCTTGCATGTTTAATTTTCACACTCTTGGTTGAAAAATTGGTTGTTTGGGTGGAATTGAGTTGTGGATGTCCATTCCGCATTGTGTGAAGATTGTTAATTGGTTTGGTTTCCCTTGACTCTAGGTGACCCACTAGTGTTGACTTAGGACTTAGGGATTGGAATCAATTATGACCTTTTGACTAATTCTCAAGTAGGATTGACTAATTGGGATTAATTCCATATAATTTCCATGTTTGTGGTCTATAACTAGGATAGGAAACCTTAATTCCCCAATTCTCACCAAGAGTCTTCTTGCATGTTCATTTAATTTCTTGCTATTTACATTTCTTGCATATCTTGTCATCCAATCCTCATTTCTCTCACAACCAATAATATGACACTTCATTTGCAACTCCTAGGAAAGAACGACCCGAGGTTGAATTACTCTTGATCTCGGTTACTTTAATTTGAATTAACATTTGATCGTGAGAATTCATTGTTGGTTCGGACTATGCTACCAACAAATTGATGCTTGTTTTGATTGATTCCAAACTATACGATAAATTCTCATTTGTCAAATTTGGCGCCGTTGCCGGGGAGTGCAATCGGTGTTATGTTTTTGGTTGTTGTGAATATGTTAATAGTGTAAATAGCACTTTTTGATTGTTTGTTTGCTTTTGTTAATAGGTTTTGTTTATATTTTCTTCATGAATTTTTCACACCATTACCATAATGCACCCCAATGGAACCCAAACACTTTCCTTTCTAATCATCAATTCTATACACCATCACCTCACTATATACAAGACCAAAATCATCACCCTCATGAGTTGGATTGTCAACCTTCATCACATAACATTTCATCTACATACATGGATCAAGCCATACAAGAAGCATTTTTCATGCTCATTCAAGAACAACAAGAGTTATGGAGGAGGCAAGAGCAAGTCATGTCTACTTTGGCGGAAACTCTTGACCGTTTAGCTTTATTGCGTTCATCCCACAACCATAGAGATTCTATGGTTGAATGTGAAGAATCAAGTGCAAGGTGTAGAATGGACAAAGAATTGCAAAATCAAGTAGAAGATGATGAAGTGTCCTCTATTGAAATTAAAGGAGATGTTGATGTGGACTTCACACAACTGCCAATTTTTGACTTGAGTGATGATGATGAGGATTCAAAGGAGGTTGAGAATGATTTTTGCTACCAAGAAGTGAGAATACATGGACAAGAGCAAATTGAGTGGGTGAAGATTGCATCAACAAGCTTTCTAGGCCCACATCAATATGCCGTCTTGAAGATGGATTATCAACTTCAAACCCTTCTTAGAGTAGTGGATGGTGGAGAGAAGAATGTTTTTTGGCAATAAGATAAAAAGTTCATCATAGAGGCCAATTCAATATTTGGAGCTCAATTATGGTGCAAGAGTCAAGTGAATGGATTCCAGGGAGTGTACAAGCGTGTCAATGGTGATTCAAGACAAGGTTCATCTAGGAGCAACAATGAAGATCAACAAGAAGATGAACAAGAGACTAGAGTATGGGATCCGGGTATTGGTTTCAAGAGTAAATACTCATGGATCCTAATTGCTAGCTTGGAATTCCTCAAGAGTTTGATGCAATTCATTTGGGACCTTGGAGGTTAGATCAAGAGCAAACTTGGTTGGAGATTCAAGGAGGAGTGGAAACACAAGCCACCCTAACAAGGATCTCCTCAAAAGTCCAACTTAAGGACTTTAAACCAAAGTGCTAGGTAGGAGACACCCCACCATGGTAATATCCTTCTAACATTCTCTCTTTTAGCTTTTGTTTCATGAATAATTGGTTGCTTAGCTTGGTTTGTTAATTGTATTTTGATGTTTGTTGGGTAATTTTGATGGAATAATGTGTTTTTGGAGTTTTATGGTGTTTTGGGACATGAAAACCTGTTTTGGATGTCATATTTGATGCCTTAGATGCATAATTTTTGTAGCAGGAACAGAGTCCTGTGCGTACATACAAACCTGTGCGGGTGCACAGTTCCCCTGTTTTTCAGTATCTGTGCGTACGCGCCCTTATGTGCGCGCGCACACTCCCAAACACTCCCTCTGTTCACAGCACGCGCACGGCTTGTGCGTGTGTACACTGTCCTCTTTTCACCCCGTGCGTCTGCACTCCATGCGTGCGAACATACACTCCACCCCTTTCTCTTAAAAAAAAAAAAGAAAAAAACAAACAAGCCACCTGTGCGCACGCACAGCTATGTGCGCATGCACAGCTCTTGACACCCCCTCTGTTCGCAGCACACGCACCCTTTGTGCGTGGGAATGCAACTTATTTTTCCCTTTCGTGTGAGCGCACAAATTCTTGTGCGCCCGCACAAGTCGCGTTACCTCTTCTTCTCGCAACGGCCGCATGATGCTGTGCGTCCGCACACGACCTTGCCCATCCGCACAGGTAATTTTTCGAATGTTAATTCGAAAAAAAGAGAGAGTCGCGCTTCAGTTTCCTCCAAACCCCCTTTTCTCCTTGTCTTCTTCTCTGAAGCCACAAACCCTATTTCTATCCCCTCAACTCAACCCTGCACACCCTTCTCCATCTCTTCAACCCTAACCACTCAACCCAGACCACCACCTTCGTTCGAACACACCACCGGCGACCACCGTCGCCCACCCTCTCTCCCTTCCTTCTCCTCTTTCCTCACCATTTCCTTTTCTATCCCCAATTCTCTCATAGCCAATAATATGACACTTCATTTGCAACTCCTAGGAAAGAACAACCCGAGGTTGAATTACTCTTGATCTCGGTTACTGTAATTTGAATTGACATTTGATCGTGAGAATTCATTATTGGTTTGGACTATACTACCAACGAATTGATGCTTGTTTTGATTGATTCCAAACTATACGATAAATTCTCATTTTTCAAATTTGGCGCCATTGCCGGGGAGTTGCACTAGTGTTGTTCTTGGCTATTGTTAATATGTGAATATGTGAATAGTTTGTTTTTTGGTGATTGTACATATGTTGCTTGCTTATTTTTGGTTATTGTGAATATGTTGATATGTAAATATATTACTTTTTGGTTGCTATTGTGAATATGTTGATATTGTGAAGTTCAGAATGATTGGCTTCCAGGAACTTAGAATTCAGATAGTGTTATTGATTCTCCTGGTTCAGTATGTTGATTCTTGAACACAGCTACTTTATGAGTCTTGGCCGTGACCCTAAGCATTTTGTTTTCCAGTATTACCACCGGATACATAAATGCCACAGACACATAACTGGGTGAACCTTTTCAGATTGTGACTCAACTTTGCTAGAGTCCCTAGTTAGAGGTGCCCAGAGCTCTTAAGCATACTCTTTTTGCTTTGGACCACGACTTTAACCGCTCAGTCTCAAGCTTTTCACTTAACACCTTCACGCCACAAGCACATGGTTAGGGACAGCTTGGTTTAGCCGCTTAGGCCAGGATTTTATTCCTTTGGGCCCTCCTATCCATTAATGCTCAAAGCCTTGGATCCTTTTTACCCTTGCCTTTTGGTTTAAAGGGCTATTAGCTTTTTCTGCTTGTTTTTTCTTTTTCTTTCTTTTTCTTCTCTTTTTTTTCTCTATTTTTTTGCCATTTTTTTCACAAGCTTTGTGTTCACTGCTTTTTCTTGCTTCAAGAATCAATTTTATGATTTTTCAGATTATCAATAACATTTCTCCTTTTTCATTATTCTTTCAAGAGCCAACAATTTTAACATTCATAAACAACAATATCAAAAATATGCACTATTCAAGCATTCATTTAGAAAACAAAAAGTATTGCCACCACATCAAAATAATTAAACTAATTTCAAGATAGAATTCGAAATCATGCACTTCTTGTTCTTTTGCAAATAAAAACATTTTTCATTTAAGAAAGGTGAAGGATTCATAGGACATTCATAGCTTTAAGACATAGCCACTAGACACTAATGATCATGTAATAAAGACACAAACATAGACAAAACATAAAGCATAGATTTCAAAAAACAGAAAAATAAGAACAAGGAAATTAAAGAACGGGTCCACCTTAGTGATGGCGGCTAGTTCTTCCTCTTGAAGATCTTATGGAGTGCTTGAGCTCCTCAATGTCTCTTCCTTTCCTTTGTTGCTCCTCTCTCATGGTTCTTTGATCTTCTCTAATTTCATAGAGGAGGATGGAATGCTCTTGGTGCTCCATCCTTAGTTCCCCCATGTTGGAACTCAATTCTCCTAAGGAGGTGTTGATTTGCTCCCAATAGTTTTGTGGAGGAAAATACATCCCTTGAGGCATCTCAGGGATTTCTAGATGAGGAACTTCCTTATGCTCTTGTTGAAGTCCATGAGTGGGCTCTCTTGTTTGCTCCATCTTCTTCTTAGTGATGGGCTTGTCTCCTTCAATGAGGATGTCTTCCTCTATGACAATTCTAGCTGAATTGCATAGGGTGCAAATGAGATGAGGGAAGGCCAACCTTGCCAAAGTGGAGGGCTTGTCCGCTACCTTGTAGAGTTCTAGGGATATGATCTCATGAAATTCTACTTCCTCTCCATTCATGATGCTATAGATCATGATAGCCCGGCCTATTGTAACTTCAGACCGGTTGCTAGTAGGAATGATAGAGCGTTGAATGAACTCTAACCATCCCCTAGACACGAGTTTGAGGCCAAGCCTTCTTAGTTGAACTGGCTTGCCTCTTGAGTCTCTCTTCCATTGAGCTCCTTCCACACAAATGTCCCTAAGGACTTGGTCCAACCTTTGATCAAAGTTGACCCTTTTAGTGGAAGGGTGAGGATCTCCTTGTATCATTGGCAAGTTGAATGCCAACCTCACATTTTCCGGACTGAAATCCACGTAATTCCCCCAAACCATTGTGAGCCAATTCTTTGGGTTCGGGTTCATACTTTGATCATGGTTCTTAGTGATCCATGCATTGGCATAAAACTCTTGAACCATTAAGATTCCGACTTGTTGAATGGGGTTGGTGAGAGTTTTCCAACCTCTTCTTTGAATCTCATGTCGGATCTCCGGATATTCACTCTTTTTGAGCTTGAAGGGGACCTCGAGGATCACCTTTTTCTTGGCCACAACTTCATAGAAGTGGTCTTGATGGACCTTTGAGATGAATCTCTCCATCTCCCATGACTCGGAGATGGAAGCAATTGCCTTCCCTTTCCTCTTTCTAGAGGTTTCTCCGGCCTTAGGTGCCATTAATGGTTATGGAAAAACAAAAAGCAAGGCTTTTTCCACACCAAACTTAAAAGGTTTGTTCATCCTCGAGCAAAAGAGAAAAGAAAGGAGTAGAAGAAGAAGAAATGGATGAGATGGAGGGAGTAGTATTTTCGGTGAAAGGGGTAGTATTTTCGGCCAAGGAAGGGTATTTATAGGGTAAGAGAGAGAGGGAATTCGGTGAATAGATTATGGAGAAGAGGGTAGGATTTGATAGGTAAAGGGTATTTGGGGAAGAGTTATTGATGGGAATTGTCAAGGGTATTTGGGGAAGAGTGTCATGGAAAGGTGTGAAGAGGAGAGAAGTAGAGGTGGGGTAGGTGGGGATCCTGTGGGGTCCGCAGATCCTAAGGTGTCAAGGAATTCTGCTCCCTGTATCATTCTGGCGTTCAAACATCCTCAGTGTGCCAATTCTGGCGTTAAACGCCAGCTCTGCTACCTTTTCTGGCATTAAACGCCAGTCTGCTGCCCTTTTCTGGCATTTAACACCAGCCAGACGCCAGACACCCTTTTCTGGTGTTAAATGCCCAGAATGCTGCCCATTCTGGCGTTTAACGCCCAGAATGCTGCTAGGATGGACGTAAACGCCCATTCTACTATCCTTACTGGCGTTTAAACGCCAGTAAGCCTATCCTCCAGGGTGTGCTGTTTTTGATGCTGTTTTTTATTTTGCTTTAATTTTGCAGTTGTTTTTATGACTTCACATGATCATCAACCTAAAGAAAACATAAAATAACAATGGAAAATAAATAAATATAATTAAATAACATTGGGTTGCCTCCTAACAAGCGCTTCTTTAATGTCCATAGCTTGACAGTGAAGCTCTTAGAGAGCTTCACAGAGACTCAGAGCTTAATAGTGGCCTCCCAACACCAAACTTAGAAGTTGAGTATGGGGGCTCTGTTTGACTCTGTACTGAGAGAAGCTTTTCATGCTTCCTCTCCATGGTTACAGAAGAAGATCCTTGAGCCTTAAACACAAGGTAGCCCTCATTCAATTGCAGGACTAACTCTCCTTTGTCTACATCAATCACAGCTCTTGCTGTGGCTAGGAAGGTTCTTCCAAGGATGATGGATTCATCTTCATCCTTCCCAGTGTCTAGGATTATGAAGTCAGTAGGGATGTACAGGTCTTCAACCTTCACTAAGACATTCTCTATAAGTCCATAAGCCTGTTTCCTTGAATTGTCTGCCATCTCTAGTGAGATTTTAGCAGCTTGTACCTCAAAGATCCCTAGTTTCTCTATTACAGAGAGTGGCATGAGGTTTATACTTGACCCAAGGTCACACAGAGCCTTTTTAAAGGTCATGGTGCCTATGATACAGGGTATTAAGAATTTTTCGGGATCTGGTTTCTTTTGAGGTAGTTTCTGTTGAGCCAGGGTATTTAGTTCATGAATGAGCAATGGAGGTTCATCCTCCCAAGTCTCATTACTAAACAACTTGGCATTCAGCTTCATGATTGCTCCTAGATACTGAGCAACTTGCTCTTCAATAATATCTTCATCCTCTTTAGAGGAAGAATACTCATCAGAGCTCATGAATGGCAACAGTAAGTTTAGTGGAATATCTATGGTCTCTGTATGAGCCTCAGATTCTTTTGGTTCCTCAATAGGGAACTTCTTAGTGGCCAGTAGACATCCATTTAGGTCTTCCTCATTGGAAATCATTGCCTTTCCCTCCTCTACAGGTTCGGCCATGTTGGACGTGTTTATGGCCTTGCACTCTCTTTTTGGATTCTCTTCTGTATTGCTTGGGAGAGTACTAGGAGGAGTTTCAGCAACTCTTTTACTCAGTTGACCCACTTGTGTCTCCAAATTTCTAATGGAAGACCTTGTTTCAGTCATGAAACTGAGAGTGGTCTTAGATAGATTAGAGACTATGGTTGCTAAGTCAGAGAGGCTCTGCTTAGAATTCTCTGTCTGTTGCTCAGAAGATGATGGAAAAGGTTTACTATTGCCAAACCTATTTCTCCCACCATTATTATTGAAGCCCTGATTAGTCCTTTGTTGATCATTCCATGAGAAATTTGGATGATTCCTCCATGAAGGATTATAGGTGTTTCCATAGGATTCTCCCATGTAATTCACCTCTTCCATTGCAGGATTCTCAGGGTCATAAGCTTATCCTTCAGGGGAGGCTTCTTTAGTACTGCCTGATGCAGCCGAGCATTCTCTTCCATGTTGATGTATTTTTCCGCTCGCTCCTGTACTTTGTCTAAGGAGGTGGGGTACTTCTTTGATATAGATTGGCTAAAAGGTCCCTCTCGTAGGCCATTGATGAGTCCCATGATGGCGGCCTCTGTTGGTAAACTTTGTATGTCCATGCATGTTTTGTTGAATCTTTCCATGTAGTTGCGGAGACTCTCCCGATCTCCTTGCTTGATCCCTAGTAAACTGGGTGCGTGCTTGGCTTTATCCTTCTGGATGGAGAATCTGGCCAAGAACTTTTTGGCCAGGTCGTCAAAGTTTGAGATGGACTTTGGAGGTAAGTTGTCGAACCATCTGATCGCTGTTTTCGTGAGGGTTGTTGGAAAAGTTTTGCAGCAAATGGCATCTGAGGCGTCGGTAAGGTACATTCTGCTTCTGAAATTACTGAGATGATGGTTGGGATCTGTAGTGCCGTCGTACAAAATCATATCCGGGAGTTTGAAGTCTTTTGGAATTTTGGTTTTCATGATTTCCCTAGTAAATGGATCTTGTTCTTTGCGTGAATTTTCCTCAGGAGTAGTCCGAGGAGTTTTCGATTTGAGGTCGGCTTCTAGTTGCTGAAGTTTTTCTTCCAATTCTCGACGTCGTCGTACCTCTCTTTGTAGATCCTTTCCGAATTCTCGTTGTTGTTGGGTTTCTTTCTTAAGTTGTTTCAAGCGATCTTGAAGCGCCTCTATTGCTTCCGGATTTGATGAATTTTTGTCTCCGTTGGATTCCGGGGTGTCTTTCAGTGTGGTGTCTGCATTTTTGTGCGGCGTTCTGTTTTCTAGATCTGAATCGTGGTCGTTGTCAGGGCCGTCCGCCATGGTGGTGGGATGACTTCCAGGTTCCCCGGCAACGGCGCCAATGTTCCTGGGGGTTACCTGAAACTGGAGGTCGATCTCGGATGAGATCTTCTGTATTGGTTGGAGATAACGTGTCCGGCTGGCTGATGACTGCTGGAGCTATTATATCCGACTTGTTGGATTTGCAGCACTGCTGATCCTTGGTCACCGAAGGGTGGGGGGTACCTGCAAGAGACTCCGATGCCTAAGTTAGCACGGGTATTAAGCAGATTTTATGTAGAATCAGAGTATGAGTTATACCTGGGTGCTCCAGTGTATTTATAATAGTGTGATAGTGACCTTTTTAGATAAGATAAGTTAGTTATCTTTATCTTATCTTTATCTTTTGAGTTGAGGTTAGCTTATCTTCAAGGGAACCGCCCTTATCTCTATAGGCTCATACGGCCTGTGGATTTGGGTCGTGTTCCTCTATTTGGGCCCTTTATTGGGCTCTCCTGTTGATTTGGCCGACCTCTTTGAGAAAAGGTCAGGTAGCCTGACCTGAAGAGGTCGGTCGCTTTGTCGCCAATCATCCCAGGTTGGGTAGCTCGACCCAGGGTATGAACAGTGCCCTTGCTTGAGCTCGGTCTTTTTGTTGAGGTCGAGTCTTTGACTTCGGTCCTTCTCTGACGAAGCCGAACTCAAGCATTTTGTCGATTTCTTCCTTTTGTAGAATCTTTTGAATGTAGAACGTTTTCCTCTAAAAGTGCGCGCTTTTATATCAGCGCTTTGTTCTTGGGAACGTGAGAGGGTTTAATACCTTCATTAATTGGTATTAATTGCCCCGTTTTCTCTTGGCTTTTTATTTTGAATTTCTCAATCAAAAATGGTTTCTCTTCTTTGCTTTTCTTCGTAACTTCTCCCTTTACTCTCTCATTTTCTGTTTCTTGCCTGGAGTTTCGTAGTTCCTTCCTGCAACATCTGTTCTGCTATTGTTTTTTGTGGAAGAGGGGTGATTTCCAGATTTCTCCTTCCATCATCGCATTTTTCCGCTTCGAGGGGTGGCTTTGTTGTTTCTGCTCTTTTCTTTCGAGGTTTTCTTCTATTCTCCAGGTTCGATTTTTCTTCCTCTGTTTCTTTTATATGTCTGGTTTTAGAAAGTTTGGATCTTTCTGCTTTTACTGTGCCTGCTTGTTGCGTGTTCTGGAATTTCTTCGTTTTTTGTGCGAATCTTTTGCTTTTCTTGTTGCCTGAATATTTTTTAGGGCTTTTGCATGTTGTTGCCATTTCTGCTTGTGCCTTCGATGGTTTTTGCTTGATTATGAAAAAGTTTGCGTCTTTGGTGATTTTTTGATTTTGACAATGCTTTGGCTGATAGACTGTAGAAAGGTAGTGACTTTGTGTCTTTTACTTTGTTTTTGTTTTGAAACCTTATTTTCTCCTTTGATGAGTGCCGGGACGTAAGCTGTAGAATTTCTTGAAACCTTGCTTTGTTACTGCCTCCAAAGGATGCCCCAGGGCTTTGGTTTGAGTCTTGGGGTTTTCCTTTCCTGTTTGTTCGTCTGTCGAGTTGTTTTGCCCCTGATCCGAGATGTTTTATTAGTAATCCACTCTTCTTTTCTTATTGTAGGATTTAGTTGGCCTCATGTCTTCTCGCAATAATGTTGTAGAGATGTCTTCCCAGGTTCCCGAGGGCATGGCCGATTGGGTAGACTCGATGGTTCTTATGTGTGTCTCTTTGGTTGATTCCGAGTTTTGCGCGTAACTTAGGCAGTTTCATAGGGTCTGTAGTAATCCTGGTGATGAGAAGAATTATGAACTTGTCCCTCCCTCTTCTAAGGAGAGAGTTTGTTTCTCTACTCGGGTTGTTAATGATCGTCCTTTTTTCTATGCTTATGACTTCTTCTTTGGTCAGCTGGGTATCACCCTTTCTTTTACTGAGTTTGAGACCGACCTGTTATGGTCCTGTAATGTTGTTCCCTCTCAACTTCACCCTAATTCCTGGGGTTTCATTAAAATTTTTCAATTGCTGTGTAATGGTTTTGGTATCCCTGCCTTGCAATCTCTCTTTTTCTACCTATTTGTCTTGACAAAGCCTGGAGTAGTAAAAAAGAAGGCAGCGTGGGTGTCCTTCCGATCTTCCTAGGGAAAGAAGGTCTTTTCCATGTTTGATGAATCGTTTCGTGATTTTAAGAACTATTTTTTCAAGGTTCGAGCTGTTGAAAGAGCTCGGCCCTTTTTCCTGGACGAGAATGATGAGCCCGCCTTTCCCTTGGAATGGCAAAAAGATGTGAGAGTGTCCAGATATACGTGGGAAATGTTGGATGAGGCTGAGCGGGCTTTTGTGACTGTCTTGGAAGAACACTGGGGTCAATCCCCCTATCTTGATACAAAGAAATTTTTAACCAATCACTCTCTTCTTCAAACTGAGCTGGGTATTTTTGCGTTTCCTTTGTTATCTGTTTATATTGCTTGTGAATGCCTTTCCGACTTGTAGCTTAATTTCTTATTGTTGTGTCTTATTTGCAGAGGCGATGAAGAATAACGAATCCATGAAGGCTTTTAAGAGGGCACAGAAGGCGACTGCTGCCAAAAACATCTCGGCTAAGGCGGCCGGGGAGGGATCTTCCCAAGTGCGTGTGAAGCCGTCCATGCCGAGTTTTCCCGGGATGAGGAAGGTGATCCCTACTCCCCGAGTTCGTCTGCCTAACCCTCTTCCAACTTCTACTGCTCCTTCTGTCGCTCCTCCCAATAAGAAACAAAAAACAGTTGAGCCCTTTGACCTTGATGCTCCCGACTTTAATGCTATTGAATTTGTAGATCAGCAAATCGGCCCCTATGGCGCTCTTTCTATGGACGATGTGTCCATCCTTCATCATTTGGAATTTATGACCCGAAACAGCATAAAGATGGCGTATAAGGGGGCTGCTCTGCACTGAACTGCTCAGAACCTACCTCTCCATGCCACCAAAGCATTTATGGAGGAGGCAAAGCAAGAGTTCGACCGGATGAAAGGGCTGAAGGAGGAGCTCGAGGGGAAGGTGGCCAAGCTGGAAAAAGATCTAGAGAACGAGAAGGCGAGTTCCCTTTCTCTGGCAGCTTCTGTGCGGTTGGCCGAAGACACGGCAATGATGCATAAGGATAGTTACATTACGTCCTATCGGGAGGTGATGCGCCTGAGGGGGGAGCTGGAGAGTGCCCGGGAAGATTATTCTGAACTTCAAGGTCAGCTTGTTGGCAGCGTGACTGCTTCTTATGAGAACCTGAAGGAGCAAGTTCGGGTTATTGCTCCCGAGGCCGACCTGACCCTCTTCAGCCTGGATAATGTTGTCAAGGATGGCAAGATTGTCCCTGATGACGAGGATGATGATAATGTCGAACTTCCCCTTGTGTCCTCTGCTAAGGTGTCGACTTCTGCTGTTCCTGCTGAGGTCGACCCTCCCGCCTCTGATCCTGACTGCCAGATCTTAAACCGAGATGACGGTACTGTGGATGCTGTTCCTCTCCAGACTCGCCCTCCGTCTCCTGCTAAAAAGTCTTCTGACCCTTAGCTTCATTCATTCTGGATATTTATATAGTTGGCCCGGCTTGTGGGCTTTTTAAACTCTTTATGTTTTGTTAACTGCTGACACTTTCTTGTTGCTTGCCTAGCAACTTTTATTTTTGAAAAACAAAAGGTAGCTCACTTAGCTTTTTAAGGTAGGTTTTGGTGGCCTTCAAGGCTTTTATAACTTTTTGTAGACTATATCATGCTTTTTGTGCTTGATTTGGTATCTCTTCTGTTTTCTGAGAATGTTGGAACCTTGCAGCTCGACCTTTTTGGACTTGCTTTTATAACTTTTTAGTAGTAGGAGTCCGACTTCGTTATGTCGCTCTCTTTTGAGTTATTTTTGCAGATAACTTTTTAGTGGTAGGAGTCCGACTTCATTATATCGGTCTCCTTCAGGTTATTTTTGCAAATAACTTTTTAGTAGTAGGAGTCTGACTTCGTTATATCGGTCTCCTTTAAGTTATTTTTGCAAATAACTTTTCAGTAGTAGGAGTCCGACTTCGTTATATCGGTCTCCTTTAATTTATTTTTGCAAATAACTTTTCAGTAGTAGGAGTCCCTCTTCATTATATCGGTCTCCTTTAAGTTATTTTTGCAAATAACTTTTTAGTAGTAGGAGTCCGACTTCGTTATATCGGTCTCCTTTAAGTTATTTTTGTAGTCCTCTTTTTTGGACCTGTGTCAGGTCTCTTTCAGGGACTACTTGTATAACCTTTTAGTTTTGGGCTGACTTTGTTATGTCGGGCCCTTCTAAGTTAAAGTAATCCTCTTTAATAGGGTTGGCCAGACCTCTTTCCAGGGTTTACTTATAACTTGGGTTGACTTGGTCCGACTTCTTAATGTCGGCCAGTCTTTAAGTTATTATTTTAGCAATCCGTAAGACCTCGTCAGGTTCTTTTTTAGATCACTTTCGATAACTTCTTACATTATTCTGTGTTCATCTTTGCCGATTTGTAGAAAGTGGCTGTCATCTCTAGATCGTCCTTTGGGTGAATCGTGTTTTCACCTTTATCAGACGGTTATCTTTATCGTGATCGTGCAGTGAAATTATTTTTTTCACTTTCTGCCGATCTGTTGCTTTATAATCGGACGATGAATACTTCAGATTAATGCATCTTGAAATCTTGTAGAATATCTAAAATATATATTTATTCAAAGGAAAGTGCAAATATGTACATGTGGGAATTTTTCATCCCTTTATGTCGAATAGTGTTTGAGTCTCAATCTTGGTGCCTCATTAAAAAACCTTTTCAGGAAAAAGAGTGCATCCAATGGTGAGATCTTTTACTTTTCTAGCTGTAGTACCTTCTTAGGTTGCAGCCGTGCCATGATCTGGGAAGCTCTCGTCCATCGAGTTCGGATAGTCTGTAGTAGTCCTTTCCGAGTACTTTTACAACTCGATAGGGTCCTTTCCAGTTTGCTGCCAACTTTCCTTCTCCTGGTCGAGTTGTTCCAATATCATTTCGGATTAGGATGAGGTCGTTCTCCGTGAAACTTCTTGGCACTATCTTTTGATTATATCTGGAAGCCATTCGAAGTTTTAGTGCTTCTTCCGTGATCCGAGCTTTTTCCTGAATTTCAGGTAATAGGTCGAGTTCTTCCTTCTGAAGTTGAGAGTTGGCCTTTTCATTGTAGTGGACTACTCTGGGTGACCCTTCCTCGATCTCTACTGGGATCATTGCCTCCACTCCGTATGCTAGTCGAAAGGGTGATTCATTTGTCGTGGAGTGTGGCGTTGTTCGATATGCCCATAAGACTTGCGGAAGTTCTTCGGCCCAAGCTTCCTTTGCATCTTGTAGTCTCCGTTTTAGCCCTGCCAATATGACTTTGTTGGCAGCTTCGGCCTGTCCATTGGCTTGAGGGTGTTCGACGGAGGTGAACTGGTGCTTTATATTCAAGTCGGCTACTAGTCTCCTGAAGCCTGCGTCTGTGAATTGAGTGCCATTGTCTATGGTTATGGAGTATGGAATCCCGAACCTCGTGACAATGTTCCTGTATAGGAATTTTCGACTTCTTTGAGCAGTGGCGCTGGCTAGGGGCTCTGCCTCAATCCATTTTGTAAAATAGTCTACTCCGACTATGAGGAATTTTACTTGTCCTGATCCCTGGGGAAAGGATCCGAGAAGATCAAGCCCCCATTTTGCAAATGGCCAGGGCGAGGTTACACTGATGAGCTCTTCTGGCGGGGCGATGTGGAAGTTGGCATGTTTTTGACATGGTGGACATGTCTTTACAAATTCTATAGCTTCCTTTTGTAGGGTTGGCCAATAAAATCTCGCTCGAAGCACTTTTTTGGCAAGAGCTCGTGCTCCGAGATGATTACCACACATGCCGCCATGTACTTCTTCCAACACTTCCTTTGTGTTGTTGGTCGGCACACATTTAAGTAGTGGTATTGAGATCCCTCTTTTGTACAGGATGTTGTTTATAATAGTGTAGTACTGTGCCTCCCTTTTTAATCTTTTCGCCTCTTTTTCCTCCGTGGGGAGCGTTTTTGCTTTGAGGTAGTTAATTATGGGGGTCATCCATCCTTGGTCCTGACTTGTGATGGCTAGGATTTTTTCTGCTTCTGATATTGACGGGTTCTGTAGCATTTCCTGGATGAGGCTTCTATTGTTGCCCCCTGGTTTGGTGCTGGCTAGTTTTGAGAGTGCGTCAGCTCGGGCATTTTGCTCGCGGTGTATATGGTAGATTTTATATTCCCCGAGTTGTCCGAACTGTTCCTTGGTTTTATCCAAATACTTTTTCATGGTGGGATCTTAGGCATGATAGCTCCCTGTTATCTGTGAGGTGACTACTTGTGAATCGCTGTAAATGTTGAGTTTTTTAGCTCCAATCTCTGTAGCCAGCTTCAAACCGGCTAATAACGCTTCGTATTCCGCCTGGTTGTTTGAGGTCGGGAATCCGAACTTGAGGGAGAGCTCGACTTGGATTCCTTGGTTGCTTTCTATTATCACGTCTGCGCCGCTTCCAGTCTTATTTGAATAACCATCCACGTAGAGATTCCATTCTGTGGGGGTCTCCGAGGCATCTGTGAATTTTGCGATAAAATCGGCTAGGTACTGTGATTTAATGGCCGTCCGAGCTTCATATTGGAGGTCGAATTCTGATAACTCGACTGCCCATTGTAAAATTCTGCCTGCTAAATCTGTTTTCTGCAATATTCCTTTTATGGGCTGGTTGGTTCGAACCTTAATGGTGTGAGCTTGGAAGTACGGGCGAAGTCGTCGAGATGTTAGAATGGGAGTATAGGCAAACTTTTCTATTTTCTGGTAGTTCAGCTCGGATCCTTGTAGTGCTTTGCTAATGAAGTAGACGGGTTGTTGCCCACTTTCGTCTTCTCTGACTAGTGCTGAGGCTATTGCCCGGCTTCCTACTGCGAGATATAGTACGAGTGGTTCTCCTTCTCGTGGTCGAGATAAGATAGGCGGTCGTCCTAAGAACTCCTTGAAATCTTAGAAAGCTTGTTCGCATTCTGTCGTCCATTTGAACTGTTTTTTCCCTTCCTTAAAGTAGCATAGAAGGGGAGGGATCTTATTGCTGCCCCTGCTAAGAATCTGGATAGGGCGGCCAATCTCCCGTTGAGTTGCTGCACTTCTTTGACACAGGTCGGGCTCTTCATGTTGAGTATGGCTTGGCATTTATCCGGGTTTGCTTCAATTCCTCTTTGTGTGAGCATGAAACCTAGGAATTCGCCTGCTTCTACCGCAAAGGTGCATTTTGCCGGATTAAGTCGCATGTCGTGCTTCCTTATGGTGTCGAATACTTGAGCCAGGTCGGACAATAATGTATCTTCGCTTTGTGTCTTTATCAACATGCCGTCCACATAGCCTTCCATGATCTTTCCAATGTGGTCTGAGAAGACTTTATTCATCAGCCTTTGATAAGTAGCTCCTGCGTTTTTGAGACCGAAGGGCATTACGATATAGCAGTAATTTTCTTTTGGCGTTAAAAACGAGGTCTTTTCTTGATCTGGTGGATACATGGGGATTTGGTTGTATCCCGAGTATACGTCCATAAACGAGAGGTATCTATATCCAGAGGAAGCATCTACCAGAGCGTCGATACTTGGGAGTGGGTAAGGATCTTTTGGGCAGGCTTTGTTGAGATCGGTGTAATCGGTACACATTCGCCACTTCCCATTTGATTTTTTCACCAAGACGACGTGGCTAGCCATAATGGATACTTGACTTCTCTTATGAATCCTGCCTCCAGCAATGCCTGTACTTGCTCTTCCACCGCTTGGGATCGCTCTGACCCAAGTTTTCTTCGTTTCTGCTGCACCGGCCGAGATCCCGGATAGACCGCCAACTTGTGGCACATTAGCTTGGGATCTATACCTGGCATATCTGCGGCTTTCCATGCGAAGAGATCGACATTATCGCGTAAGAATTGTATCAGTAATTCTTTTGAGTCTCCTCTTAGGATCGTTCCGATATTAGTTGTTTTGTCCGAGGTGTCTCCGATTTGAACCTTCTCTATCTCGCCTTCCGGCTGCGGACGGAGTTCTTCTCGTCGCTGAACTCCACCAAGCTCAATTGTATGAAACTCTTCTCCTCTGCCTCTAAGGTTTAGACTTTCGTTATAACAGCGGCGTGCCATCTTTTGATCTGCTTTTACCGTGGCTATCCCTTCTGTAGTTGAGAATTTCATGCATAGGTGTGGAGTTGAGACTATTGCGCCGAGTTGATTGAGTGTTGTCCGACCTATTAGGGCATTGTAGGCTGAACTTACGTTGACCACGATGTAGTCTATCTTGAGGGTCCTGGATTGGTTCCCTTTTCCGAAGGTCGTGTGCAGCGATACGTATCCCAGTTGTTGTACCGGGGTATCTCCTAGTCCGAACAGACTATTCGGGTATGCTCTAAGCTCCTTTTCGTCTATGCCGAGTTTGTCGAAGGCTGTTTTGAATAAGATCTCGGTAGAACTCCCTTGGTCTACTAATGTGCGGTGTAGATTGGCATTTGCCAGTATGATAGTGATGACCATGGGGTCGTCGTGTCCCGAGATGATGCCGGATGCGTCCTCTTTGGTGAATGTTATCGCAGGGATGTCGGGTGCTTCCTCCTTTCCCTCGACATGATATACTTCTTTGAGATATATTTTTCGGGATGATTTGGAGATCCCGCCTCCTGCGAATCCCCCGTGTATCATGTGGACGTGTCTTTCTGGTGTCCTAGGTGATTGCTCAGCTCGTCCGTCATCTTCGTCCCTTCGTCTCTTTCTTTGGTCATCATCTCGGGTAGCCAGAAAGCGATCTAATCTTCCTTCTCTTACCAATTTTTCTATGATATTCTTTAAGTCGAAGCACTCATTAGTGGAGTGCCCTCGAACTCGGTGGTATTCACAATATTCCTTCCGATTTTCTCCTCCTCTTTTGCCTTTGAGTGTCAGTGCTGGGGGAATTTTCTCTATATGGCAGACCTCTTTGTATACATCGACCAGGGATACTCTGAGAGGGGTGTAATTATGGTATTTTTTGATTTTCTCCCCTTGTCGATCTTCTTTCCTTTTGGATTCCATGTCTTTGTCTCGGTAGGAGGCCCCGGATTTTGAGGTTTCTCCCAGCCGAGCATTCTCTTCCATGTTGATGTATTTTTCCGCTCGTTCCTGTACTTCGTCTAAGGAGGTGGGGTACTTCTTTGATATAGATTGGCTAAAAGGTCCCTCTTGTAGGCCATTGATGAGTCCCATGATGGCGGCCTCTGTTGGTAAACTTTGTATGTCCATGCATGTTTTGTTGAATCTTTCCATGTAGTTGCGGAGACTCTCCCGATCTCCTTGCTTGATCCCTAGTAAACTGGGTGCGTGCTTGGCCTTATCCTTCTGGATGGAGAATCTGGCCAGCAACTTTTTGTCCAGGTCGTCAAAGTTTGAGATGGACTTTGGAGGTAAGTTGTCGAACCATCTGATCGCTATTTTCGTGAGGGTTGTTGGAAAAGCTTTGCAGCGACCGGCATCTGAGGCGTCGGTAAGGTACATTCTACTTCTGAAATTACTGAGATGATGGTTGGGATCTGTGGTGCCGTCGTACAAAATCATATCCGGGAGTTTAAAATCTTTTGGAATTTTGGTTTTCATGATTTCCCTAGTGAATGGATCTTGTTCTTTGCGTGAATTTTCCTCAGGAGTAGTCCGAGGAGTTTTCGATTTGAGGTCGGCTTCTAGTTGCTGTAGTTTTTCTTCCAATTCTCGACGTCGTCGTACCTCTCTTTGTAGATCCTTTCCGATTTCTCGTTGTTATTGGGTTTCTTTCTCAAGTTGTTTCAAGCAATCTTGAAGCGCCTCTATTGCTCCCGGATTTGATGAATTTTTGTCTCCGTTGGATTCCGGGGTGTCTTTCAGTGTGGTGTCCGCGTTTTTGTGCGGTGTTCTATTTTCTAGATCTGAATCGTGGTCGTTGTCAGGGCCGTCCGCCATGGTGGTGGGATGACTTCCAGGTTCCCCGGCAACAGCGCCAATGTTCCTGGGGGTTACCTGAAACTGGAGGTCGATCTCGGACGAGATCTTCTGTACTGGTCGGAGATAACGTGTCCAGCTGGCTGATGACTGCCGGAGCTGTTGTATCCGACTTGTTGGATTTGCAGCACTACTGATCCTTGGTCACCGAAGGGTGGGGGGTACCTGCAAGAGACTCCGATGCCTAAGTTAGCACGGGTATTAAGCAGATTTTATGTAGAATCAGAGTATGAGTTATACCTGGGTGCTCCAGTGTATTTATAATAGTGTGATAGTGACCTTTTTAGATAAGATAAGTTAGTTATCTTTATCTTATCTTTATCTTTTGAGTTGAGGTCAGCTTATCTTCAAGGGAACCGCCCTTATCTCTATAGGCTCGTACGGACTGTGGATTTGGGTTGTGTTCCTCTATTTGGACCCTTTATTGGGCTCTCCTGTTGATTTGGCCGACCTCTTTCTAAAACTTTGTTCTTTATCTAACCAATCTACAAATATACAATGTGTGCATGCAAACATCATGAGGTCTTTTTCAAGGTTGTAATGGGGCCAAGGTAAAGGTAAGGGTATATATATAAGGCTAAGTGAGCTATAAGTTGAATCCTTAATTAGTCTAAGATCTCACCTAACGTATACATACTTTATAAAAATTTAAAACTATCCTAGTCTTCCCAATTTTCCCACTTTTGTGTCACATACTCATGTACCAAATTTATTTTTTATTTTACTTCCATGTGCATTGATTACTAAACTTATTATTGGGGTAATTTTGTTCCCTTGTTTATTTAATTAAAAAGGAAAGATTTTTTTTAAATCCTAAACATAACATATATCAATGCACATGATATTTTAATTTAAATTTGTTTCACATGAGCATGCTCCCAAAATCCTTATTATTTCACTATTTTAATCTTTTCCTATCAACCCATGTTCCCACGTCTCCCCACACTTAGTGGATACACAATCTCTATCTTAAGCTAACCAAGGATTCAACTTGGGATTTTTATTTTGTTTTTCTGCTTAAGGCTAGTAATGTGGTTATAGAATAAAAGGGGTTAGAAGGCTCAAGGGGGCTAACAAAGGTGATGTAGGAGGTAGGCTTATTTGGGATATGTGAGGGAAAATTCAAATGATGGCCTCAATCACGTGCATGGATGTATCTACATTCTATATTAGACATATAGATTAAAACAAAGTAAAGATTACAAGCATAGAAAAGAAGTGCGAAACACACAGGAATGAAATTTATGGTTGAATATAACCATACAATTAAGCTCAAAACTCACAGGTTGTGTGTTCCTTGGCTCAAAAACCATATATTAGTTATGTATGTCATGCAAGTAGAAATTAAGAGTTTCCATTATTCTCAATGTGAATCTTAGGATGGCTCTTAAAATTTTAGTGTTCTTCCTTGAAGAAATATTGTTTAAATTAACCAACATTTATTGCTATATATATACAGTGTGTGGATTGTTGTGATTCTGTTATACTAAAGTCTTTAGTTTACTCTTTTTATTTTCAATTAATCCAAGCTATCGTATGCTAGAAGGGTAAACTAAACTAATTAATCCATATATTCTATATCACAACTTAGTAAGCTAAAATTACAACTAGACTAAACTAAATGTCTAAGATAAATATATAAATCTAAGTGCAAAATGCAAAAATACTGCAAAAATACAAAAAAATGTGCAAGTACTGAAAGATAAATAAGATAAGGTAAAATAAAAATAAAAATAAAAATAAAAATAAAAATAAAAATACAGAAAATAAACAAAATAGGATAAAAAGAGAGTCTGAAAAGTGGTTCACCAAAATAAAGTTCGCCAGAGATGGCGACCTCACGAGACTTAAATAATAGCATCGTCCTTGATGCTCACTCAAGTTGGGTGTAAAGAAGTGTCATCTCCGAAAGGATGTGCAGTAGGGGTCTCTGTGGTGATCTGAGGCTCTGCGGTCTGGATGAGGGTCGGAGGGTCTGCCTACTAAAGTGGAGGCTCTGCCTGAAGAGGGATCTCAGGATCAGCCGGCTGTATCTGATGGGGCTCCTCATGGTGTGGCACAACCTGCTCAGGTCCTGCCTGCTCAGCATCTGCATGTGCCTCCTCCTCATGATCATCCGCTTCCGCATCAGATGGCTCAGAAGCGGTGTCAGGCTCGGAGGGGATGTCGCTGCTGGATCGGATCATCAACTTTAAGTGCTCATAGCGTCACTTGTTGTGACGTTCCATATGATCCAGGCGTGCAAAGAGTCAGTGCACGAGATGATAAATGGGCTCTGAGGCAGGTGATGGTGCAGTGGTGGCTGGTGGGGTAGTAGATGCAGAAGGGGCAGCAGAAAATGTGGCTGCCTCACCCGATGCAGTGAGGAATGGAGGTCTGTAGCCCAAAGCCTGAAACTTCCTACTGTGAGGGATAATCTTCTTGCAGTCCATAGCAGTTGGCTTCTCATCTGTCGGCTCCCAGGGCACCTCAGCTCGGCGGCCCAACTGAGTAATCAAGTATGGAAAAGGGAGGGTGCCTCTGACATGGACCCTGGCCATGTAATACCGGATGAATCGGGGCAGATATAAGTCCTTTCCCTCCATCACACACCAGATGAGGGTAATCATAGCAGCTGGCACCTCTATCTCATGAGTGCTCGGCATCACATAGTTACTCAAAATATGCTGCCAAAGCCGAGCCTCATTATTCAGATAAATGATTTTAATTCCTTTTGGGGTTGTAGTTGGCTTACCCATGACCCAGGGGACAGTAGGATTAATAGCAATTCTCTGCTTTACTGCGTCCCAGTCAAATCTCATAAATCGCATATCCTCCTCATCCTTTTGGTAACCATCTGGCTGATCTGATTTAGGTAGGAGATGGAGGATTTCTTCGATTGCTTCCTCAGTAACCAGAATCTGCTTGCCTCTAAGCTGAACTGCATCCAGGGACATTTTGAAGTAGTTACAATAGAATTTCCTGACCCAGGATGAGTTGATCTCAGTCAAGTTTCTCTCCAAGAAGAACCAGCCTCGCTGTTTAATTTGGTCTGAAGTGTATTGTTTGAGTTCTTCTAGAATTTTGAGGGTCCTTTCCAGGTATAGGTTCTTGGAAGTGGCAAAAATTGGGTACTTCAGCTCACATTATTTGTTTGCAAATTTTTCTGGGTCAGTGGTAAGCACCAACTGATCAGCCTTTTCTTGTGAGGTGAAATTCTTTTTCCGCCAGGAATCGTCATGAAGGAGGTCTAATATAGAGGTGGAAGATTCGCCTCTTTTCCTTTTGCCTGTAGTTGCTTTGCCTTTTCTCTTACTTTTGGGATCAGACATCCTGAAAAGCAGAAGTTGCAGGATATAGTTTAAGAACTAAAGCAGGAAAACAGGTAAGCAAATAGGATTTGTCAATATAAGCATAAAGGCAAAAGAGCAATAAAAGCATAAAATGAGTTAAATATAAGTAAATTTTTGGACTGTATGCACGTGAAAAGTCTGAGAGTAAAAATAACAATCCAAGATAAATGATATGTGGAATTTTTGTTAATTAGGAAAAACAGTAATCATGCCTTTGAGTTAGAAAGTTAAAGTAGTTAGGTAAAAAGAAAAGTTAGAAAGTTAAAGCGGTTAGTAAGTAAAAAGAAAGTTAAAGTAGGTGGCATGAAAATGTGTTTCCTAGTTAACAATAAATTCACAAACTTGAAGAACAATCAACTCATATTCAAGAAAAATTTGCAGTTTATTGAAGATAACTTATAAAATTTGCAAAGGAAAAGGAAATCATCAATAATGCAGTTTAGTAATCCGGGAACCAGAAAGAGTGAGAATGCAAGCCCATTCATCCATAAATTGGCTAGCTTGAAACCAAATAGCGCAAAACTTGAATTTGCTAAAACCAGTTCATGAATGGGAGTTGAGTGAAACAATTTGAAAAAATTTGGGCAGCATTCCGGCTAAAATTGGATGTTCCCGGGTAATAAACAGCAAGAAAATCAGTTCATATGACAGTAAATAGTGCTGAAAAGATAAACAAATATCAAGAATATGAGAGAACAGTGTAACAGCAGCATCAACATGAAAGAACAACATATGAACAACACATCATCACAGCAAATTCAGAATTGCGAATCAGATAAAAACATGTAGCAAGAACGGCGCAATTATCATGCCTAAATCCACTAACCACATCCTAGCTACCTAACCACTTAAAATCCACTACGATCATGCATCTCTAACTATCCTAATTTTGAAAAAAAAAATTGAAAAACTAACTAATTAATTAACGAGAAATAGGATTCAGTGTTTGGCGGAACCTGGTGCGCAGAGGAATAAATGTATGGATTAGAGAGATGGTGTGGTGGTGGTGTTGGGGATGTGGCGGCGATGGGTGGTGGTGCGGCTGCGGTCCGTGGTGGAGGCAAGGGCGGTTTGGTGGTTGTGGGCGGATAAGGGTTGAGGAGAAGAGGTGAGGAGGGGAGGGTTGGGGGTTGTGGTGGCTGGTGGGTGGTCCGGTAGGTGGCGGCGGCACTGGGCGGCTCAGAACGGGGCGGCGGCAATGGGGGCGGGGTCCTGGAGGGGAGGAAGAAGGGGGAAGAAGTGAAGGGGGAGAAGAAGAAGGGAGGGGTTTTGGCGAGGGTGGTGCGACGGTCGGGATGGCGGCGCGGTGGTTGGAGCTGGTTTGTTGGGAGTGGTGGTGGTTGGAGGATGGGGAACGGGAGAGTGCAGAGGGGGAGGGGGTTTTGGGGACGCGAAAAGGGTAGGGTTTCGCGTGGGTTGGGGTTAGTGATTTTGAATCCACGCGAACGCGTGGAGCAGGCGATCGCGTGGCTGGGGCGAAAAGGGCTCTGACGCGATCGCGTGATTGTGGGATAATGAAAATGATGTGTACGCATCGCTCAGAATTGTGCTAAATGCACAATTCCAGCGTCGTTTTGGCGCAACTCTCTATTTCCAATAGATTCCCTAAAATCCATGCGACGCGTACGCGTCGCTCACGCTTTCGCATGGGATGTGCGTAGTGCAAGTGACGCGTTCGCGTCAGGGACGCGAACGCGTGGGCCAATTTGTGCTAAACGCACACCAGCCACACGATTCCAGCCCAACTTTCTGGGCGTTGGATCTTTACGCCGATTTCTAATCGATGCCCACGCGTGGCCTGCACGCTTGCGTGGGTTGATTTATTTTTTATTTTTTATATGCAATTATGCAGTATGCAATATGCAATGCTAATGTGGATGCTATGAATAATTCCAGGTTCAATGAGAATAGAATAAAATAAAACTTAAAAACAAACAAAACGAAATAAAAATAAAAATTGAAAAAGAAATGATCATACCATGGTGGGTTGTCTCCCACCTAGCACTTTTAGTTAAAGTCCTTAAGTTGGACATTTGGGGAGTCCTTTGTAATGGTGGCTTGTGCTTGAATTCATCCAGGAATCTCCACCAGTGTTTGGAATGCCAACAGCCTCCGGGGTCCCAAACTAGGCATGTAAAGCCTTTCAGCAAATTCAAACAGGTTTTCAGGCTCCCGAGGTGTTGAATGTCAGAATAGATTGCAGGATCCCAAACCTTGCTTTTATATCCGCCTTTGTCTAGATTTATACTTTTCCAGCCGGGAGGTTTGAAAGTTGTGTTCTCACCAAGATGACCAGACATCTTCCTAGACCCATTCAATCGAACTCGAAACCAATCCTTACACTTCAAATTGAAGCGTGGAACCTTATTGAATCTTGTATACCAGCTCTGAGCACGAACCATTTCCCTTTTACTCTTAAAGCCACAAAGAGCTCTAAGATGGCCATCTGTTTCAAGAAAACCATATTCAAGTGGAAAAGTAAAGATAAAGGCTAAGGATTTTACCCACTTGAATTTTGTATTGGGTGGTAATGGCCTTGGGATATGTGTTTCCAGTAGTTTTGCAAGCTCTACTCCTTTGTATTCTTCTGTGAATTCCTCCACTTCGTTGCAAACTTCTTTAATTTCAACCACATCTTGATCTAAGTCTTCAATATCTTCCTCATCACTCAAGTCATAAGTTGGGGGTTGCGAAAAATCTACTTCCGCATCATCTTCGTATTCACTTGGGGAAGATTCTTCCATCTCAAAGAATTCACTTGCGGTAATTACAAGAAGGTCCACCATATCTATCGTCTTGGTACGCACCTCGGAATGGTTTCTGACCATAGTAATTTGGTGGGTGATGGTTGTCACGAAGGGGTCCACCATAACTATTGTTTTGACATGCATTATTGAATGGTCGTCGTCCATGGTAGTTTGGAAGGTGTTGTTGCCTAAAGGGTTGATCAGATCCTCGTGGCTCCGTCCATCTGTGATTGTTTTGACTTTGATGCATGTTCCTGTTATAGCTTCCATTTCTTTCAACAATATTAGAACCAAACTCAAAGCGACGGGGGTGAGAACTCATAGTAATAATTAAAAATTAAAAACAAAAGTAAAGGCAAATAAACAGGTAAAATAAAATATTTACAATAACCAATAATAAGGCACACAGTTGCAATTCCCCGGCAACGACACCATTTTTGAAGAGCGAAACTCTCGCACGATCTAGAATTTTCACGAATAATTTCCCATTGTAAGTATAGCTTCTAGACCGACAAGAATTCCTTTCTTACAAAAGTTTTGGTTGTCACATGTAACAAAACCCAATAAAAATAAATAATTGAAGTATTTAAACCTCGGGTCGTTTTCTCAAGGAATTGCTGGGAAGTATGATTTATTATTGGTTATGGAAAAGGTAGAATTTTTGGGTTTTTGAAATAATGAACAAGTAATTTAAATGGCAAGAAAAATAAATTAATAATTATAATGAAAAATCTCTTGGTAAGGTATAAGAATTGGAAATCCTATCCTAGTTATCCTTATCAGGTGTGATGAGAATTGGATTTTTGCTCCCACTTAGTTAACCCTTACTAAATAAAGGAAAGTCAAGCGGACTAATTAAATTGATCCTCAAGTCCTGGCCAACTCCTGTGGAGAGACCAACTTTAGAGCGATCCAAATCAATCAGCAACTCCAATTTCAATCAATAGCTGAGTTTGATAACTCAAGTGTTACCAATCACTTAACCAAAGCCAAAAGGGAAAATAAATCTAAATTAAATTGAAAGCAATCATAAATAGAATAAAACAATCGTTAATCTGAAATACCTTAAATGATATTAAATAGAATATTCAAATCTTGACATGAAAAGTTTATAAGCCAAATTGGAACATTAACAAGTAAAAGCATTGGAATAAATAAAAATAGAATAGCGACATAAATTAAAAGAACATTGAACCTGACATTGAAGTAAAGTAGCCTAAACATAATAGAAATCCTAAATCCTAATCCTAAGAGAGAGGAGAGAGCCTCTCTCTCTAAAAACTACATCTAATCCTAAAATTATGAATATTGTATCTGTTACTAAGTTGTTGTTTGCTTCCTCCATTCTCTGGCTTATATCCTGTGTTTTTGACTTGGATTTGGGCCGAAAAAGGGTCCAGAAATCGCTGGGGGCGTTTTCTGCAGATTCTTGTACGTGGCGTCTGTCACGCGTTCGCCTTATCTGGGAGTTTTTCTTGTCATGCGTTTGCGTCGTCCACGCGTACGCGTCATTTGTGTTCTGCTCAAGGCGCGCGTTCGCGTCGTCCACGCGTACGCGTCGCTGCCATTTCGCACTAGGCACACGTTTGCGTCGTCCATGCGTTTGCCTCGCTGCCTTTTCTTCAAAACTCCATTTTTGTGCTTTTCTTCCATTTTTGTATGTCTCCTTTCTGTCCTCTAAACCATTCCTGCCCTATGAGATCTGAAAATACTTAACACACAAATCACGGCATCGAATGGTAATAAAGGATAATTAAAATTAATATTTTTAAAGCATAGGAAACATGTTTTTCACATATATCATAAAATAAGGAAGGAATAGTAAAACCATGCAATTTACATGAATAAGTGGGTGAAGGATTGATAGAAACACTCAATTTGAGCACAAAATACATCATAAAATATGAGTTTATCACGTTACGTGAGTAAGGGTCGATCCCACGGAGATTGTCGGCTTGAAGCAAGCTATGGTCATCCTTGTAAATCTCAGTCAGGCGGATTCAAATGGTTATGAGGTTTTGATAATTAAAAGATAAATAAAACATAAAATAAAATAAAGTTACTTATGTAATTCATTAGTGGGAATTTCAGATAAGCGTCTGGAGATGCTTTGTTGCTTCTGAACCTCTGCTTTCCTATTGCCTTCTTCCAACCATGCGTTACTTCCTTCCATGGCAAGCTGTAAGATCCTCTCAGTGAAAATGGTCCTCTACGGTTTCTGCATGGCTAAACAACTGTCAGATTTCTCATCTCAGATGAAAAATACCAGGTATAGCTACCGCATGGCGAATCATCTGTCGGTTCCCACTAGCGTCGAAATAGGATCCATATATCCTTTTGCACATTGTCACTGTGCCCAACATTCGCAGGTTTGAAGCTCGTCATAGTCATCCCTTCCCAGATCCTACTCGAAATGCCACAGCAAGGTTTAGACTTTTCGGATTCCAGGAATGCTGCCAATTGTTCTAGCCTATACCACGAAGATACTAATCTCACAGACTCGGTCCGTGTATTAGATATCCAAGAGAATATACTCCGGTTGTCGTCCAATGACTACGTTGAACATCATGTAGACCGCTTTGTGGTTGTCAGGCACGCGGATCTTGGCTAAGCGAGTAACGAAGATTGGGTGATTATCACGGGTCACCCCTTCATTTTGACTTTACTGAATTAAGTACGAGAGTATATCTTGGAGAAGAAGTAGGCATGAATTGAATAGAAAACAGTAGTAATTGCATTAATTCATGGAGAACAGCAAAGCTCCACACCTTAATCTATGGGGTGTAGAAACTCCACCGTGGAAAATACATAAGTGAAAGAGGTCTAAGCATGGCTGAATGGCCAGCCTCCTTGCCAAAGGTCTAAGGACTAAACGTCCAGAGATAAAAAACTATAAAATAAGTCTCTAAAAGTAGTTTTTATACTAAAGTAGTAACATAGGTTTACAGACAATGAGTAACTAAGTGCAGATAGTGTAGAAATCTACTTTCGGGACCCACTTGGTGTGTGCTTGGGCTGAGAATTGAAGCTTTTTCGTGCATAGGCTGTTCTTGGAGTTAAACGCCAGCTTTGGTGCCAGTTTGGGCGTTTAACTCCAATTCTGGTGCCAGTTTGGGCGTTTTACGCCAAGATGTTTTAGGCTGACTTTGAACGCCAGTTTGTGCCATCAAATCTCGAGAAAAATATGGACTATTATATATTTCTGGAAAGCCCATGATGTCTACTTTCCAACGCAATTGAGAGCGCACCAATTGGGCTTCGGTAACGCCAGAAAGTTCCTTTCGAGTGCAGCAGGGTCAGAATCCAACAGCATCTGCAGTCCTTTTTTAGCCTCTGAATCAGATTTTTGCTCAGGTCCCTCAATTTCAGCCAGAAAATACCTGAAATTACAGAAAAATACAAACTCATAGTAAAGTATAGAAATATGACTTTTGAGTAAAAACTAATAAAAATATAATAAAAAGTAACTAGAACATACTAAAAACTAAGTAAAAACAATGCAAAAAAGGGTATAAATTATCCGCTCATCAGTTACCTATCATAATCATTGACCACAAACATATGATGATTATGAAGAGTTAATCCTACTTAGTCAACCTTGCATCGAAGATAAGTCAAATAGGCATAGTTAATTTCAATCCATAAGTCCTATGTCAACACTAAGGGTCATATAGAGTCAATGGCGACCAAATCAACTAACTACTGTAATATATCAAATAAGAATAGACATCAATGACTCAAGGGACACCAAAGTCAACAATTTCAAGCCAAGAGTGAAGAAAAACTATGTAGAAACTAAGCCAAACATTTTATCAAACACTTGGTGTGCATGAAAATAAAATAATATTAAAATGCAATAAAATAAATTCTAAAGCTACCAAAGCAAGAAAATAGTAATAACAACTAAAGAAAATAATAAATGAACATAAAACATAAATTGCATTAATTAAAAATCAAAATGACAAGAGTGTTCATAAACGGAAAAGAACAAAATAAATGAAATAACAGAATAGAAGGAAAGAACAAAGATGCAACAACAATAAATGACAAGAAAAAGTAAATGAAAGCAAGAATTAAAAGTAGAAATTACAAGAAATTAAACTAAAAACCCTAGGTTCTAGAGAGAAGGGGGGCTTCTCTCTTTAGAAAATGAACTACATGACTAAAATCTAAACCTAATTGCTCCTCCCTTCACATGGAGTGAGGCCTTCTTTCATATAGCACTCAATCAGCTTCAGAAAGTCCCAAAATTGGGCCCTGGAGGCCCAAAAATCGCCCCCAACGATTTGCAATAAATGAGTCACGCGTTGGAACCTGTGTGTACACACAGGTATGTGCATATGCACACATGGTTTTGTGGCTTTTGTGTGTACGCACAGGTAGTTGTGCACACACACTCCAATGTGTGCTTCTCCTTTGTTTTCTTCATGCTTTCTCCCTCTTGCATGCTCTTCTTCCACTCTTATCAAGCCATTCCAACTTAATACACCTGAAATCACTCTTCAAAACCATCAAGGCATCGAATGGGATAAAAGTGGGATAAAAGTTATTAAATTAAGTACAAAATAGCATATTTTCACAATTAGGTTCAATTTAGGGAGAGAACACAAAATCATGCTATTTGGATGAATAAATGTGGGTTTATGTGATGAATTCCACTCAAATCAAACCAAAATATATTGTCAAATATGGATTCATCACTTTTCAAATTCCACTTTTCATATTTTAAAAAATTAATAATTTCTTTGTTAAAAATGCTTTTAATATGACAGGTAGAGTATACCTTTTGTTTATAATGTTTTTGAAATTTTTCAAAATCACCCCTACCATTTAATTCAATTCAATTTTGTCCTTAAAGCTTGAAATAAATTTCAATTTTATTCTTACTTTTAAATTTTAAACAATCAACTAATTAGTCAACTTTTTTTCCAATTTTACCCCTAAAACCTTTTTTATGGTAATGCTAGAACTTGAGAAGGGGGTTGAATTAAGATAATTTCAAAATTAAAGTTCTTTATCTCTGTTTGCACGAAAGCAGATTATGCAGGAGATCTTTTGCTTTTTGTCTCTAAAACCAGAATACAACAGAGCAGGGAAGAAGAAAATCAGGCAAGCATGTATCCTAGTTCGATTTTCTTGTGCCATGAAACCTACATCTAGTCTCCACCGCGAATATGGTAGAATTTTTACTATAATCAAACCGAGTACATACACTAATACCAATAAATTATAACCTAATTCATCTAGTATCAACCACTATGCTTCTAACCAAGCCTAACCATCACCAACTACTGCCCCAACTTGGCGAAGGAGAACCTACTAGTGCTGTAAGAACTGGCATTTTCACGTAAAACCACTTTAATAAAATAATAATTTTTAATCGCATGAAATAGGTTTGAAAATATAGAAATGATCTTTTGAAACTAAAAAGGTAAAATTTGAATTCAGCGAATTTTTTTGAGTGGAAAAATGTATCTTTTACGGAAAATCTTTGTAAAAACGTAAACCGCCACTTAAGTCGGCATTACCGGCTGTTGTCTGACCGGTACCATGTATTGAGAAGAATAATATTTTGAAAATTGAATTTATTATTTTGAAAGAATAAAAATAAATTAGAATTGAAAGCCGGGCATTAAATTTAAAGGTTTGGCCCAATTTTGGGTCAAACAAAGCAAAAACGCTAACGGGTTGGACTGGACCCAAGTTGGGCCGAAGCCCAACATATAAATACACTCAAATGAGTCCCATTCAGCTTATTCACAACATAACACAACACACACCCAGCTGCATTGAGAGGAGAAGGAGAAGAGAGAAAATACTATTCACATACAACTTTCAGTGGCCATAACTTGAGCTACGGTGCTTCGACTTGCATGCCGTTGGCAGCTACGTGAAGCTCTCGCCGAGTTCGTTAGTTCTATCTAGCCTGTGTAGGTAAGATCTCGAAATTTTCTCTCCTTTCCTTTGCCTTAAGAAATTCAAAATTCAAGGCTTGAGTTTTGAGTGGATTTTTGTGTTTTGGTTGTTTAGGTACTAACTATTAGTGAGGAATTGTTGGGTTTCATCTCCAATTTCTGTGGATAAGGTGAGGTTTCTTATAAACCCATGTAGTTTGGTATATTGTGAATATTAGGTTTTGATTTTTGATATATATATATATATATATATATATATATATATATATATAGTTTGAGCTTTGGTGCTTGTTGGGGTTGCCTTGGCTTTTTGGAAGATTGTGGAATCCAAACTTTGGTGTGTTGTGCATATTGGGGATCATCCAAGGTATGGTTTCAGTTTTCACTTTGTAATATGTAAAATTTCTAGAGACTTAGGCTAGTAGACCTTAGGATAGGATTGAATTGATGTTAATTGTTGGTTGTTATTGATTATTGTTGGTGTCGGTGAGTATTGATGGTGATTGGTTATAACGAGGATCATGAGAATTATGGGAATTTATGTTAATAAGTAAATGTACAATGTTTGTGATGGTTTGGAATGATGAGTATGTGATTTATTGATGTTGGATGGATGGTTGATGAGAATGGAGGTTTGTGAGTAGGATTGTGGGAGAAATAGAGGATTTAAAACTAGATGCTTTAAGTATGGTGTGGTTGAATAATGATAGAAGTGCCATTGTAATATGTAGGAATGATTAAGATTGAGTTTTGGTATGGTCGAAATGAATGAGACTTGTGAATTTGGAAGATTTAAAGTTTGGTGCCTTTTTGGGTTTGAATCTTGTGGTTGGTGTTGAACTTGAATGGTGGTAGAGGAAATTAATGTGAACTTAGGTTGAATTTAGAGTTGGATGAAGTGAGTATTAAATGGTTTATATAATTGAATGATTGATATGGTTGAGAAATGTTTGGTATGTATTCTTGAGTGATTTTTGTATTGTTGGGTTGTCAATAATTGGTTTTGAATTGAGAGATTTGGTGAAATTGAGTCTTTAAGGTTTTTGATAAAAATGGGTTTTAAGCCAATTTTGGTAGATCATATCTTGAGCTACAGTTTTTGAAATTAATTGAATTTTATATCAAATTAAAGATAATTCAAAGAGCTTTAAAACAATATAGATTTTATAAAAATCAAAATTTTGTAGAAAAAGATATGATCATTGGAAGTTGGTATTAAAAATATGATTTCTGTGATGGTGCAGAAATTGTAGGTTCTGGTTTGTGTGCGCATGCATACTGCTGTGCGCATGCTCTGAACAGGGGCCATATTTTCATTTGTGCGCACGCACACCCTGTAATTTTCAGAAAACGTGCGTACGCACACACAGGGATATGCCTACTATTGAGAGCGCTCGCACACTCTGGTGCGCACATACATTCTGTGAAATTTGCACGTTGTGCATACGCACAACATCATGCATATGCACAAGCTGGAAAAACTCTTTCGGGCGTGCATATTCACAATTCTATGCGTACGCACACTGCCCTATTTTTCAATGAAAACCTTATTTTTAACCGTTTTACCTTCCCGGTAAGCTTACAAACTTCCGTAATAATTCTTTAAAACCTTTTTGCCAGTTTTAGGGTCTTGAATCAAGGGAGAAAATAATAATGAAATAAAAAGGGTATTTTAGTTATGAGTTTAGAGCCGGTGACATAGGTTTGGAAGGTCCGTATAAATCCTTGCTTGAATTGGTAAAGGTTGAGTTGTAAAGTATATGGTTGAAGAGATTTTTGAGAAATGGGAATGCTTATGATGAATTTGAAAAATTGAAAACTGGTGATGGTTATGATGAATTGAGAACTTGGAAAGGAATGATGAAATTATTAGATTATATGGGAGTGTGCGGAGCCTATATCTCCGGCATGGCAGTTTTTCTGCTACATGAGTGTGCGGAGCCTATATCTCCGGCGTGGCAGTTTTTCTGCTGCAAGAGTGTGCCCAACACTATATCTTTGGAATGATTTATGATATGACAGTTGTTGTTGTTTCCTTCCTTGCCGCATGAGTGTGTAGAGCCTATATCTCTGGCGTAGCAGACTCCTTGCTGCATGAGTGTGCAGGGCCTATATCTCTGGGCGTGGTAAGAAGGCTACATCCGGGAGGATGTTTTGGGTTGGCATTTATGGACCGACAAGTGATATCACGAGCCAATAGGTAGGGCATTCATCATATGCATCTTCTACCTGTTTGTGTGCTTTGCTTAATTTCTGTTATGCCTAAATGAATCACATGTTTACTTGCTAATTGTTCTATTTGCTGTACATGTACTTTACTTGTGCTTTACTTGTCTGAATTACTTGTGTTTTCTGCTGAGATTGAGGAGGTTCGGTAGGCAGTGGCGATGGGATCGCACGGAGGTTAGGTTGGCGAAGGCTGTAGGATACAGCGGTGTGATTAGTATTAGTTAAAAATCCCCTAACTTTAGATGACCCTGTTTATTATTTATGGTTTACGTTATTTATTTTGCTAAGCTTGGATATCTGTTTGGTATGAAGCTCTAGGATTGCCTCTGGCATCTCGGGGTCTTATATCTTACATCACTGGGCACTATTACCATACTGAGAACTTCTAGTTCTCATTCTATACTTTGTTATTGTTTTTCAGATGCAGGTCGCAACCCACCTCGGTGAGTTGTGTGATAGTTACAGAGCAGAGGATCTTTATCTCATTTTGGAGCTATTTTGGTTATTTTGATTAGTTCTCTCTCTCTTTTGTATTTATATTTGCCTTAGAGGCTCACATTGAGAGAAATATTGTATATGCTGTTTTACTTTTCAAAACTCTGTGATGTCTGTATGTAACTAGCCGGCTTAAACTCTGTGGGCTGCGGCTAGTGCTTTATGACTATTCTACTTATATATCTATATATGTCTTGATATATCGTATCTATATCTTGTGCCTCAATTCGTGTAACTTCGTGTGAACGTTTTACGCTTTTGTATCTCGTATTTTGAGCTTATTTCTTCATCGAGCTTCTAGAATTATTATTCCTTATATATATATATAAGCCTTAGAATTGTCATAACCTTTGATTAACCTTCACTTTACGGCATGAGATAAGGCTTAGGGTAATTAGGGTGTTACAGGTTCAACGGCCACCAATTGCTATCCCAACTTGGCAAGGGGAACTAATCCTAGTTCAACAATAACCAAATACACAGAAATTTTTTTTGACTTTTCAATGTATCTCTCTTGCCTCTTTTCTCTCATATTTTTTTTTCAGTTTTTTACCTCACATGATTTTCTTTTTTCTCAATTACAGAAAGATTAACGTCAAATAGCCATAACAAAGAAAACCTAAAATGAAGCTCAAGAAGAAGGAAGATAATTCTGCATGTATGAGATGATGCTCTGAATTTTTCTTCACTCTATTTTTCTTGTCTTCAAAAGTTGTTAAGAGTTAACTATATAGTGAGAAGCTTGCTTCTTTAAATTGGTTCATTGTCTCTTCATTTTTCTTGCTAATTCTGCCCGTAGTCCTTGTCTTTCTTGGCATGCATTCTTTTTTTATTTTTTCCAGTACCTCTGTTGTCTGAGCTGCTGTCCTCCTTGGTATGCATTCCTTTTTTATTTTGCTCAACTACCTTCTGCTGTCCTTGAGGTTGCAATTGCAATCCATTTTGCTCCTCTGCTGTCCCTATTGTGTTGTTGGTGTCCTAGTGTCCTAGTTGTCACTTATTCATCATAATGTTGCCAAATGTTCATTTCTCTCTTAGCAAATGCAAAACCTTCTCTCTTCATATGCATTGGATTGATGCCTTGATTTAGCTGAAGCAACATAAACTAGGCTGAGATGAATCTATTGGCCCTGCAACACTAATACACACATTAACAACACTTTGGGCTTTCAACCCAATATAATGTTTGTCATAATCTTATCATACCAAAATTAATTCTAACTCAACACTATTTTACTATCATCACTCATCTTCTCCTCAATCTCTCAAACACAGAAACACTTTTTACTCTCTTCTGCAAATTTTCTCCATCATATCTCTGCCGCCTTTCCTCTTCCCTCTTCCTCTCCACACTCATTTTTGAGCATCGTTGCTAATCGTCTTCCTCCCTCTTCTTCTCCACCCCTCTGATCGGGTCTCCACCTCATGTCACCTCCTAGATCTGTCTCGCATTGCCACCTGTGGCAGCAGTTCCAACAAGCAGAGGTGTGGTTGAGCAGGAACAAAAATTGCAATAGAGGGTGTATGTAACACCCTAACTATCAAAATGTCACTGGTACACAAAACTGGCTCCGCAGTATTCGCAAGATAGACTGACAAGTATACCGAGTCGTCCAAGTAATACCTTAGGTAAGTGAGGGTCGATCCCATGGAGATTGTTGGTTTGAGCAAGCAATGGTTACCTTGCAGATCTTAGTCAGGCAGATAGAAAATAGAGTTTGTCACGAAAAATGCATAAAAAAGAATAAGTAAATAAAACGTTACTAGATAGGTGTGAAATCAATGGTATGAGAATGATTGAGGCTTCGGAGATGCTTCTTCCTTCTAGATCTACTTTTCTCACCATCTACTCCAACTTCTGATTGATGGCAGGCTGTATATGATTAACAATAGGTCAGCGGTCATTAATTTCCTCTGCTTCAGATCAAACGCTGGGTCAGCGGTCATCCAAACTGAACGGGGGTGAAGCTCTAGCAGTCCATTTTCTTGGTGATCCTACTCAAAATGCCACAGATAAGGTCGGATCTTCCAGATCAGAGAACGCTTCTCCTTGGGTTCTAGCCTATACCACAAAGGCCCTAATCGCCCTGCACCTCAGCTGAACTGATGTCTCAAAAAGTCCCCAACGAAGACGTGGATTAGCTGTCTAAGAGATTATCATCAAGCTTGTGGTTCAATACTATCCCATCAAGGACTCGCAAGAACCCATATGGACTTGGGATGACGGTCAAGTTACACTCCCAATCCATTAGGATGAAGAACAAAGATACATGTTATAATAGAATCAAGCATAGATTAAAGTTGAATAGTGATATTATTAATTCATAAGAATCAACAGAACTCCTAACATTAACCTAGGAGGTTAGTGACTCATACTGTACAAACAAACAATGAAAAACATGTAGAGTGGACAAGAGTTTCTAACAAGGGTGAACTCTTGTCCATATACACTCGTCTGCTAACTAAGAATTACAAAAATAAGATAAACTAGTCTTGTAGTACGAAAATCACTTTCCGGGCCCAGTTGGTGAGTGTTTGGGTTGAGCATGAGTGAAGCCACGAGTTTGCTCCCCTTTGGGCATCCAACACCAGCTTTGGACTCTAGAATGTGCGTTGGACGCCAGCTACTCACCTTTGGGCGTTGGACGCTAGGAATGGGGCTTGTGGCTAGCGTTGAACGCCAGTTTGGGGCCTTCATTTCCAAAGTAAAGTATAAACTATTATATATTTCTAGAAAGCCCTGGATGTTAGCTTTCTGATGAGAGGACTTTTGATGGTTTAGAATTTCACAAATGAAATCTCGTTGTAAAGTATAGTTTCTAAACCAACATTAATCCTTTCATACAAAAATTTGTTTGTCACTAAAACAAACCCCTAAATCTATAAACTGAAGTATTGAACCTCGGGTCGTTTTCCCTAAGAATTACAATGAAGTGTCTTGTTATTGGATATGAGATATGTTTGGGGTTTTTGAGATTTTAGACAAGAAATATAAATGGCAATGAAAGTAAACTAATGACTAAAAGGGCTCTTGGCATGATATGAGAACTAGAAGTCCTATCCTAGTTATCCTCTTCAATTGTGACCACAAATTGTTCATTACTACCACTTAGTTAACCTCTAACCATGGAGGAAAGTCAAGTGGATGAATTAACTTAATTCCACAAGTCCTAGCCAACTCCCAAGGGAAAGACTAGCGTTAGCGGTATCCAAATCAATTAGCAACTTCTAATTATCGATCAACAAAGGACTTAGATAACTCAAGCGTTACTAATTACTCCACCTAGCCCAAGAGTGATAAAAATCTATACTAAAATCTAACCAAGCATTTCATCAAACACTTAGAAGGCTCTAAAGAAAGGCAAAGTAAATTGGCATCAACAAATGAATCTAACAACAATTATTGCAAGGAATTAATAACAACAATCAAAAGGACACAATTATCATAAATTACCTCAAATTGCATTAAAAGAAAATAAAATGAACAAAAACCAAAGTAAAAGAAATTATAACAAACAATAGAAGAATGATGAATGTAACAACAAAGAATTAAGAAGAAGAAGTAGAAGAAAGCATGAATTAAAACCTAGATCTAAAATTTAAACCTAATCCTAATCCTAATCCTAGAGAGAAGTGAGAGCTTCTCTCTCTAAAACTAAAACTAAAACTAGCCTAATGTGTGTGTATGAATCTCTACATGCTTTTCCCTTCATTCCTTGGTCTCTTTAACCTTTTTCCGCCAAAAACTCAGCTCCAAATGGGCTGGAAACACTTCAAATTCACCAGGCACGTGTTCCTCTTTAAAAATCACGTGCGGCCTTTGGCGCGTACGCGCACAGCGCGCGTACGCGCCTTAGGGCATTTTGCAATCCGCGCGGATGTGCACAGTACGCGCGCGCGCCCATGGGCTTTTTCAAATCTTTGGCTTTTCATGATTTCTCCACTTTGTATGCTTTCCTTTCACTCATTTGATCCCTTCTTGGCTCTTTTTCAACCTGAAATCACTAGCAAACACATCAAGGCATGCAATGGAAATGAAAGGTGAATCAAAATTGTCAAATTAAAGGTCTAAAAAGCATATTTTCACATCTAAGCACAAGTACGGAGACAATCACAAAACCATGCTATTTCATTGAATAAATATGAGGAAAGGTTATCAAAATGTTCTAAATTCAACATAAGATAAACCCTAAAAAGGGGGTTTATCAACCTCCCCACACTTAAACCAAGCATGTCCTCATGCTTAACCAAGGATGAAGCAAGGGTATGACATTTATTCAATGCAACTAAACTATCTAAATGCAACTATCTAAATGAATGCAACTAACTATATGAATGCTAATGCTTGGTCAAAACAAATCAAATTCCAAAAGAATACATGCAAGCACAAAGGCACAAACAATGGAAATCGAATCCAACCCACAATTGCATGGAGTTATCATAAGGATTTACAAACTTGCATGAACATAGATGATAGTGGTGAATACATGTAATTGAGCATTTGAACCCTCACCGGATGTGTATCCACTCTATTCACTCAAGTGTTTAGGGGTTGATTCACTCAATTCTCCCCTAATCATATTTTTCAAAGTTTGTTCTTCATCTAACAATCAACAATCATTCAATGCATGCATACAAATATCATGAGGTCTTTCTCAAGGGTTGTAATGGGGCTAGGGTCAAGGTAGGATCATGTATGGTTAAGTGAACTAGAATTTGAATCTTTGATTAGTCTAGACCTTCCCACCTAACCTATGTAATGACCTACACAATTAAGTACTAATCTAACTACTCATCCTCTTCACTTTTTACATACTCATGCATTTTTCTTTTGATTATGACACTTATGCATTGATCTTTATTGAGCTCCACTTTGGGGTATTTTGTCCCCTTTTTATTTTTTTATTTTATTATTATTATTATTTTTTATTTTTATTTTTTTATTTTTTATTTTTTTTACATACAAGAGCATTAATGCATAAGGTTTATATATTTAATCAGTTACATGACTATGCACCCGATTCCCAAATATAGAAAAACAAAACACCAATTTATCCCAACCAATGTTCCTAATCTCCCAAACTTGAATATAAAACACTCTCACTAGCCTAAGCTAATCAAAGATCCAAACAAGAAACTTTATTGTTTTCCGCTTTAGGCTTGTAATGTGCTAAAATAAAGAACAATTGGGTTAAGCATAGGCTCAAAATTGGTTAACAATGGAAAGTAAAAGGTAGGCTATTTGGGTAAGTGAGCTAATAAAATGATGGCCTCAATCATATAAATGCATGTATGCAAGGAATAATTGGACATATAGAATTAAACAAATCAAGGATCACAATCATTGGAGAGGAACAATTTCACACAAGAAGGAAAAATAAGTGGCCATAAGATGTAACCACACCAATAGGCTCAAAACTCACAAGTTTGTGTTCTTAGCTCAAAAACATGATTCACAAAAGTATGAATTCAAGCAAGTTCCACAAAAAAATTTTCCAATCAATTGGGGTAGTGCCCTCTAAATAAATTCTTTTATTTTGAATAAGCCTATCCTAAATGCATTGTTGTGATTAAGAATTTCTCAAATTCCTTAGTTTACCCTCTTTTCCAATCAAAACAATTTCTTTTATGCATAAGGGGTTTAACTAAGTTTTCACCAATTCAAAACATTTCCAAATCACAACCATAACTCTAAAATGCAATATATACAATAAAAGTGTGCAACGACCCAAAATAAAAGTATCCATGCTAGCAAGTATATACAATAATCCCAAAATAGTGCAAAATAAAGTAAAATAAGAGGAACTAAGTGATAATGTCCAAAAAGTGTTCACTGATAAACCACTATTTTATGGTTTATCTTGTGTTTAATTGAGTGGTTTTGTCAAGCCTTTACCTACTTATTCATATGATTTGCATGATTTTATAATCTCTTCCTAGTATTGTTTTATGATTAAAAACTTGCTTCCTAAAGATCTTTAATTAGTATATTTTAATTCTCCTTTATACCATTCGATGCCGTGATCCGTGTGTTAAGTGTTTCAGGCTTCATAGGGCAGAAATGGCTTAGAGAATGGAGAGGAAGCTTGCAAAAAATGGAAGGAACACAAGAAACTAAGAAGATGACCAGCAAACACTGACGCGAGCGCATGGCTGACGCGAACGCGTGGAATAGAGAAAATTGCAGCGACGCATGTGCGTGCCTGACACGTACGCGTGGATTGGAATCTGCACAAACGACGCAAACGCGTGAACGACGCGCTCGCCTGACAAGGAAAATCACTGAATGACGCGAACGCGTGGACGACGCGTACGCGTGACCTGCGCGATCTGCATAATTAACAGAAAATGCTGGGGCCGATTTCAGGCCGCATTTGAACCCAGTTTTCGGCCCTGAAACACAGAATAAAGCCAGGGAACATGCAGAGACTCAACACACCTCTTTACGCAACTTGACACAACTTCACATATTCTCATTAGGATAGTTTTTAGGTTTTTAGATTTGAATTTAGAGAGGATTACTTCCCCTCTAGGTTCTCTTTACATTCATAGTTAATTAGTTTTATGCTTTTGGATATTGAAGAAGTCATTACCTCCGTTGAAGATATTATTCTAGTTTGTTTCTTTACTTACTCTTTTATTTATTCCATATTCTTAATTCTTGTTTAAAATAGTAATTGGATTATGATGACTTGCATCATCTACCCTTCTTTCTTGCATAAAGAAGACCATAAAAGAGCATAAATCTCATTTGATCAGTACAATTCATGCATTATTTGATGAATATTATGGTACACTATTTTGAGATGAGTTGTGCTGAATTTCAGGTGAAAAAGGCATCAAAAATGGGTAGAAGACAAACAAGAAGCTGGGCGTGTGAAACTGGCATGCCACTTGGGAGCAAACGCCACAAAAATGCACTGGCGTGGCACGCCAGGAGCTAGGCATGGCACGCCAGTACTAAAGTCTAGAGGGGAGATCCAAGCATGCATGTGGGCGTGGCACGCTAGGGACTGGGCGTGGCACGCTAGTACAAAATTCCAAAGACCAACAATGGAGGACACAAAAGGGGCGTGGCACGCCAGGTTGGGCGTGGCACACCTAACCCATCAACTACTATGGGCGTGCCACTTGAGCAAAGGAGCATGGCATGCCAACTCGCCATTCCAAGAAGAAGCTCCACTATGGCGTGCCACTTGGTATCGAAGGCATGGAAAGCCAGCTCCAAGAAGTCACTTGGGCGTGCCACTTGAGAACCCAGGCGTGGCACGCCAAGCTTGAAGAGTTCATAAATCCATGGGCATGCCACTTGAACAGCATGGCGTGGCACGCTGGTACAATAATCCAGAGAAGGGGCTGAAGGCAATTGAAGACTGGACGTGCCACTTGAAGTCGAAGGCGTGGCACGCCAACCTCTCAACCTCACTTAGGCGTGCCACTTGAGCAACCAGGCGTGGCACACCAATGCACGAAGATAACAAAAGCAAGGACTGGGTGTGCCACTTGGTATCGAAGGCGTGGCACGCCAACCCAAGCATGTCACTATAGCATGCCACTTGAAGGCTGAGGCATGGCACGCCAACTACTGGAATCAAGACAATATCACGGCCGTGGCACGCCACCCTTTAGGCGTGGCACGCTGGTATAAGTTTCCAGAGAGGATGAAGGAGGCCAATTACATGGGGCGTGCCACTTGGTATCGAAGGCGTGGCACGCCACTCACTATTCTTCACTTAGGCGTGCCACTTGAATCCCAGGCGTGGCACGCCAGTGCCATTCAGAGAGCAAAGTAGCATTTGGGGCATGCCACTTGAGTTCGCGGCGTGGCATGCCAAATAGAGGAACCACTCACTCATAAAGGGGCGTGGCACGCCAGACCCTGGGCGTGCCATGCTAGTTCAACTTTCCAGAGAAGCTTAGCCAAGCATAGAGCAAGGGCGTGGCACGCCAGACCCTGGGCGTGCCACGCTAGTTCAAGTTTCTAGAGGACAAGGAAAAAGGAAAAAGGCTAGGGCATGCCACTTGAGCTCGAAGGCGTGGTACGCCAAGGTTGTTAAAGAGACGAGCGTGCCACTTGAAGGGCTGGGCGTGGCACGCCAAGCTTAAAGCAAAGAGCACGTGACACGCCACTAGAGTGCCAATCACACGCCAGTTGGGAGATCACACTTATTGAGCTTCTTTTCCCTCCAAAATGTAATTTTCTTTTTTTCACTTTTGTAATTCTTTTATTTTACTAGGAGTAGTATAAATACCCCCAAGGAGTACTGAAGAAGGGGGGTTAAGCAGTCAGTTTTAGATCCACTTTTACACTTCACTTTTGAGTACTTTTTGAGCTATGAGTAGCTAACTTCCCTCTCATTGAGAGAGGGAGCTCTGTTGTACTTGATGGATTGATAATAGTGAAATTCTTCTTCTCTTCATCTTCTCTTTGATTTGCTAGAAGGAATTTCATTCTTAATGCTTAGTGTTCAATTATCTTGGAAAAGAGATTGAATGCAATTGGGTTTCATAGGAACCTTGGGAAAGGAAACATGAAACCATGCTTGAAATCCCTTCTCACACTTGAGTAGAATCTGGGTTTTGGTGTTTGGATATGTGACATATAATCCTCCCTCTACTTGGACCTACGATGGTGTGTGGTATAATCAGGGACCAAGCATATCTCTCTTCATGAGCAATTAGACCAAGGAATTGGCTATTGATTAAGATCTGAGAGATTGAGTCACCAAGGGATTGGGGATCAATCAATCATGATTGCCAAGAGGTCAATGAGTTGCATGATTGAAGAGGATATAAGCTAGATTTGATCTAAAGAGACAACATCTCCCAATCTCAATGAATTTCCCCATTCTTATCTATCCATTTCTTTACAGCTTAATTTTACATTCAGCAATCCCCCATTCCCATTTACATTCAAGTCATTTATGATTCTGCACTTTACATTCTGCCATTTCTATTTCTGCACTTTATTGCTTTTCTTTATATTCTAGTCATTTACATTTATGTCATTTACAATTCTGCACTTCACAATCTTATTGATCCATTTGACTAATTCATCAATTAATTAAAACTGCTTGAATTTGCCAATCTCTGTGGATACTATCCCACTCCACTGTGGGTTATTACTTGACGATAATTTTGGTGCGCTTGCCAAAAGAACTAATTCACCAATTTTTGAATGGGGTGTGAATTTTAGTCATCAGATTATTTTCATGAATTGTTAGTACAAAGGATTATTTTATTTTTAATTGATTTCGAATCCCTATTTTATTTAAATTATCATGTCTTCTTCTATTATTTTTATGAGCGTTATATTCATGTCAATGGAGTAGACTCCATACTTGACATGGGGGTTGATTAAAAGGAGACACTTGAGTTGGAAGGCTTAGGTGTTGATTAAACTGGAAGTTGTTGGGTAGTTCTGTATTTACTAACGCTAGACCTTCCTAAGGGAGAGGACTAGGATTTGTGAATAAGGGTTAGCTTAATCACTTGACTTTCCTTTATTTAGTAAGGGTTAACTAAGTGAAAACAATAACCTTTTTAATACTACACTTAAGAGATCCCAACAAGGATAGAACTTCCAATTAATCATTCCCCCAGTCAAGGCTTTTTATCTAAAGTATTAATAATCATTCTTAGTTTTTATTGCTTTAATTTACTATTATTTAATTGTTCATTATTCAACTCTCAAAACTCTCGTGGAAATTCCTAATTAATAAAATAGCATACTTTCTCGCAACTCGTTGGGAGACGACCTGGGACTCATACTCCCAGTATTTTTCTATTCTTAATTTTTGTGACACTCTTTTTAAATTGGTGAGGCGGATTTTACCTGGTTAAGAGCTATACTTGCAACGCTGTTCTATGATATTATAATCTCTTAATTGGCCTAACTTCTGCCACACACCAGTTTTTGGCGCCGTTGCCGTGGAGTTGCAATTGTGTTCTAAATTATTAATTAGTGTACATATTTTATTTTATTTGCATATTTTATTTTTTATTTTATTACCATGAGCTATATGTTTCTTTCATTGAATGACGCGTTCATTGCTTGATCCGAGCTTATCTGCATTTGATCCCGAAATTGAAAGAACTATTTCACGTATTAGGCAAGCTCGACGTAGGTTGGCCTCTGAGGATGGTGAAGTGATTGTTATCGATTCACCAGTCTCATCTGAGGGCGAATCTAAACCGCCATCTGAGAATGAAACAAGCTCCTTTACTATTGATTCAGTTGATTCACGTGCAGATAACATGGCAGCACCTAGGAGGATTACTCTCCAGGAAGCTGGAGCCCCGGATTTTACACTGCAGCTGTATCAAGTGCATCATCCAACTCTGGCTGCAGATTTTGAGCTGAAGACTGCATTAATCAACTTGATTCCCAAGTTTCATGGCTTACCTGCTTAAGAGCCTATTAAGCACCTAAGAGATTTCCAGACAGCCTGTTCTACTGTTAGGCGTCATGGTGCAAATGAAACTTCTATTTTGTTAACCGCCTTCCCGTTTTCTCTTGAGGGAAAGGCAAGAGAGTGGTACTACTCCCAACCTGAAGCGACTGTTACCAACTGGGATACGCTCAGGAGAGAATTTCTGGAAAAATACTTTCCAGCTGAAGTTACTGACAGACTAAGGAAAGAGATCTCATGCATTATTCAAGGAGAATCAGAAACTCTCTATGAGTACTAGGAGCATTTTAAGAACCTTCTGGACGCATGCCCCCATCATATGATTGACAGGCTAGTGTTAATCAGTTATTTCACTCAAGGCATGAAGCCTCGGGATAAAACCACACTAGATGGTGCTAGTAGTGGTTCTCTGAAAAAGTACAAGACCACAGATGAAGCATGGCAACTGATCAGCGACTTAGCTGAGTCTACTAGGAATCACAGGCACAGGAGCAGCCACTCAAAAGCTATTGCAGAGGTCTCCTCCAGCACTAAAACTTCTGCTCTTATACAGAGTATATGTGAAATGACCAACCTACTAAAGCAGATGCAGTTGAACAAACAACAACAAGCTCAGCCTGCCACACCACAACAAAGCCAACAGCTAGTCCCACAAAGAATATGCGAAATCTGTGCTGACTATAGTCATTATACTGAGGAATGCCCACAATTCCAACAAGAAGATAACACTGTGGCAGCTACTCATAACTTCTATGACCGCCCGAACCAAGGATATAATCAACAAGGTGGCAACTACAACCAAAGAAGAAACTATAACCAAGAATGGCAGGACAACTCCAACCAAGGTTGGAGAGATAATTCTAACCATGGCTGGAGAGACAACTATAACAGAGGAGGCAGAGACAACAATGGAAACCAGAGGTGGAATAACAACAACAGACAGCAGAATCAGAACTAACCTTACAAAGCTCCTCAGCTAAGACAGTCACAAGAACCCCATCATAACCAACAACAAGTCCCACAGATCACTTATCCCACTTCCTCATCAAATGACGAGATACTTCGTTCTCTTGCACAAGGACAACAAGACATGCAGACTACACTTAACTCCACTTTAAATGGTCAGAATGCCACTTTACAAGCTCTCGCCGCCCGGATAGAGTCACTACCTGCTTCCACCATCCAACCTTCAAGCTCCAGTGGAATTCCTTCTCAACCTTTACCTAACCCCAAGGGTGGCATCAATGCCATCACTTTGAGGTCCGGAACCACATTTCCAGGGAGGACCCAGGAGGAGCCAAGCCCAATAGAACACGCCCCAATTGAAGACTCAGTGGAAGTAGAAGATGCTGAAATGGAAGACGCTGAAGAGGAAGATGAAGTACAAGATAAGGTTGAAGAAGAATTAGCTCAGCCAAGGAATGGAGCACCAAAGAATACAAAAGCTGCAAGTAGTGCCATCCCTATCCCATTCCCACACCTTGCAAGAAAGCCCAGAAAGCAGACGGAACTTGATCCCAAAATGGTAGAAATTTTCAAAAAGGTTGAGGTAACTGTTCCCCTTTTTGATGTTATTCAGCAAATACCTAAATATGCAAAGTTTTTAAAAGATTTATGCATTCATAAGGATAAAATTAATGAATTAGAAACTATTCCTTTAGGTAGTTCTATATCTGCTTTAATGGGAAGTATACCTGAAAAATGTAGTGATCCAGGTCCATGTATGGTAAACTGCACCATTGGAGGTGTAATATTTTCTGATTGCATGTGTGACTTAGGAGCATGTGTTAGTATAATGCCATTGTCTATATATGATACTTGAAGGCTCCCTCCCTTAAAAAGGTCGGCAGCTCGTTTTGTGTTAGCAGATAAAAGCATTATTACAGTAGTTGGAATTGCTGAAGATGTATTAGTGAGCATTAAGGGGCTCACCTTTCCCATTGACTTCTATATCATGGAAATTTCCCCTAATGACTCAGGAAGACCATCATCAATTCTGCTTGGGAGACCATTCCTGAAAACCTCAAAGTTCAAGCTGGATGTATTCTCAGGAACTTACTCCTTTGAAATAGATGGTAGAACAGTAAGTTTCAGTTTAAATGAAGCTATGAAGCACCCTCTGGAAGATCACTCTATCTTCCAGTGCGACATTATTGATGAAACTATAGCTGAAGTTCACCAAGAAGAATTAGAAGAGAAGCACATGGAGCAAGGTCCAAGTGTGGGGACACCCTCTGAACATAATGAAGACACCTTACCATTACCACCAGCCTCGGATGATCTAGAACCTAGCCATGAGCAGAAATTGGAATTGAAGCCCCTCTCTCCACACCTCAAGTATGCTTACCTTGAGGATAATCAGAAGTTCCCAGTCATCATTGCAAGGGAACTCACTTCTCAACAAGAGGAGCAACTGCTTAGTGTGCTAAAAAATCATAAGAGAGCAATTGGATGAGCTTGGCGGATATAGTAGGCATCAGTCCTCAAGTTTGTGAGCACAGAATATATTTAGAAGAGGAATCAAAACCTGTCCATCAACTCCAAAGGAGATTGAATCCAACCATCTTAGAAGTTGTCAAGAAAGAAGTAACCAGACTACTTGAAGCAGATATCATTTACCCCATCTCAGACAGTGAATGTGTTAGTCCAGTACAAGTGGTGCCCAAGAAGTCTGGAGTCACAACAATAAAGAATGAGCACGGAGAGCTCCTGACAACTAGAGTGTAGAATTCATAGGGGGTTTGCACTGGACTAGGACCAGACTGGAGCCAGCAATTTGAAATTATGTGTGATGCATCCAACCATGCAGTAGGAGCGGCGCTAGCTCAGTGCGAAGGTAAGGACCCTTTCGTAATTGCTTATGCATATAAAACCTTAGATGTTGCTCAGTCTAATTACACTACTACTGAAAAAGAGCTTCTTGCTATTGTTTTTGCTCTGGATAAATTCCGGGCCTATTTACTTGGTACTAAGGTAGTAGTGTACTCAGACCATGCATCTCTAAAATATTTATTAGCTAAAAAAGAGTTCAAACCAAGGCTAATACGATGGATACTGTTGCTACAAGAATTTGATTTAGAAATTAAGGATAGGAGTGGTAACCAAAATCTAGTGGCAGGCCACTTGAGTCGCCTTGAGCACATTAAGGATGACTCCACTCCTATCAATGATACTTTTTCATTTGATAGTTTACAAGCAGTATCCGAAGTAGTTCCTTGGTATGCACCTGTAGCTAATTATCTAGTTAGCCATACCTTCCCTCCAAATTTTACTAAACATCAAAAGGACAAGCTGAAAAGCGAGTCTAAATATTATATATGGGATGACCCATATTTATGGAGGTGTGGTGCTGACCAGGTAATTAGAAGGTGTGTACCCCAAATAGAATTCTAGTCCATTTTAGAGGCATGCCACTCTTCTGAGAGTAGAGGACATTTTGGCCCTCAAAGAACAGCTAGAAAAATCTTAGACTGCGGATTCTGGTGGCCTACTCTTTTTAAAGATACTGCTGAATTTTGTAAATCTTGTTCCCCATGCCAAAGATTTGGTAATATATCCAAGAGGGATGAGATGCCTCAACAGATTATGCTTTTCTGTGAAATTTTTTTATGTTTGGGGCATTGACTTCATGGGTCCATTTCCAAACTCTAATGGTTACCTTTATATACTGTTAGATGTAGATTACATTTCTAAATGGGTGGAAGCAATTCCTACTCGTACTGATGATGCTAACACTGTTGTTTCCTTTATTAGAAATCATATTATATGTCACTTTGGATCACCACGAGCAATCGTGAGCGATCAAGGCACTCACTTTTGTAACAGGAGACTAACAGGATTACTGAAGAAGCATGGGATTGTTCACAAAATAGCAACAGCTTATCATCCTTAAACCAATGGATAAGCAGAAGTGTCTAACAGGGAGATTAAACGCATTCTGGAGAAAATAGTAAAGCCCCATAAGAAAGACTGGAGTGCAAGGCTACAAGATGCACTCTGGGCATATAGAACAGCATATAAAACACCTATCGGGATGAGCCCCTCCCGCTTAGTGTACGGAAAAGCTTGCCACCTTCCAGTAGAGGTGGAACACAAGGCCTTCTGGGTTGTAAGGGAATGCAATATGAATTTTGAAGAATCTGGTGCTGAAAGAAAGCTGCAACTAGCAGAGTTAGAGAATCTTCGCCTAGAAGCATATGATAACTCCAGGCGATACAAGGAGAAGATGAAGGTTGTCCATTACAAACACATAAAAAGGAGAGAATTCAGACCAGGGGAGTTAGTTCTTCTTTATAACTCCAGACTGAGGCTTATGCCAGGAAAACTAAGATCACGATGGGAAGGTCCCTATAGAGTAGAAAAGGCAGAGCCATACGGAGTTTTTTACCTGCGTCATCCTTCTAGCTCATAATTCTTAAAGGTCAACGGACATCGCCTAAACCTTCATCATGGAGAAAAGATTAAGGATAACAAAGAACTAGAGGTCTTCCTCTTGGAAGACCCACCAACAGTAGCAGAATAAGCTTGAAGAACATCCAACTTAAGGACGTAAAAGCAAAGTGCTAGGTGGGAGACAACCCACTATGGTATGATTGTTCAGTTTCAGTCTTAGTTTTATTTTACTTTATTCTATTTTTTTATTTTTGTTAATGACTCTTCTTATAATCTCTGCATATAGCCTGCATATGCATTTGCATTCTGCATATAAAAAAAAAGAAGAAGAGAGGCACGTGACGCGCCAGCATTGCTGACGCATCCGCATCATAGAGCATTAGAAACTAGGGAGAAACGAAGCAGAGAGTCACGCGAAAGCGTGGCTGGAGGCGTGCCTTAGGCATAAATATGCCCACGCGACCGCGGCCTTTGCGAAATAGCCTTCCCACGCGTCCGCGTCACCCACGCGAACGCGTGGCCCTGCAAAATCGATGTAAATGGGTGTATGGCAGAGACTTATGGTGGAGTAGGGCTGGAATGATGCTAGAAGCACAAGCCATACCACGCGAACGCATGCCCCACGCGTCCGCGTGCCCCACGCGTCCGCGTGCCCCACGCGTCCGCGTGCCCCACACGTCCGTGTCATTTTTCAAAATATGGCCATTCACGCGATCGCGTCAACCACGCGAATGCGTCACCCAAATATTTGGCAATGGGAGTATAAAATAGAGAGTTGTGCGTACGCGAGGCTGCACTCGTGCTAATAGCACAAATCAGGTCACGCGATCGCGTGACCCATGCGTCCGCGTCACCTGAACTTATCACACACCACGCGATCGCGTGACCCACGTGTCCGCGTCAAAAGCGACGCACAGCTTATCCAGATCAACCAAATATCTTATCTTATCTTTCCCAAATCTAAATCTTTTCTTTTCCCTTCTTATTTCTTTCTTCTCTCTTATTTCTTCTTTATTCTTTCTCACTCTTTACTTTCTCCCTTCACATCCATTATCAAGGTTATTCTCTTTCTTTCTATACTTTTTACTTTTTCATTATTATTTTTTTATGATTTCATCTTTTCTTTTTACTTTCCTTATCTATATTTTCTTTTTCTTTCTTTTTCTTTCCTTTTTATTCCTTTAATTGGTGTTAGAAATTTAATTAGGTGATTAGTTACTTCTATATTTTGCTTGTGAGTTATTGTGGAATTGTTTGACAATTAATATTACTTCTTAAAGGGTTGCTTGCATGTTCAAATTAATACTTTCAATAACATATTCACCATGCATACTATGTGTTTGTGAAAAAGCCTGTATGGCATTGCACACTATTTTAAATTATTCTATCTACTACTCTAATGCTTGTTTTTCACAAAACCCCTTTTATATTTTATTAATTATATATAATTGTCAATACAATCAGGTTGTTAGTTTGAAAGGGTTGATAATCTAACTTGGACATTTAATACTTGATCTATGCTACTCATGCATTTGCCGGCATGCCAATAAACATCTTCCATTTAATTTCCATCACATGCACTTGCTATATTTCCATTGATGAACTTTTCACATGTAGTCATGACCATGTGTTAACGACATCCTTCTTTACCGTGTATTGATTATCATCTATACTATCCGCTCCCTTGCTCAAACCCTTAGCTTTACGTATTACTTTCTTTTTTCTTTTTCAGGATGGCCACCAAGAAGGGTAAAGAGAAAGCTACTCGCAAATCACCAGCAAGAAAAGGAACTAAAAGAACAATAGCCGGAGAGCCATCTTCAACAGCAGTAAAGCCCTTAACAAAACGAATCAAGGGGATCATCAAGGTTGATGAAAAAGAAAAAGCTTTTTCAGCAAAGGACACTGCGCGGTTCCTTAATCGCTACTGTGAGCAGATGTTCCCCATTCTGGCTGAGAGAAACTATAATAATGAGTATTTAATCATCCTCCCGACCAACATTGTTGAATTTGTTGAGCCGCGAATTGAACGAAGACAATGGGGATTCCTACAGAGACAGCCACGGCATGGGTAGTTGAATTCTACTATAATTTTCACATGCCAACCATGCAGTCTGTCTATGTCCGTCAGAAGCAAGTTCCCATAACAGAAGAGACCATTCAGCGAGCTTTAGATCTTCCCCCTGCTCCAGAAGGATTGGACGCATTCCAAGAAAACTCATTCAAATGCCAGATATACCAATTTGACTGGGATGCAGTTCTCAGAGTTATAGCACAACCTGACAGCAGATAGATTTATAGATACCATAGATCTCGACTTAAGAGCATATTGGCTTTAGCACTCACCGTGGAGACTCGAGTATGGGCACAGATCATGTCCCATTACGTTTTTTTGAGCACTCACGAGTCCTCCTTCACTGCAGACATGGCTGTTCTACTATGGTGTATCCTTACAGACCAACACCTCAATTTACCAAGACACATTCGGCATGCTATGGGACACGTACAAATTGCGGGCAACCTACCTTTTCCCGCCTTAGTTTCAGATCTAATCTCAGCAGCCGGAGTCTCCTACAGAGTTGGGGACACCAAGGCCATGATTCCACGAGATGATCAATACGTCCCTAACGGGAAGTATATCAGACCTCCAACAGCCACTATCAACCGGAGCACAGAACCAGCAGAAGACATTCCTTCTCCTTCCACATCACAAGCACCTTCAACAAACCAACTGCTCCATCAGTTACTTGAAAGGCTAAGAACGGCTTGACCAAAAAGGAAAGCAAAGAGAGCGCCGTAACAAGTACAGATTTACATACCTCAAGTAGCTGATTATTGGTAACCACCCACCTAAAGAAGACCCAGACACCCCGGACTCCACTTCATTTACCAGCACAGAGAGCCATGACGGTCCCGATTGTGGAGATGCTACTACCAGCCCCCCTTTGTTCCTGACTAATGGCACTGAGGACAGTGCCAAGCTTTAAGTATGGGGAGGTCGGTCAGTACCTGACTTCCGGAGGTAATTTCTTTTTCTTACCACCAATAGAATAGGATATTTTATCTAGTTAATTTTTCTTTTGTTAGGATAGGATAAATTGTATAGGTTATTTGCATGCATATTCTAATTGGTTGAAAATAATAAGTTTCTTTTTAAGGCCCCATTTTTGAAAAATTCACTGATTTAAAACAAAATGTTTGTGTTAAACTTGTTTGGAAGTTGTATTTGGAACATAGTTAAAAGCTAGAACACACAACCTGTGAGACTTGAGCTTAATGAAATGGTTACAATATTTAACCATAAAATTTTATTCTTGTGTGTTTACTTCTCTATGATTGTAATCTATATTTTGTTCCATCCTATATGTCCAATATTTAATGTGTTATATGCATGCATATGATTGAGGCCATTATTTCATTAACCAAATAGCCTACCCTTCTATTTACCTTTGTTAGCCACTTTGAGCCTTTTAAATCCTATTTGTTCTATATTTTACCACATTACTAGCCTTAAGCATAAAAATAAGTAATACCCCAAATTGAATCTTTGGTTAGCTTAAGATAGGAATTGTGTATCAATTAAATATGGGAAACTGTGAGAACATTGGTTAATAAGGGAATGTGTCATGATAAAATATTGGAAATTTGGGTACCTACTCATGTGAAACTAAGAAAATTTATAAATCCATGTGCATTGGCAATGTTATTTTTATGCTGCAAAAAAAATTCAAAAATATTCAATTAAATAAGTAATTAGATAAATGAATAAGGGAACAAAATTACCCCAATGCTAAGTTAAGTTCAATAAAAATAATGCATATGTGATAAAAGATAAGAGAAAAGTTGATGCATGAGTATGTAAAACAAAAAGTAGGAGAATTATGAGAAACCTAAGGATAATTTAAGAAGAAAATAGAGTATATATATTAGGTGAAAGCTTAGGATAATCAAGGATTCAATTTATAGCTCACTTAGCCATATATATACCCTCACCTTTACCTTGGCCCCATTACAACCTTGAAAAGACCTCATGATGTTTGCATTGGTACATTAAATACTTGTTGATTGGTTAGGTGAAGAACAAGGTTTAGAAAGCATGATTAGAGAAGAATAGAGTGATTACCCTATACACTAGAGTGACTAGAGTGCACATACACCATCAGCGAGGGTTCAATGCTTAATCCTATGTTCCCTGCTTTCATAAGCTATCTTCCTACGAGTTTACTTGCTTTTATTGTATGATTTGAGTTAGTGGAATTTGATTTATTTTTGTCTTGAAAGAACTTATTTATTTTCAACTAAGTAGACAAAATCATTTTATCATATAGTTGCATTCATATACATAGGTTGCATTGCATTGCATTGCATGAGTCTCACTTTTTCCTACTTATTTATTTTATCTACTTAAGCTAAGCATGAGGACATGCTAATGTTTAAGTGTGGGGAGGTTGATAAACCACTATTTTATGGTTTATCTTGTGTTTAATTGAGTGGTTTCATCAAGCCTTTACCTACTTATTCATATGATTTGCATGATTTTATAATCCCTTCCTAGTATTGTTTTATGATTAAAAACTTGCTTCCTAAAGATCTTTAATTAGTATATTTTAATTCTCCTTTATACCATTCGATGCCGTGATCCATGTGTTAAGTGTTTCAGGCTTCATAGGGCAGGAATGGCTTAGAGAATGGAGAGGAAGCTTGCAAAAAAATGAAAGGAACACAAGAAACTAAGGAGATGACCAGCAAACACTGACGCGAGCGCATGGCTGACACGAACACGTGGAATAGAGAAAATTGTAGCGATGCGTGTGCGTGCCTGACGTGTACGCGTGGATTGGAATCTGCACAAATGACGCGAACACGTGAATGACGCGCTTGTGTGACAAGGAAAATCACTGAATGACCCGAACGCGTGGACGACGCGTACGTGTGACCTGCGTGATCTGCATAATTAACAGAAAATGCTAGGGGCAATTTCGGGCCGCGTTTTAACCCAGTTTTCGGTACAGAAACACAGAATAAAGCCAGGGAACATGCAGAGACTCAACACACCTCTTTATGCAACTTGACATAACTTCACAAATTCTCATTAGGATAGTTTTTAGGTTTTTAAATCTGAATTTAGAGAGGATTACTTCCCCTCTAGGTTCTCTTTACATTCATAGTTAATTAGTTTTATGCTTTTGGATATTGAAGAAGTCATTACCTCCGTTGAAGATATTATTCTAGTTTGTTTCTTTACTTACTCTTTTATTTATTCCATATTCTTAATTCTTGTTTAAAATAGTAATTGGATTATTTTCATGAATTGTTATTATTTTATTTTTAATTGATTTTGAATCCCTAATTTATTTAAATTATCATGTCTTCTTCTATTATTTTTATGAGCATTATATTCATGTCAATGGAGTAGACTCCATACTTGACATGGGGGTTGATTAAAAGGAGACACTTGAGTTGGAAGGCTTAGGTGTTGATTAAACTGGAAGTTGTTAGGTAGTTCTGCATTTACTAATGCTAGACCTTCCTAAGGGAGAGGACTAGGATTTGCGAATAAGGGTTAGCTTAATCACTTGACTTTCCTTTATTTAGTAAGGGTTAACTAAGTGAAAATAATAACCTTTTTAATACTACACTTAAGATCCCAACAAGGATAGAACTTCCAATTAATCATTCCCCTAGTCAAGGCTTTTTATCTAGAATATTAATAATCATTCTTAGTTTTTATTGCTTTAATTTACTATTATTTAATTATTCATTATTCAACTCTCAAAACTCTCGTGGAAATTCCTAATTAATAAAATAGCATATTTTCTCGCAACTCGTTGGGAGACGACCTGGGACTCATACACCCAGTATTTTTCTATTCTTAATTTTTGTGACACTCTTTTTAAATTGGTGAGGCAGATTTTAGCTGGTTAAGAGCTATACTTGCAACACTATTCTATGATATTATAATCTCTTAATTGGCCTAACTTCTGCCACTCACCATTCACCAAATCCACCGACGGCGACGGCGGTGACCTCCCCACACTTAAGATGAAGCATCATCCTCGATGCTACTAATCAAGCTCATGGTGAGGGTCAACGGTCGCATCTGTCTCCTGCTGTATCTCAGACTGGGTCACTGGCTCCTCGACATGCTGCAGAGTATCCTGAGTAGCTGGCGTCTCTGGAGGTGCCTCCTGCAGAACCGGCTCCTCAACATGCTCCTCCGTGTGTCTCGGCCTCATGCTCTGTCCCGTGCTCCTCCTCATGATCTGGCTCATCGGAAGCGGGAGAGTCGGGGAGAGGGGGTAGCTCAATGCCCTGGGAGACAAACACCTGGTCAATGCGGTTGAGACTTCGCAGGATACGACGCTCGCTACGCTCCATAAAGCGAAACAGGCATTGTACTAGCATGTAAGTCGGCTCGGGTGCTGGTGGTGTTGGAGGGACTGCTGCTGGTGCTGTAGAAGAAGATGGCTCTGCTGCTGCTGTGGAAGAAGAAGGTCTGGCTGCCTCCACTACTAATCTAGCCCGAGAGCGGCGCCTGGATGGTGGCTTCTCATGCGCCCATGTGGGAATAGTAACCTCCTTGTCGTCCTCGTCTGGGGGTGGCGGAATCGCATCATCATCCCTCCATGGGGCGCCGGCCAACTCAACCATCCTAGTGACTATGGTGGGAAATGGTAGAAGGCCACGGATGTGAGCTCGCCACATGCTTCTCCTGATCAGCCAGGGGAAATATACCTCCTTCCCCTCCATGACACATCTAATCGGAAGAAGATATCCATCGGAATCTCAGAAAAATGTGTAGTGGGCAGGACATAGCGGGAGAATATCTGTTGCCAGGTCCTAGCCTCTCTAGAGAAATAAGTAAACAACATCCTCTTGGGCCTTGTGTTGGTAGACTCCATCATCCAAGGGGCGTCCGGGGTGGTAATAATGCTCTTCAGTGCCTCATAAACAAAAGTCATAGTATTTATTGCTATCTCTGCCTCCTGGTATGCACATGTATCACCAGTATGAGGTAAACACTGCAATACTTCCTCAATAGCTACCTCAAAAATCAGAATCTGCCCACCCCGTAGGTGCACTGAATCTAGAGTCTCTCGAAAAAAGTTGCAATAAAACTCCTCGACCCATGAAATGTTGATCCATCCTAAATCCCTATCAATAAAGTCAAGGCCCAATCCCTGAATACGGGCCTCAATGGGTTCCTTTAGGTCATCGGGTAGGGCCAATTTCTTCTCAATATTCAGGTTCGTCTTTCGATAAGTGGGAAAACGGAGCTCACAGTAAAGATTTAGGAACATGTATGTATCAGTGGGTGGTAGCAGCTGATTCTCTTTGTCCACTTTATTTAGTGGATTTTCGGCATAGTGGGCATAAGGAGAGAGGGCCAGGGCTCGAGATTTCTTCCTCTTTTTCGAGGTGGTAACCTTTTCTTTTCCTCTATCGGCCATCCTGAAAAACAATTACGATATATAAGCACTTAGCCAAGTAGAGAGATAGCAAGCAAGTATTAGCATGATACCTTCATGAATGGAGTTAAAAGAATGAAAACTTGGAATGTAAGCAATCACAACCATAGAACAAGATAAGCCACAAACCAAGAATGCCACATTAAACACATCATGCTTGTTTATTAAGTTCAATGAGCATCATACCCAAAAGAATGGTCAATGTGTTAGCTTAAACCAAAAGAGAAGTTAGTAAGGTAAAACAAGTTAGAAGTTTAAAGGTTAGGGGTATGATAGGCATTGTCTCAATTCAAGAGAAGTTCAAAAAAACAAAGAGAACAAGCATGCTCTCAAACTTGAGGAGGAAGCAGTCATTGATGATGAAATATGAAATTGAAAAAGAAATAATTAGTTGAAAGCAAGTCATCAATCAAAGCCGCGGTCATTGGTAATGCAATAATTGGTGTTGACAAAACGAAAGTGCATTTTGTGTAACTAGACAAGGTAGAAATCAGTTAGAGTGAGAAGGAGTTACACAAGTTGAAAATAACCAATTATTGCAGAGCCATGAACCATATTCAACAAAATTGCAAGTTAAATCAAATGATGAGTGAAGCACAAGTTAAAGACATTTGATTATCTTGAAAAGTTGAAGCATGGAATGGTTCAAGGCAAGTCACGGAAAACATACGAAACATGGAAAAGCCGGCCCAAAGGCATCTAAGAAATGAACTTGATGTAACTAAGTGAATATGCAATTCCAAATGCAACAAGTTCAATTATAGGTGACATGTATAAAAGCAAAGCAATTTCTAGAAAATTGGGCAGCATTCCGGCAGCAATTTGGACGTTCTCGGACATCAAATATCAGCAGAAATTAGTCATATGAGTGCATATATCAACAAGCAAGCAAGCAAAGAATGCACATGGCTCGGATAGCATCAATCAAGTAAGGCAGCAGTGACATAGAACACAAAACAGAGCATACCACACATCACTCAGCATGTAACATTCAAACAAATAAACACAAATGGAGCAATTATTAGGCCTAGAATCCTCAAACCACAACCTAACTACCTAACCGCAGTTATATCTATCTATCGTATCATGCAAAATATTCAACTAAAGAACTAAAACTAATTAACAAAATTAATAAAAAGTAGTAAATAAACAGAGTAGTTGTGGTTTAGACGCTGGAGAACCTGGAAGCAGAGGTGCAGAGTAAAAATGGAGTGGTACTAGAGAAGGGAAATTGTTGGAGGAGCGCCGCCCAGTAGCGGAGGCGGTAGTGAACTCACGGCGGCGGCGTGGTTAGTTGCCGGTGGAACAGGGGCAGCAAACCAGAGTAGTGGTTGTGGATGGTGAGGAAAGAGAGAGAGAGAGTGGAAGAAGAAAAGGGGAGAAAGGGGCGGCTGTGAGGTTCACCGGTGGTGGCAGCGATGGTTGGTGTTGCGGCGGAAGCAGTAGGGATGGGGGCAAAGAGAAGAGGATTGGGGAAGAGAGAGAGAGAGAAGGAATGGGGGTGATGGAATCGGCGATGGTGTCGCCGGAGGTTCGGTGGTGGTCGGATGCAGGGAGGAAGAAGGCGAGAGACGTTGGAGGTGGAAGGTGAGGAGTGCGCAAATGCGCTGGGCGTTCTCGCGTAGTTAGGGTTATAAATTTTTGAATCCGCGCGCTCACGCACCGGGCACGTCCGCGGCGATGGGAGGAGATAGGGATGGACGTGGCAGTGTAGAGTGCGCATTTGCATGGGCAGCAAAACAAGTGAGGTGCGCAGAAGCGGCAAGTGTGCCTTCGCGCGGATAGGAGAAATGGGCATGGGTGCGAAAGCATACCGTGCACGTCTGCGCAAGGTTAGTTGGGCTAAAGGCTTAAAGCTAGCCCAAAGCTGGCACAAGTCTCGGGTCCTTGGCCTAGAAATGGTTTTGGCGAATCGACGCGCGCGGGGACTGTGCCCGGGCGCGCGCATATGCAAAATAAGGACATCGATGCGTAAGCGCGCAGTGTGCGCACGCGTACATGTAGTTGTTCAATTGGCCCAGCTTTTGTGCGAGATTGGCCCAATTCTCTAGAAAGAGTATGGGCCTGCATATACGTATGGACGCACACGCGCACAGCGTGCGTACGAGTCGTTGACAATTTTTTTTCAGAAAAGGCAAAAAGCATCTTAAACCCCTTTTTACACTACCTACAGCCCAAAATTAACTCTAAAAATAAAATAACAAAATTCTTTTTTAGCTTTTTGGGAATTTTCAAATATAATAAGGGTTACTTGCCCCACAAGCAACCTACAACCAATTTATTGAATCAAGTATATGGAAAGAAAAACGAACTATAATGGTAACTCAATTCATTTATTAATCAAAATTGCAAGAGGGTGGAAAGAGTTTACCATGGTGGGGTGTCTCTCACCTAGCACTTTTAGTTTAAGTCCTTAAGTTGGATATTTTGGGAAGCTCTTTGTCATGGCGGCTTATGCTTGTACTCATCCTTGAATCTCCAAGGATCCTTGCTCCTTATATGGTCGACAGAAGTTCCAACCATCCTCAACAAGTTCGGATGGAGTTCCACCCAAGATATGAGCTCCCTTAGTTGGTCTTCATGCTTCGATCCGGGATCCCATATCTTATTTTCGCACCCGTCTTCTTGTTGATCTTCATGAATTTTCAGTTCAGGTGGTTGACAAGTAGAACAAGCAGAATTCTCTCTAGCAGACCAAGCCTTCTTCCTAGACCCATGTAAAGTAGCATTCATCCAATCATAATCCATATACCTTGAAGCTTTGACCTTGATGAGCCTAATTCCAAACTTCCAACCACTACACAACTCCTTTTTACCCTTAGTTCTACAAAGAGCTCTAAGTTGTCCATCCGTTCCAATCAAGCCATATTCAAGGGAATAAATGAAGATTAAGGGTGAGAGTTTTACCCACTTGAATGTTATGTTGGATGGTGACTTAGGGGAGGGAACCTCCCCACACTTAGACAATGCAAGGTCGACTTTCTTTCGCTCTTCTTTGTTTATTTCCGCCTCTTGACAACTTCTTTCATCTTCTTCATGCTTGTTGACTTCTTCCAATTCCTCCTCATTATCAATCAAATCGAACTTGGGAGGTTGTGTGAAATCTACCTTCATATCAACTTCACTTTTGTTGGAAGAGTCTTCAATGAGATCACCTACAAGATTTGGTGTTGAGTCGTCTTCAATAGCTTCCATTACATGTCCCATGGGAGAGAATTCAATGTTTGATAGGAAATTATTAATGATTGAATCTATCTCTTGATCAACCTTTTCATATTCTTCAATCTTGATATGTTCCGGGGGTTGTTGAGACGTCCATGGTGGTTCCGCATCTCCTAGATCTTCAACCACTTCTTCCTTTTCTTCAATGACCCTAGGTTTCTCCAATTGTTCCAATACAAAGCTTGATTCTTCCTTCTTTTCTACTGGATTTTCCAATTTCTCTTTCATACTTTGCTCTTCTTTTGGTTTTTCACATGTGGCCACGGAAGCACCTTGAGTATTCAAGCATTGGTAGGCTAAAGTATGCACTACCTTGGTCAAGTTAGTTACAAACTCTAGGGTGTTCCTTTGCATATCCGCTTGTAATTAGATAAAAGATAAAGAAGATATGATTCACACCTTGGTAAAAGATAGAAAAAGATAAGTTTTAAAATTTGTTTAATCATCAAAAGATATAAAAAAGATAAAAAGATAAGATAGAAGGTATGAAAAAGATTTTAGAGTTTAATAAAAGATTTAAAAAAGAATTGCAAAAGATATGAAATTTTGAAAAAGATTTGAAAATATTTTAAATTTGAAAGGAATTTGAAATTAAAAGATGATGGTTGAAAGAATCTTATTTAGAAGATATGATTAAAAAGATAAGAGTTGGAAAAAATAAGTTTTGAAAAAGTCACAAACTCCTTCAACCCTTGTTGGGCGTTGAACGCCCAGAATGCCTTGATTCTGGCATTCAACGCCATCCTGGTGCTCTCTCTGGGCGTTGAACGCCCAGGAAGTGCCTCCTTGCTGGCATTCAATGCCAGCTTGCCACTCCTTCTTGGGCGTTGAACGGCCAGCCAATGCTCCCTGGCTGGCGTTCAACACCAGGCTTGCATCCCCTTTCAAGGTGTTGAACACCCAGCCAGTACTCCCTAGCTGGCGTTCAATGCCAGGCTTGCTACTCCTTGAGGGCGTTCAACGACCAACTAGTATCCCCTGGCTGGCATTGAATGCTAGTCTTGCTGCCTCTTAGGGTAGTTCAACACCCCCCTTTCCCTCTTGTCTGGCGTTCAACGCCAGCAAGGAGCCTTTCCCAGGGTGCTCTATTTTTAGCTCTGACTATCTCTGCTTCTGTTTTACCCACTGCACATGATCATAGACCTAAGGAAACAATTATGAAAATTAAAGTGATATAATTGAAATATACTTAATGAAAACAGAAATAAATTTAATTATGGTTGGGTTGCCTCTCAACAAGTACTTCTTTGCTTGATGGTACTATGTTCATGTCAGCAACATGGTGGATTTTTCTTGCTCAACTTCACCACCCAAGTAATGTTTCACTCTCTGGCCATTAACAGTAAATCTTTTGTGAGAGTAATCACTCTAAAGTTCTATATGACCATAGGGTGATACATTAGTGATCAGGAAAGGTCCTGTCCAACGTGACTTAAGCTTTCCAGGGAAGAGCTTCAGTCTAGAATTTAAAAGTAGAACTTTCTATCCAAGTTCAAAGACTTTGGAAGAAATCTTTCTGTCATGCCATTTCTTGTCCCTTTCTTTATAAATTTTTGCATTTTCAAATGAAGCAAGTCGAAATTCATCCAACTCATTTAGCTGGAGCAATCGTTTCTCACCTGCTGCCTTTGCATCAAGGTTTAGGAGTTTGGTTGCCCAGTAAGCCTTGTGTTTCAGCTCCACTGGCAGGTGGCACGCCTTTCTATACACCAATTGATAAGGAGACGTTCTGATAAGGGGTCTTGAAAGCTCTTCTGTATGTCCAAAGAGCATCATCAAGCTTTCTTGCCCAATCCTTTCTAGAGGTATTCACCGTTCTTTCCAGGATTCTCTTTTAGTTCTCTATTTGAGACTTCAGCTTGCCCATTTGTCTGTGGATAATATGGGGTGGCCACTTTGTGGCGAACTTCATATTGGTTCAGCACAGAGTTAAGATGTTTGTTGCAGAAATGAGTTCCTCCATCACTGATCAGTGTTCGAGGGACACCAAACCTACTGAAAATATTCTTTTGAAGGAACTTCATTACTACTCTAGTGTCATTCGTGGGTGATGCGACTGCCTCAACCCATTTAGACACATAATCTACTGCCACAAGGATGTAGGTGTTTGAGTATGAAGGTGGGAAAGGACCAATGAAATCGATACCCCATACATCAAACAGCTCAATCTCTAGGATTCCTTGCTGAGGCATGTCGTGACCATGAGGGAGATTGCCAGCCCTTTGGCAACTGTCACAGCGACGGACAAACTCTCAAAAATCTTTAAAGAGTGTGAGCCAGTAGAAACCACTTTGGAGGACTTTAATGGTTGTTCCATCTCCTCCAAAGTGTTCTCTATATTCGAAGCCATGGCAATGCCATAGGATTTTCTGTGCCTCTTCTTCAGACACACAGCGGTGGATTATCCCATCCGAGCATCTCTTAAAGAGATACGGTTCATCCCACAAGTAGTATCTAGCATCATGAATGAGTTTTTGGACTTGCTACCTACTGTATTCCTTGGGGATGAATCTTATAGCCTTGTAATTTGCAATGTATGAAAATTAAGGTGTCGTCTGGATGGCAAAGAGTTGCTCATCCAGGAAGGTTTTAGACACCTCAGTAGAGGGAGGAGATGTCCCTTCTACTGGTTCAATCCGAGACAAGTGGTTAGCCACTTGATTTTCTGACCCTTTTCTGTCTCTGATTTCTATATCAAACTCTTGCAGGAGTAACACCCATCTTATTAGCCTAGGCTTAGAGTCTTGCTTGGTGCGTAGATATTTGAGAGCAGCATGGTTAGTGTAGATAATGATCTTAGATCCTATGAGATAAGATCTGAACTTATCAATGGCATAAACCACTGCAAGTAATTCCTTCTCTGTGGTAGTGTAGTTATTCTACGCGTTATTTAGAACACGAATGGCATAATAAATGATATGCAGAAGCTTGTCATGCCTCTACCCCAGAACTACGCCAATGGCATGGTCACTGGCGTCACACATCAATTCAAATGGTAAGTCCTAGTTGGGTGCAGAGATGATAGGCATAGTGATAAGAGTAGCTTTCAGAGTCTCAAAGGCCTGCAGACACTCTTGGTTAAAGATAAATGGAGTGTCGGTAGCTAGTAAGTTGCACAGGGGTTTTGTGATTTTAGAAAAATCCTTTATAAATCTCCTGTAGAATCCTGCATGTCCCAGGAAACTTTAAATTCCTTTGACATTAGTTGGTGATGGTAATCGCTCAGTTACCTCCACCTTAGCTTGATCCACTTCTATTCCCTTGTTTGAAATTCGATGCCCAAGAACAATCCCTTCAGTCACCATGAAGTGGCATTTTTTCCAGTTTAAAACCAGGTTTGTCTGTTGGCATCGTTTGAGAACTAGGGCCAGATGGTCTAGGCAGGAGTCAAATGAGTCTCCAAAGATGGAAAAGTCATCCATGAACACTTCAAGAAATTTCTCCACCATATCAGAGAAGATGAAGAACATACACCTCTGAAAGGTGGCAGGTGCATTGCACAGGCCAAATGGCATCCGCCTATAAGCAAACACGCCATATGGGCATGTAAATGCTGTCTTTTCTTGGTCTTGAGGATCTACTGCAATTTGGTTATAACCTGAATAGCCATCCAAAAAACAGTAGAATGCATGACCTGTTAGTCTCTCTAGCATTTGGTCTATAAATAGTAAAGGAAAATGATCATTTCTGGTGGCGTTATTGAGCCACCTGTAGTCCATGCACATACGCCACCCTCTAATTGTCCTTGTAGGAATCAGTTGATTCTTTTTATTATGAATCACTGTCATGCCTCCCTTCTTGAGAACAACTTGAATATGGCTCACCCAGGGGTTGACAGAGATGGGATAAATAATACTAGCCTCCCATAATTTTGTGACTTCCTTTTGCACTACTTCCTTCATGGCTGGATTTAGTCGCCTTTGTGGTTGTACCACTGGTTTGGCGTCATCTTCTAGCAGGATCTTGTACGTGCATCAGGTTGGGCTAATTCCCTTAAGGTCACTTATTGTCCACCCAAGAGATATCTTGTGTGTCTTTAGCATTTGGATTAGTACTTTTTCTTCCTGTGATTCTAAGGCAGAGCTTATAATCACATGATAAGTATCTTCATCTCCTAGAAATGCATATTTAAAGGATGATGGTAATGGCTTGAGCTCGAGTTTAGGAGGCTTGTCCTCTTCCTTAGGACTTTTTAGAGGCTCCTTTATTTCCTCTGCCTCCTCTAAATCAGGCTGAGCATCATAAAAGATGTCGCTCAGCTCTTCATCGAGTCTTTCAGCCATATTCACTTCTTCCACCATGGAATCAATGATATCAATACTCATGCACTCCTCTGGAGTGTCTGGATGCTGCATGGCTTTGACAGCATTTAGCACAAACTCATCGTCATTGACTCTCAGGGTTACTTTCCCTTTCTGAATGTCAACGAGGGTCCATCATGTGGCTAGGAAGGGTCTTCTTAGAATGAGGGTTACACTCTTGTGCTCGTCCATTTTAAACACCATAAAATCTATGAGGAAAGAAAAGGGTCCAACCCTAACAATCTATGTGGGTTGGTTTAACTTCATGAGTTAAACAGAGTTTCTTTATTAATGATGCAGGTATTAAGTTAATACTTGCTCCAATATCACATAGGGCTGTCTTTGTGCAGGCATCCCCTAAGGTGCAGGCTATCATAAAGCTCCCAGGATCTTTGAGTTTCTCTAGTAAGCTCTTTTGGATTGCTGTACTATATTTTTCAGTGAGGAGGACTGTTTCCGCCTCTCTCCAGTCCTTCTTATGACTTAAGATGTCTTTCATGAACTTAGCATAAGAAGGTATCTGCTCAAGAGCCTCTGCAAAAGGGATCTTGATCTCAAGTGTCTTGAGATAATCCGCAAAGTGGGCAAACTATTTATCTTTTTTCGCTTGGTGGAGCTTCTGAGGATATGGCATCCTGACCCTGTATTCATCAACCTTAGTTGATGTAGGTTGAATGCCTATTGAAATGGAAGGGGGATTAGTATCTTGCTTAGGAAGGGTCTTATCAGCACTTGCATGTGTCTGACCATCCCTGGTTGGGTGTTCAACGCCCTTGCTGCCCCCTTCTTGGCATTCAACACCAGGAGAACTGCCCCCTTTTGGGCGTTGAACGCCAAGAGTGCTGCCCCCCTTTGGGCATTCAACGCCAATGACTCTCCTCTTTGGGCGTGCAATGTCTTCATAGGTGTCTTGGACAACAGTCTGGATATCCTCTGTCAGCTTTTCTTCCCTTGGTCTCCTGTTGTTCTGAAGTTGGGTGTTCAATATTTTCCCACTCCTGAGTTGGATTGCCTGACATTCATCTTTTATCTGCTTAGATAATTGCTGTCTTGTTTGACTCAGCTGGGCTTATACATTCCTATTGGAAGCCTGAGTTTCTCGCAAAGCCTCTTGCAACTCCAGCAACTGCTGTGCAAGGGCGTGTAGCTGCTGAGTCAATGGTCCATTTTGTTCTTGAGGGTTAGACTCAGTAAATTTTGCCTTAACCTCTCCTTTTATGGAAGTCTCATCAGCCGAGTATAGATGCTGATTCATGGAAACTGTCTCAATAAGTTCGTGAGCTTTTTTAATTGTTTTTCTCATATCTATAGAACCACGAGCAAAGTGGTCTAGAGATATCCTAGCCATGTCTGTTAGGCCATAATAGAAGATGTCTACTTGTACCCATTTTGAAAACATTTCAATGGGGGCATTTTCGTAGCATTCTTCTATACTTCCCCCAGGCATCATGAAGAGATTCATTATTCTCTTGCTTGAAGCCTTGGATATCCAGCCTTAACTGGGTTAACCTCCTAGGGGGGAAGTATTGATTCAAAAACTAGTCTACTATCTGCTTCCATGTTTTCAAGGTAGATTTGGGTTGGTTATCTAACCACCTCTTTGCTTGATCTCTTACAGTTAAAGGAAGGAGTAGCAGTCTGTAGACATCCTAATCCACTCCCTCAGTGTATACTGTGTCAGTAATTTGTAAGAAATTTGCTAGGAACTCAGTAGACTCTTCCTGTGGAAGTCCAGAGTACTGGTAGTTTTTCTGCACCAAAATAATGAGCTGAGGATTTAGCTCAAAATTACTTGCTCCAATGGGGGGTATACTGATACTTCTCCCATAGAAGTCAAGCGTGGGGGGCCATATAGGACCCCAAAGTTCTTCTGAGCTGTTCATTCCCATTTGGGTTCATGGTGAAGAAAGGTAGGAGAAATTGTATATTGAGAAGTAAAAAGAAAAAGGAAACTACAATTAAAATATTTTTATTTTTATTTTTTTATTTATTATTTAAATTTGAAAATAAAAGCTAATTAACTAAAAATATTTGAAAATTAAATAGATGATTTTCGAAAAAGAAGAAAGAGAAGTAGGTAAGAAGCTTTCGAAAATAGAAGAGAGAGGAATAGGTTAGGAAGTTTTTGAAAAAGATAGAAAGAGAAAACAAGTAACTAATTAAGAAAGATTTGAAAATAAGATAAGATAGGAGATTTGAAAAAGTCTTGAATTTTAAAATGTTTTGAAATTTAAAATTTAAAAATTTAAAAGATTTTCAAAAAGATTTTTGAATTTGAATTTTGAAATTAAGATAAGATAAGAATATGATTTGAAATTTAAAGAAAGATAAACTAAAGATAAGATAAAGATTTGAAAAAGTTTTGAATTTTAAAATTTAAAAGGAAGATAAGATGGAAAAGAATCAAATTAAAGGAAAATATTTGAAAAGATTTAAAAAGATAAGATTTGAAATTTGAAATTTGACTTTACTAACAAGAAAACACTAAACTTTAAAATTTTTTAAATCAAGATAAGAAAAGAAAGCAAGATTTTCGAAATTTTTGAATAAAGATAAAAACAATATTTTTTTTATTTTTTTGAATTAATGAAGAGAGAGAAAAACAACTAAAAGACACCAAACTTAAAATTTTTAAATCAAAGACACTAGTCTTTTTGAAAATTAAAAAGAAAAACTCCAAAAAACACCAAACTTAAAAATTTTAAGATCAAAACAAGAAAAGAAACAAGAACAACTTGGATACCAAGAAGAACACTCAAGAAAAATTCAAAAATTTAAAGAAAATAAAGAACACATAAGGGACACCAAACTTAAGAACTGACACTAGACTCAAACAAAAGACAAAGAAAAGATGAATTTTTGAAAAAGTTTTGAAAAAGAAAACAAAAGACAAACAAAATAAGAAGTACCTAATCTAAACAATAAGATAATCTGATAGTTTGTCAACTCCGAACAATCCCCAGCAACGGCGCCAAAAACTTGGTGCATGAAACTGGCTCCGCAGTATTCGCACAGATAGATCGGCAAGTATACCAGGTCGTCCAAGTAATACTTCAGGTGAGTGAGGGTCGATCCCATGGAGATTGTTGGTTTGAGCAAGCAATGGTTACCTTGCAGATCTTAGTCAAGCAGATAGAAAATATAGTTTGTCACAAAAATCACATAAAACAGAATAAGTAAATAAAACGTTACTAGATAGGTGTGAAATCAATGGTATGAGAACGTTTAAGGCTTCGGAGATGCTTCTTCCTTCTGGATCGACTTTTCTCACCATCTACTCCAACTTCTGATTGATTCATTCCATGGCAGGCTGTATATGATTAACACCGGGTCAGCGGTCATTAATTTCCTCTACTTCAGATCAAATGCCGGGTCAGCGGTTATCCAATCTGAACAGGGGTGAAGCTCTAGCAGTCCATTTCCTTGGTGATCCTACTCAAAATGCCACAGACAAGGTCGGATCTTCCGGATCAGAGAACACTGCTCCTTGGGTTCTAGCATATACCACAAAGGCCCTAATCGCCCCGCACCTCGGCTAACTGATGTCTCAAGAAGTCCTTGGTATGGGGAAATCGTGATTCACAATTTTCACATCTCCGCACAACTAACCAGCAAGTGCACTGGGTCGTCCAAGTAATAAACCTTACGCGAGTAAGGGTCGATCCCATGGAGATTGTCGGCTTGAAGCAAGCTATAGTCATCCTTGTAAATCTCAGTCAGGCGGATTCAAATGGTTATGAGGTTTTGATAATTAAAATATAAATAAAACATAAAATAAAATAAAGTTACTTATGTAATTCATTGGTGGGAATTTCAGATAAGTGTCTGGAGATGCTTTGTTGTTTCTGAACCTCTTCTTTCCTATTGCCTTCTTCCAACCATGCGTTACTTCCTTCCATGGCAAGCTGTAGGATCCTCTCTGTGAAAATGGTCCTCTATGGTTTTTGCACGGCTAATCAACTATCGGATTTCTCGTCTCGGATGAAAAATACCAGGCACAACTACTGCATGGCTAATCATCTGTCGATTCCCACTAGCGTCGGAATAGGATCCATTGATCCTTTTGCACACTATCACTTACGCCCAACATTCGCAGGTTTGAAGCTCGTCACAATCATCCCTTCCCAGATCCTACTCGGAATACCACAGACAAGGTTTAGACTTTTCGGATCCCCGGAATGCTGCCAATTGTTCTAGCCTATACCACAAAGATACTAATCTCACAGACTCGGTCCGTGTATTAGATATCCAAGAAAATATACTCCACCTGTCGTCCAATGACTACGTTGAACATCATGTAGACCGCTTTGTGGTTGTCAGGCATGCGGATCTTGGCTAAGCGAGTAACGAAGATTGGGTGATTGTCACGGGTCACCCCTTCATTCTGACTTAACTAAATTAAGTACGAGAGTATATCTTGGAGAAGAAGTAGGCGTGAGTTGAATAGAAAAACAATAGTAATTGCATTAATTCATGAAGAACAGAAGAGCTCCATACCTTAATCTTTGGGGTGTAGAAACTCCACCGTAGAAAATACATAAGTGAAAATAGTCTAGGCATGGCCGTGAGGCCAGCCTCTCAAAACATGAACAATGGTCTAAAGATCAAAAGTGATCTAAAGAATGATAAAAGATGTAAAATAAATCTCTAAAAGTAGTTTTTATACTAAACTAGTAACTAGGGTTTACAGAAAATGAGTAACTAAGTGCATATAGTGCAGAAATCCACTTACAGGGCCCACTTGGTGTGTGCTTGGGCTGAGCATTGAAGCTTTGTCGTGCATAGGCTGTTCCTGGAGTTAAACGCCAGCTTTGGTGCCAGTTTGGGCATTTAACTCCAATTTTGGTGCCAGTTTGGGCGTTTTACGCCAAAATGTTTTAGGCTGGCATTGGACGCCAGTTTGGGCCATCAAATCTCAGGCAAAGTATAGACTATTATACAGTGCTAGAAAGCCCATGATGTCTACTTTCTAACGCAATTGAGAGCGCTCCAATTGGGCTTCAGTAGCTCCAGAAAATCCATTTCGAATGCAGCAGGGTCAGAATCCAACAGCATCTGCAGTCCTTTTTCAGCCTCTGAATCAGATTTTTGCTCAGGTCCCTCAATTTCAGCCAGAAAATACCTGAAATCATAGAAAAACACACAAACTCATAGTAAAGTCTAGAAATGTGATTTTTGAATGAAAACTAATAAAAATATAATAAAAAGTAACTAAAACATACTAGAAACTATGTAAAAATAATGCCAAAAAGAGTATAAATTATCCGCTCATCAGTCCCCAACGAAGCCGTGGATTAGCTGTCTAAGAGATGTATAATCAAGCTTGTGGTTCAATACTATCCCGTCAAGGACTCGCAAGAACCTATGTGGACTTGGGATGACGGTCAAGTTACACTCCTAATCCATTAGGATGAAGAACGAAGAAACATCTTATAATAGAATCAAGCATAGAATGAAGTGGAATAGTGATATTATTAATTCATAAGAATCAGCAGAGCTTCTAACCTTAACCTAAGAGGTTAGTGACTCATACTGTACAAAGAAATAATGAAAAACATGTAGAGTGGGCAAGAGTTTCTAACAAGGGTGAACTCTTGTCCATATATACTAGTCTGCTAACTAAGAATTACAGAAAATAAGATAAACTAGTCTTGTAGTGCGAAAATTCACTTTCCGGGCCCACATGGTGAGTGTTTGGGCTGAGCTTGAGTGAAGTCACGAGCTTGCTCCTCTTTGGGCATCCAACACCGGCTTTGGACTCCAGAATGGACGTTGGACGCCAGCTACTCCCCTTTGGGCGTTGGACGGCAGGAATGGGGCTGGTGGCTGGCGTTGAATACCAATTTTGGGGCTTCATTTCAAAAGCAAAGTATAAACTATTATATATTTCTGGAAAGCCCTAGATGTTAGCTTTTCAAAGCCATTAAGAGCGCGCCATTTGGACTTATGTAGCTCTAGAAATGCCCCTTCAAGTGCATGGAGATCAGAATCTGACAGCATCTGCAGTCCTTTCTCTGCCTCGGAATCAGACTTTGCCAAATCTCCTCAATTTCAGCCAGAAAATACTTGAAATCATCATAAAACACAAAACTCAAAGTAAAATCCAAAAATATGAATTTTACACTAAAACCTATTAAAATATAATAAAACTTAAACAAAACATAATGAAAACTATCTAAAAATGATGCCAAAAAGCGTATAAAATATCCACTCATTAGTCACGCTTCCGGCTACGCCACTCTGATAATTCGGGTATTACGAAAACTCTAAATATGTTTAATACTAAAATAGGAGCCTGTTCAAAATTTAAAACCGCATAACCTTCCAAAACACTTTTTTGTTGAGAACATAAACATGTATATACATACAGACTAGATACAATACTTTAAAATATATATATATATATATATATATATACATAACGATAACTTACAAACATACGTATCACAAATTTCTTTCCCTCTTACAAACTTGATAAAGATGAAGGCGAGGAAAAAATAATAACTAAGATAATACAATAATATCAAATAAACAGAAAATGAATATAACTCATCTGAAACTTCGTCGCCCATATCCTGAAAAGGAAAAGCCTGTAGGGGAGTGAGAACATCGTCCTTGCTAGTTCTCACTATGGGGTTACAGAATTGCTATAATAAGATACAAAAATAAAACTGTTTTTAAAGTACAGTGATCATTGTTCGTCTTTGATGAGTGGAAAATTGACGGTTTAGAATTCTCAAATGAAATCTCGTTGCAAGTTTAGTTTCTAAACCAACAATAATCCTTTCATGCAAAAATTTGTTTGTCACAGGTAACAAACCCCTAAAATAATAACTGAAGTATTTAAACCTCGGGTCGTTCTCCCTAGAAATTGCAACAAAGTGTTCTTGTTATTGGTTATGAGGTATGTTTTGGGGTTTTTGAGGTAAGAGACAAGAAATATAAATGGCAAGAGAAATAAACTAACAACTAGAAAAGCTCTTGGTAAGGTATGTGGTGCACGAAATCACAATCACACTTTTGCAATTCCGCACAACTAACCAGCAAGTGTACTGGGTCGTCCAAGTAATACCTTACGTGAGTAAGGGTCGATCCCACGGAGATTGTTGGCTTGAAGCAAGCTATGGTTATCTTGTAACTCTTAGTCAGGATATCAATAATAATTCTCAGTTTTAATTAGAATGAGTAAAAGAACATGGATTAAATAATACTTGTTATGCACTAATGGAGAACAGGTTGAGGTTTTGGAGAGGCTCTGTCTTCTGAATCTCTGCTTTCCTACTATCTTCTTCTTCACGCACGCAAGGCTTCTTCCATGGCAAGCTGTATGTTGGTGGATCGCCGTTGTCAATGGCTACCATCCGTCCTCTCAGTGAAAATGGTCCAGCTACGAGTTTCGTAGGGCTAATCATCTGTCGGTTCTCACTAGTGTTGGAATAAGATCCATTGATCCTTTTGCACACTGTCACTGCGCCCAACATTTGTGAGTTTGAAGCTCGTCACAGTCATCCCTTCCCGGATCCTACTCGGAATACCATAGACAAGGTTTAGACTTTCTGGATCTCAAGAATGCTGCCAATTAATTCTAGCTTATACCACGAAGACTCTGATCTCACAGATTCGAATGCTCTTTTGTCAGGAGAGGCAATCAAACTCGTGAACCAGGAACCAAGAGATACACACTCAATCTAAGGTAGAACAGAGGTGGTTGTCAGGCACGCGTTCATAGGTTGAGAATGGTGATGAGTGTCACGGATCATCACATTCATCATGTTGAAGTGCAAGTGAATATCTTAGAATAGAAACAAGCGTGATTGAATGGAAAACGGTAGTAATTACATTAATCAATTGAGACACAGTAGAGCTCCTCACCCCCAACCATGGAGTTTAGAGACTCATGCCATAGAAAATACAAGTTCTGATGTAAAAAATGTCATGAGGTACAAAATGAATCTCTAAAAGTGGTTTTTATAATGAACCAGTAACCTAGGTTTACAGAAAATGAGTAAGCTAAGATAAATAGTGCAGAAATCCACTTCCGGGGCCCACTTGGTGTGTGTTTGGGCTGAGCACTGAAGCTTCCATGTGCATAGGCTATTCCTGGTGTTGAACTCCAGCTTTTGTGCCAGTTTGGGTGTTTAACTCCAACTTTTATGCCAGTTCTGACGTTTAACGCCAGAAAAGGGTAAGGAACTGGCGTTTAAACGCCAGTTTGCGCTACCAAATCTCGGGCCAAGTATGGACTATTATATATTGCTGGAAAGCCCAAGATGTCCATGGTGCGCAGAAATTGTGATCATCAACAATGGCACCAAAGACTTGGTGCTCTCAAACGTGAATCACACTTTGTCACAACTTCGCACAACTAACCAGCAAGTGCACTGGGTCGTCCAAGTAATAAACCTTACATGAGTAAGGGTCGATGCCATGGAGATTGTCGGCTTGAAGCAAGCTATGGTCACCTTGTAAATCTCAGTCAGGCGGATTCAAATGGTTATAGAGAATTGATAATTAAAACATAATTAAAATATAAACTAGGATAGAGATACTTATGTAATTCATTGGTGAGAATTTCAGATAAGCGTATAGAGATGCTTTTGTTCCTCCTGAACCTCTGCTTTCCTGCTGTCTTCATCCAATCATTCCTACTCCTTTCCATGGCAAGCTGTATGTTGGGCATCACCATTGTCAATGGCTACATCCCGTCCTCATCTGTCGGTTCTCGATCATACTGGAATAGGATTTACTATCCTTTTGCGTCTATCACTATGCCCAGCACTCGCGAGTTTGAAGCTCGTCAGAGCCATCCCTTCCTAGATCCTACTCGGAATACCACAGACAAGGTTTAGACTTTCCGGATCTCAGGAATAGCCATCCATGGGTTCTAACTTATACCACGAAGACTCTAATATCTCGGACTGGGTCCCCTGTATTAGATATCTAAGAGATACTCATTCTGTTTCGTGTTCATGTAGAACGGAAGTGGTTGTCAGGCACGCGTTCATAGGTGAGAATGGTGATGAGCGTCACATAATCATTACATTCATCATGTTCTTGGGTGCGAATGAATATCTTAGAATAGGAATAAGCTTGAATTGAATAGAAAAATAGTAGTACTTTGCATTAATACTCAAGGAACAGCAGAGCTCCACACCTTAATCTATGGTGTGTAGAAACTCTACTGTAGAAAATACATAAGAACAAAGTCTAGGCATGGCCGAATGGCCAGCCCCCAAAACGTGATCAAAGGATCAAAAGACAATCCAAAGATGTAAATACAATAGTAAAAAGTTCTATTTATACTAAACTAGTTACTAGGGTTTACAGAAATAAGTAAATGATGCAGAAATCCACTTCCGGGGCCCACTTGGTGTGTGCTTGGGCTAAGCGTTGAAGCTTTCACGTGGAGAGGTCTTTCTTGGAGTTAAACGCCAGTTTGTAACCTGTTTCTGGCGTTTAACTCCACTTTGCAACCTGTTTCTGGCGTTTGACTCCAGAATAGGGCAGGGAGCTGGCGTTAAACGCCAGTTTGCATCGTCTAAACTCGAAAAAAGTATGAACTATTATATATTGCTGGAAAGCCCTGGATGTCTACTTTCCAACGCAATTGAGAGCGCGCCATTTAGAGTTTTGTAGCTCCGGAAAATCCACTTCGAGTGCAGGGAGGTCAGAATCCAACAACATCTGCAGTCCTTCTTCAGCCTCTGAATCTGATTTTTGCTCAAGTCCCTCAATTTCGGCGAGAAAGTAGCTGAAATCACAGAAAAACACACAAACTCATAGTAAAGTCTAGAAATGTGATTTTTATTTAAAAACTAATAAAAATATACTAAAAACTAACTAAATCATGCTAAAAACTATGTAAAAACAATGCCAAAAAGTGTATAAATTATCCGCTCATCACAACACCAAACTTAAATTATTGCTTGTCCCCAAGCAACTGAAAATCAAATATGATAAAAAGAAGAGAATATTCTATAAATTCCAAAATATCAATGAAACTTAGCTCCAATCAGATGAGCGGGACTTGTAGCTTTTTGCCTCTTGAATGGTTTTGGCATCTCACTTTATCTATTGAAGTTTAGAATGATTGGCATCTATAGGAACTCAGAGTTCAGATAGTGTTATTGATTCTCCTAGTTCAGTATGTTGATTCTTGAACAAAACTACTTTATGAGTCTTGGCCGTGGCCCTAAGCACTTTGTTTTCCAGTATTACCACCGGATACATAAATGCCACAGACACATAACTGGGTGAACCTTTTCAGATTGTGACTCAGCTTTGCTAAAGTCCCCAATTAGAGGTGTCCAGGGTTCTTAAGCACACTCTTTTTTTTTTGCTTTGGACCTTGACTTTAACCGCTCAGTCTCAAGTTTTCACTTGACACCTTCACGCCACAAGCACATGGTTAGGGACAGCTTGGTTTAGCCGCTTAGGCCAGGATTTTATTCCTTTAGGCCCTCCTATCCACTGATGCTCAAAGCCTTGGATCCTTTTTATTTACCCTTGCCTTTTGGTTTTAATGGCTATTGGCTTTTTGCTCTTACCTTTTGGTTTAAAGAGCTTTTGGCTTTTTCTGCTTACGTTTTCTTTTTCTTTTTCTCTTTTTTTTTTCGCTATTTTTCTCTTTTTTTTTGCAAGCTTTTGTATTCACTACTTTTTCTTGCTTCAAGAATCATTTTTATGATTTTTCAGATCTTCAAATAACATTTCTCCTTTTTCCTTATTCTTCAAAAGCCAACATATTTAACATTCATAAACCACAATATCAAAAGACATATGCACTGTTCAAGCATTCATTCAGAAAACAAAAAGTATTGTCACCACATCAAAATAATTAAACTAGTTTCAAGGATGAATTCGAAACCATGTACTTCTTGTTCTTTTGTTTTTAGAACATTTTTTCATTTAAGAGAGGTGATGGATTCATAGGACATTCATAACTTTAAGGCATAGACACTTAGACACTAGTGATCATATAGTGAAGACACAAACATAAATAAAACATAAAGCTCAAAGATCAAAAAATAGTAAAATAAATAGACAAGGAGATTAAGGAATGAGTTCACCTTAGTGAGTATGGCGTCTTCCTCTTCTTGAAGAACCAAAGGTGCTTTTGAGATCCTCTATGTCTCTTCCTTGCCTTTGTTGCTCCTCCCTCATAGCTCTTTGATCTTCTCTAATCTCATGGAAAATGATGGAGTGCTCTTGGTGTTCCACCCTTAGTTGTCCCATGTTGGAACTTAATTCTCCTAGGGAGGTTTTGATTTGCTCCCAATAGTTTTGTGGAGAGAAGTGCATCCCTTGAGGTATCTCAGGGATTTCATGGTGGAAAATTTCCTCATGCTCTTGTTGAGGTCCATGATCTCTTGTTTTGCAATCAAATGCTCTACTTCTGAGCTATGGACCCTTGAGATGAATCTCTCCATCTCCCATGACTCAGAGGTGGAAGCAATTGCCTTCCCTTTCATCTTTCTTGAGGATTCTCTGGCCTTAGGTGCTATTGATGGTTATGGAAAAACAAAAAGCAATGCTTTTTACCACACCAAACTTAAAATGTTTGCTCGTCCCCGAGCAAAAGAAGAAAGAAAGAAGGAGAAGAAGAAAAAGAATGGAGGAGAGGGAGAGGGGTGTGTATTCGGCCAAGGGAAGAAGAAAGGGTGGTGTTGTGTGTAAAGGAAGAAGGAATGAGGGGTTTATATAGGGGTGGGGTGGGGTTTAGGGTTCGGCCATTAGGGTTGGGTTTGGGAGGGAAAAGAGTTTGAATTTTTGAGGTAGTGGGGTTTATGGGGAAGAGGGGATGGATGTGAGTGGTGAAGAGATGATAGGAAAGAGTGAGTGAGGTGATTGGTGAAGGGTATTTGGGGAAGAGAGTTATGAAAAGGTGTGAAGAGGAGAGAAGAAGGTAGGTGGGGATCCTGTAGGGTCCACAGATCCAGTAGGGCCAAGGACTTAACATCCCTGCTCCAATTAGGCGTGTAAAACGCCCTTACTGTGCAATCCTGGCATTTAACGCCAGACTGCTGCTTGTTTCTGGCGTTAAACGCCCAAATGTAGCCTGTTTCTGGTGTTTAACGCCAAGTAGATGCTTGTTTCTGGCGTTTAAATGCCAGAATGCTCCTCCTCCAGGGTGTGCTATTTTTAATGATATTTTTCATTCTGTTTTTGATTTTTCAGTAGTTTTGTGACTCCACATGATCATCAACCTAATAAAACACAAAATAACAAAAAGAAAATAAAATAGATATGATTAAATAACATTGGGTTGCCTCCTAACAAGCGCTTCTTTAATGTCAATAGCTTGACAGTGAGCTCTCATGGAGCCTTACAGATAATCAGAGTAAGGTTGGAACCTCCCAACACCAAACTTAGAGTTTGAATGTGGTGGTTCAACACCAAACTTAGAGTTTGGTTGTGGCCTCCCAACACCAAACTTAGAGTTTGACTGTGGGGGGCTTTGGTTGACTCTGCAGTGAGAGAAGCTTTTCATGCTTCCTCTCCATGGTTACAGAAGGAGAACCTTGAGTCTTAAACACAAGGTAGTCCTCATTCAGTTGAAGGACCAACTCTCCTCTGTCCACATCAATCACAGCTTTTGCTGTGGCTAGGAAGGGTCTTCCAAGGATGATGGATTCATCCTCATCCTTCCCAGTGTCTAGGATTATGAAATCAGCAGGGATGTAAAGGCCTTCAACCTTTAGTAACGCGTCCTCTACTTGTCCATAAGCCTGTTTTCTTGAGTTGTCTGCCATCTCCAATGAGATTCTGGCAGCTTGTACCTCAAAGATCCCAAGTTTCTCCATTACAGAGAGTGGCATTAAGTTTATGCCTGACCCCAGGTCACACAGAGCCTTCTCAAAGGTCATGGTGCCTATGTTACAAGGAATTAAGAATTTACCAGGATCCTATTTCTTTTGAGGTAATTTCTGACTATCCAATGCATTTAGTTCATTGGTGAGCAAGGGAGGTTCATCTTCCCAAGTCTCATTACCAAATAATTTGGCATTCAGCTTCATGATTGCACCAAGATATTTAGCAACTTGCTCTTCAGTGACTTCTTCATTCTCTTCAGAAGAAGAATACTCATCAGAGCTCATGAAGGGCAGAAGGAGGTTCAATGGAATCTCTATGGTCTCTAGATGAGCCTCAGATTCCTTTGGTTCCTCAAAGAGAAACTCCTTATTGGTCACTGAACGTCTCAGGAGGTCTTCCTCACTAGGATTCACATCCTCCTTCTCCCTTGTAGGTTCAGCCATGATGGTCAAATCAATGGCCTTGCACTCTCTCTTTGGATTTTCTTCTGTATTTCTTGGGAGAGTACTAGGAGGAGTTTCAGTGACCCTTTTACTCAGCTGGCCCACTTGTGCCTCCAAATTTCTAATGGAGGACCTTGTTTCATTCATGAAACTTACAATGGCCTTAGATAGATCAGAGACTATATTTGCTAAGTTAGATGGATTCTGCTCAGAATTCTCCATCTGTTGCTGAGTGGATGATGGAAAAGGCTTGCTATTGCTAAACCTGTTTCTTCCACCATTATTAAAGCCTTGTTGAGGCTTTTGTTGATCTTTTCATGAGAAATTTGGATGATTTCTCCATGAGGGATTATAGGTGTTTCCATAGGGTTCACCCATGTAATTCACCTCTGCTATTGTAGGATTCTCAGGATCATAAGCTTCTTCTTCAGAAGATGGCTCTATAGTACTGTTGGATGATTCCTTCAATCCATTCAGACTCTGAGAGATCATATTGACTTGCTTAGTCAATATTTTATTCTGAGCCAATATGGCATTCAGAGTATCAATTTCAAGAACTTCCTTCCTCTGAGGCGTCCCATTACTCACAGGATTCCTTTCAAAAGTGTACATGAACTGGTTATTTGCAACCATGTCAATGAGTTCCTGAGCTTCTGCAGGCATTTTCTTTAGGTGAATGGATCCATCTGCAGAATGGTCCAGTGACATCTTTGATAGCTCAGACAGACCATCATAGAATATATCCCGGATGGTCCACTCTGAAAGCATGTCAGAAGGACATTTTTTGGTCAGTTCCTTGTATCTCTCCCAAGCTTCATAGAGGGATTCATTTTCTTTCTGTTTGAAGGTTTGAACATCCACTCTAAGCTTACTAAGCTTTTGAGGAGGGAAGAACTTGGCTAAGAAAGTCGTGACCAGCTTATCCCAAGAGTTCAGGCTATCTTTAGGTTGAGAATCCAACCATATTCTAGCTCTGTCTCTTACAACAAACGGGAAAAGCATAAGTCTGTAGACCTCGGGATCAACCCCATTGGTGTTAATAGTGTCACAGATCTGTAAGAATTCAGTTAAGAACTAAAAAGGATCTTCTGATAGAAGTCTATGAAACTTCCAGTTATGTTGCATCAGAGAAACTAATTGAGGCTTTAGCTCAAAATTGTTTGCTCCAATAGCAGGGATTGAGATGCTTCTTCCATGTAAATTGGAATTTGGTGCAGTAAAGTCACCAAGCATCTTCCTTGCATTGTTATTATTTTCGGCTATGTCTCCTTCTTTTTCGAAAATTTCTGTCAGATTTTCTCCAGAGAGTTGTGCTTTAGCTTCCCTTAGCTTCCTCTTCAGAGTCCTTTTAGGTTCAGGATCAGCCTCAACAAGAATGTTCTTGTCCTTGTTCCTGCTCATATGAAAAAGAAGAGAACAGAAAATAATAGGGATCCTCTTTGCCACAGTAGAGAGGTTCCTTTATGTGAGTAGAAGAGAAGAATAAAAGAAGGGGAAGAAAAAAACTCGAACACAGAGAGGAAGATGGTGTTCGAATTTTAGGTGGAAGAGAAGTGTTAGTAGATGAATAATTAAATAGAAGGAGATGAGAGATGAGAGAATTCGAAAATTAATTAAAATAAAAAAATTATTTTTTTGTTTTTAATTTAAAATCAAAGTTATAATTCGAAAATTAAAAAGGAAAATGAAATTAAATTAAATTAAAGTTTAAAACAATTAGTTAATTAAAAAGGAATTTTGAAAAAGAGGGAAGGGATTTTCGAAAATTAGAAAGAGAGAGTTAGTTAGGTAGTTTTGAAAAAGATATGATTGAAACAAAAAGATAGGATTAGTTTAAAAAAGATTTGAAAATCAATTTTAAAAAGATAAGAGGTTAGAAAAGATTTTGAAATTGATTTTGAAAAAGATGTGATTGAAACTTATTTTGAAAAAGATTTGAAAAGAAAATTTTAAGATATTTGATTTTGAAAATTAAAGTTGATTACTTGACTAACAAGAAACAAAAAGATATGAATTTAAAATTTAAAGATTGAGTTTTTCTTATTAGGCAAGTAACAAACTTAAAATTTTTGAATCAATCACATTAATTGCTAGTAAAGATTTTGAAATTATGAAATAAAATAAGAAAAAGATTTTTGAAAATCAATTTGAAATTTTCGAAAATCATAAAAGAAAAATGAAAAAGATTTAATTTTTAAAAAAGATTTGAAAAAGATAGAAATTTTTTTTAAATTGAAAATTTGATTTGACTCATAAGGAACAACTAGATTTTAAAAATTTTTTGAAAAAGTCAACTCAAATTTTCGAAAATTTATGAGTGAAAAAGGGAAAGATATTTTTTTTATTTTTGAATTTTTAATGATGAAAGAGAAAAACATAAAAAAGACTCAATGCATGAAAAATTTGGATCAAAACACACAATGCATGCAAGAACACTATGAATGTCAAGATGAACACCAAGAACACTTTGAAGATCAAGATGAACATCAAGATTTATTTTTGAAAATTTTTAAGAAAAGAAAAACATGCAAGACACCAAACTTAAAAATTTTTAATGTTGAGACACTAACAAATTGAAAATGCATATGAGAAACAAGAAAAGATGCACAACAAGAAAATGCAAAGATCAAACAAGAAGACTTGTCAAGAACAACTTGAAGATCATGAAGAACACATGCATGAGTTTTCGAAAAATGCACAAATTTTAAGAACATGCAATTAACACCAAACTTATGACTTGACACTAGATTCAAGCAAGAAACATCAAATTATTTTTGGTTTTATGATTTTATTAATTTTTTTGGATATTTTTCGAAAATTAATTGGAAAAATAAGGATTTCAAAATTTTTAATAGGAATTCCAGAAATCTTGCAATGTTAGTCTAAAGCTCCAGTCCAGGAATTAGACATGGCTTACTAGCCAGCCAAGCTTTCAGTGAAAGCTCCGGTCCAAAACACTAGACATGGCCAATGGCCAGCCAAGCTTTAGCAGATGCAAATCAGACATACAACAGTTGATACTTCATCCAACTTCATTCTATGCTGATAAGTGGAAGCCCCAGTCCAAATGAATTAGACATGGCTTTACAGCCAGCCAGGCTTCAACATGCTTCATGAAACTCTAGAATTCCTTCTTAAAAATTCTGAAGAACATAAATTAAATTTTTTTCTTTTTTTTTTGAAAATAAAAAAATATATATTTTTTGTATTATTTTTGAAAATAAGAAATAAAAAAAAGCTTTAAAATAAAATAAAATTACCTAATCTGAGCAACAAGATGAACCGTCAGTTGTACAAACTCGAACAATCCCCGGCAACGGCGCCAAAAACTTGGTGCGCAGAAATTGTAATCATCAACAATGGCGCCAAAGACTTGGTGCTCTCAAACGTGAATCACACTTTGTCACAACTTCGCACAACTAACCAGCAAGTGCACTGGGTCGTCCAAGTAATAAACCTTATGTGAGTAAGGGTCGATCCCACGGAGATTGTCGGCTTGAAGCAAGCTATGGTCACCTTGTAAATCTCAGTCAGGCAGATTCAAATGGTTATAGAGAATTGATAATTAAAACATAATTAAAATATAAACTAGGATAGAGATACTTATGTAATTCATTGGTGAAAATTTCAGATAAGCGTATAGAGATGCTTTCGTTCCTCCTGAACCTCTGCGTTCCTGCTGTCTTCATCCAATCATTCCTACTCCTTTCCATGGCAAGCTGTATGTTGGGCATCACCGTTGTCAATGGCTACATCCCGTCCTCTCTGTGAAAATGGTCCAATGCGCTGTCACTGCAAGGCTAATCATCTGTCGGTTCTCGATCATACTGAAAATGATCCTTTTGTGTCTGTCACTACGCCCAGCACTCGCGAGTTTGAAGCTCGTCACAGCCATCCCTTCCCAGATCCTACTCGGAATACCACAGACAAGGTTTAGACTTTCCGAATCTCAGGAATGGCCATCCATGGGTTCAAACTTATACCACGAAGACTCTAATATCTCGGACTTGGTCCCCTGTATTAGATATCTAAGAGATACTCATTCTGTCTCATCTTCATGTAGAACAGAAGTGGTTGTCAGGCACGCGTTCATAGGTGAGAATGGTGATGAGCGTCACATAATCATCACATTCCTCATGTTCTTGGGTGCGAATGAATATCTTAGAATAGGAATAAGCTTGAATTGAATAGAAAAACAGTAGTACTTTGCATTAATACTCAAGGAACAGCAGAGCTCCACACCTTAATCTATGGTGTGTAGAAACTCTACCATTGAAAATACATAAGAACAAAGTCTAGGCATGGCCGAATGGCCAGCCCCCAAAACGTGATCAAAGGATCAAAAGACAATCCAAAGATGTAAATACAATAGTAAAAAGTTCTATTTATACTAAACTAGTTACTAGGGTTTACAGAAATAAGTAAATGATGCAGAAATCCACTTCCGGGGCCCACTTGGTGTGTGCTTGGGCTGAGCATTGAAGCTTTCACGTGGAGAGGTCTTTCTTGGAGTTAAACACCAGTTTGTAACCTGTTTCTGGCGTTTAACTCCACTTTGCAACCTGTTTCTGGCGTTTGACTCTAGAATAGGGTAGGATGCTGGCGTTGAACGCCCATTTTCGTCATCTAAACTCGGACAAAGTATAGACAATTATATATTGCTGGAAAGCCCTGAATATCTACTTTCCAACGCAATTGAGAGCGCGCCATTTGGAGTTCTGTAGCTCCAGAAAATCCACTTCGAGTGCAGGGAGGTCAGAATCCAACAGCATCTGCAGTCCTTCTTCAGTCTCTGAATCTGATTTTTGCTCAAGTCCCTCAATTTCAGCCAGAAAGTAGCTGAAATCACAGAAAAACACCCAAACTCATATTAAAGTCCAGAAATGTGATTTTTATTTAAAAACTAATAAAAATATACTAAAAACTAACTAAATCATGCTAAAAACTATGTAAAAACAATGCCAAAAAGCGTATAAATTATCTGCTCATCAGTCCACTTTCCAACGCAATTGAGAGCACATCAATTGTACTTCTGTAGCTCCGAAAAATCCATTTCGAGTGAAGGGAGGTCAGAATCCAACAACATCTGCAGTCCTTTCTCAGCCTCTGAATCAGATTTTTGCTCAGGTCCCTCAATTTCAGCCAGAAAATACCTAAAATTACAAAAAAACACACAAACTCATAGTAAAATCCAGAAATGTGATTTTTGAATAAAAACTAATAAAAATATAATAAAAAGCACTTAAAACATACTAGAAACTATATAAAAACACTGCCAAAAAGGGTATAAATTATCCGCTCATCACAACACCAAACTTAAATTGTTGCTTGTTCCCAAGCAACTAAAAACAAAATAGGATAAAAAGAAGAGAATATACAAAGAATACCAAACTTATCAATGAGCTCAGTTCCAATTAGATGAGCGGGACTTGTAGCCTTTTTGCTTCTGAACAGTTTTAGCATCTCACTTTATCCTTTGAAGTTCAGAATGATTGGCTTCTATAGGAACTCAGAATTCAGATAGTATTATTAATTCTCCTATTTCCATAGGAACACATAATTTACTTAATACAACTCGTGGCCAGCGAATTCTAAAGCCTTGTGGGCCCAATCCAACTCATTTCTGATGCTATTTAAGCCAAGGATTGAAGGAGAGTTAACATACTTTCACACATTAGTTTAGTTTAGGTTAGTTTTAGAGAGAGAAGCTTTAACTTCTCTCTAGAATTAGGATTAGGATTAGGTTTAGTTCAATAATCTAGATCTAGGTTTCAATTCATGCTTTCTTCTTCTTCTTCTTCTTCTTCTTCTTCTTCTTCTTCTTCTTCTTCTCAATTCTTTGTTGTTGCATTTATGATTCCTCTATTCTTTTGTTGTAATTTCCTTTATGTTGTTTCTATGCTTTATTGTAGATCTACTCATGTTCCTTCTATTTTCTTCCAATTTAATTTGAGGTAATTCATAATAATTGTGTTTCTTTTGATAGTTGTTATCAATTCCTTGCAATAAGTAGTTGTTAGATTTCATTGTTGTTATCAATTTACTTTGCTTTTATTTTATGCCTTCCAAGTGTTTGATGAAATGCTTGGTTGGATTTTAGTGTAGATTTTTCTCCTCTTGGCTTTGGTAGAGTAATTAGTGACGCTTGAGTTATCTAATTCCTTTGTAGATTGATAATTAGAAGTTGCTAATTGATTTGGATACCACTAAAGCTAGTCTTTCCCTTGGGAGTTGGCTAGGACTTGTGGAATCAAGTTGATTCATCCACTTGACTTTCCTCCATGATTAGAGGTTAACTAAGTGGTAGCAATGGACAATTGTGGTCACAATTGAGGAGGATAACTAGGATAGGACTTCTCATTCTCATATCTTGCCAAGAGCTTTCTTAGTTGTTAGTTTATTTCTTTTGCAATTTACATTCCTTGTTCCTTAACTCAAAAACCCCAAATATACTTCATAGCCAATAACAAAAACACTTTATTGTAATTCCTGGGGAGAACGACCCAATGTTCAATATTTTGGTTTATAAATTTAAGGGTTTGTACTTGTGACAAACAAAATTTTTGTATGAAAGGACTATTAATTGGTTTAGAAACTATACTTGCAACGAGAATTCATTTGTGAATTCTAAACCACACAAAAGTCCTGTCATCAAAATGGCGCCGTTGCCGGAGAATTGCAATGGTGTTATGTTATTGGTTATTGTATATATATGAATAGTGTGAATAGGTTTGTCTTTTGCTTGCTTCCTAGATTTTGTTAGTTTTATTTGTTTTTCCACTATGAATTCTCACTTTGGCTATGAGTTTGGCTCTAATTATGTTGTAGGAAATGTGGACTTTAATGACAACATGTACCAAGGATGGAACACTTCAAGATGGGAGGAGCCTCAAGGAATTGATCACTCCTATTGGCAACCACCTCCGGATACTTATAGGTATAATCACCATCCTAATGCATGTCAATTCAATGGCTATGGTGAATCTTTTTATGACAATCAATTACCACCATCATATGCCTATGACTTTCATCCTCAACATGAACCTCAACCATACTCACAAGCCTTTCCATACCAAACACCTTCCTATGATCCATATCCACCATATGACCAATCACACATACCATATTCTTATGACCATTATGAGCAAGAACCTCTAGAACCACCACAACCCTATCATGACTACTACCATGAACCACCTCAATGCACACCGTCTCCATACCCTTACCAAGAAGAACCACCTTCCTACTATGAACCCTCTCTCCAAATTGATGAGCCCTCTTATCTACTCCAAGCCCCAATGGATGATTCTCTCACCTTACTACTTTAAGGCCAAGCGGATATGCAAAGGAACACCCTAGAATTTGTGACTAATTTGTCTAAGGTAGTGCATACTTTAGCCTACCAATGCTTGAACACTCAAGGTGCTTCCATAGCCACATGTGAAGAATCAATTGAAGAGCATAGCATGAAGAAGAGATTGAAAATTTCGGTGGAAAATAAGGGATGCCACTTTATATTAGAGCAATTGGAGGAGCCTATGATTATCGAAGAAAAGGAAGAAGTGGTTGAAGATTTAGGAGATGTTGAAAGTCCATGGGAACATAGCATCATAGAGCACTCTTCCAAGAAGCTTGATATTGATGTTGAGAAGGGTGCGCAACCTCCAAGGCATATCATCGTTGGAGACTTGGAAGAGGTTTATCAAGAGAAGGATTCAATCATGGATGAATTTTTGTCTACAATTGAATCCTCTCCCATTGGACATGGAGTTGAAACTATAGAAGAATGTACACAACCTCCCATACCCTTGGTGAGTAATGAAGAAGAGAGTGAATTGGAAGAGAGCCATCAAAAGGAAAAAGTTGAAATGGTGTATATCGAAATTGAAGAATATGAAGAGGTTGATCAAGAGATGGATTCATTCATCAATGAATTCCTATCCAAAATTGAATCACCTCTCATTGGGCAAGAAATTGAAGTTCTTGAAGACAACACCAAGCCAAGTGATAAAAGGGAAAAGGTTGAAATTGAAAAGGCTTGCGAAGAGGTGGAAACAACTAAAGAAGAGCCTAAAAAAGTAGACCTCACATTGTCAAAGTGTGGGGAGGTCTCCCTCCCCAAGTTACCATTCAACACAACATTCAAGTGGATAAAATTCTTATCCCTAAGCTTTACTTTCTCACTTGAATATAGTTTGATTGAAAATGATGGTCAACTTAGAGCTCTTTGTGGAGTTAAAAGTAGAAGAGAGTTGTGTAGTGGTTGGAAACATCGCTCTAAGTTCTTGATGGTTGCTTGCTCAAAGTTGCATAGTAATGATTGGTGGAGAACCAAATTGCATGGGTCTAGGAAGTTGTTTGGAACCTTTCATGAGAATTCTAAGGTCATGCCACCCGGATGGAATGATGATGACCAATTTGGGGACGGGTGTCAAAACAAAGTGTGGGATCCCGGATCGCACAAGGAAAATCAAATTTGGGAGCCCATGGTTTGTGAAGAACTCCATCCAAGTTTGAAGATATTAAAATTGAAGAATGGAGCTTATTGGAGATTCAAGCATTGGTGGATGTTCAAAGATAGCTTCAAGCACAAGGCACCTTGAGAGGAGCTCCCCATAAGTCCAACTTAAGGACAATAAACAAAAGTATTAGGTGGGAGACACCCCACCATGGTAAAATCTTTCTTTTTTTCTCTTTTGCACATATTGGTTAAAATAGTTTAATTTCATGTTTTGATTGATTTGTTAAGTTTGTTTGGTAGTTTAGTATGTTAAATAAGGTTTTATGGTGTTTTGGTAGTTGTATGGAGGTTTGGAATGCTTGGATTGGTGCAAAAACATAGAAAAATTTTGAAAAAAAAAAACAGAGCACCATCCGCGCGTACACGTGCATCAAGCATTTTCGCCTATCCGCGCGCACGCGCCATGTACGCGTACGCGTGGATTAAGAAATTCCACCCAAGCCCAAAACCCGAGAGTTGTGCGAACGCTGTGTGTGCTTTGTGCCAACCACTCGCGCGTACGCGTACATGATGCGTACGCGTCACTCTCAAAAAAAAAATCCATCGACGCGTGCATGCCATGCACGCGTACGCGTGGATTTGCACCCTGTTTTTCTCCTTTCTCCTTTCTCCTTTCTCCTTTCTTCTTCTTTCTTCTTTTCTTCTTCTTTCTTTCTACCTTTCTCCTTCCTCTCTTGAAAAAAATAAAAAAAATTAATAAAAAAATATAAATAAATAAATAAAATACTAAAAAAAAACAAATTTTATTTTCTTCCATTTTCTTTTATTGCATTTGCTTACTTTCATTCATTGCATTTTAATTTTGATTTTGTAGCTTGTTGTAATTTTCTTTTTTTAAGTTTCTTATTTTAATAATGGTGTTGAATTTTCCTATTCAATCGTTGAGAATTTTTTGCATTATTTTGGTGCCTCTTGACTTGTTTGCTATTGTTGGGTGATGAAACTTTTAAATCAATGCTTAATCTTGTATGACTCTTGTGTCTTTGTGCATTGATATGACCTAATATTGTTTTTCATGACCCACTATTTCTTATTTGAACTTGATGCTCAATATGTTCTTCATGCTTTGATTTTACTCTTGCATCAAGTGTTAGTTCATTTGCCCTTTGCCTATATTATTTTCTCACTCATATGTTGTAGCTACCATGTAGTGAGAACCTTACCCTTATTTGGCATTAGCCCCCCCTATGTTCTCTTTGCTTTAATATCTTTGTTATAGGCTTAATTTTCTTTCTTTTTCTCCCCTTTTAGGTTGGCCACCAAGAAGGGAGAAAAATGAAAAGCTTTTAAATGGGGCAACAAACAAGTCATCCGCACAACCTTTCGAAGAAGCTCATCAATTGTAGCGACCCATCCACCTTGCTCTTCTTTGCATGCACCGAGGACGGTGCAATCTTCAAGCGTGGGGAGGTCGTTCGACCGATCTCCATGGGTAACAATTTCCTTTTCAACACCAATTTTTTTTATTATTTTCTTCATTAGATAGTTGTTGCATTACATGATAGGTTGCATGTTAGCTAGAATTTGTACATATTTTTACCACTTCTTTCCTATTAGGACTACTTGGTTAGGGTGACGATTTCTTTTCCAAGAAATTGTTTTTAGGGCAACCTACCAATTTGAAAACTTTTTATTGAACTTGCTTGAAAGAATTTATTTTGGAACATGGTTTTTGAGCTAAGAACACAAGCTTGTGAGATTTGAGCCTAATGGTGTGGTTACATCTTATAACCACTTATTTTCCCTTCTTGTGTGCATTGTTCTCTTTCTATGATTGTGATCTTTGATTTGTTTGATTCTTTATGTCCATTATTTTGTGTTTTCATGCATTTATATGATTGAGGCCATCATTTTATTTAGCTCACTTACCCAAATGGCCTTACCTTTTATCTTCCATTGTTAGCCAATTTGAGCCTATGCTTAATCCACTTTGTTCATAATTTTAGCACATTACAAGCCTTAAAGTGGAAAACAATAAAAGTCCTTAATTTGGATCTTTGATTAGCTTAGGCTAGTGTGTGTGTGTGTATCATTTAAATGTGGGAAATATTGGGACATTGGGTGAATAAAAAGGTAGTTTTGTATTTTTGTTGTAAATATTTGGGAATTGGGTACATGCTCATGTGTAATGAATGTAAAACCTTATGCTTTGATGATCTTGTATATAAAAAAAAATGAGAAAAAGGAAAAGGAAAAGAAAAAAATAATATGGAAAAGAAAAGAAAAAAATAGAAAGGGAAAGAAATAAAGAAAAAGAAAGAAATAAAAGGGGACAAAATGCCCCAAAGCAAAGTTCAATAAGGGTCAATGCATAAGTGTTATGAAATGAAAAGGAATACATGAGTATGTGAAAAAGTGAGAAAAATGGGTAGTTAGGTTAGCTTTGAAATTGTATAGGATGTCATAGGTTAGGTGGGAAGTTTAAGCTTATTAAGGATTCAAATTTCAAGCTCACTTAACCATATATGCATCCTACCTTGACCTTAGCCCCATTACAACCTATGAAAAGACCTCATGATACTTGTATGCATGCATTGAATAAATGTTGATTGTTAGAAGAAGAACAAATCTTAGAAAGCATGATTAGGGGATAATTGAGAGAATCGACCCTACACACTTGAGCGACTAGAGTGCAAACACTTCCGGTGAGTGTTCAATGCTCAATTCCTTGATTCCTGGCTTTCATGAGCATTCTTCTTGCAAGTCTACTTGAACTTCATTTTGATATTTAAATTAGTAGGATTCATGAGTCGTCATGGGACCTTAGCCCTACTTGTGAATGTATGTCTTGGAGATTGATTTATTTTTAACCAAGTAGGTAGAATCATTTCGCATTTAGTTGCATTCATATAGATAGATGCATATAGTTTAGGTTGCATTTAGATTAGTTCACATTGAATAAATGTTGATACCCTTTGCTTTCTCTTGGTTTAAGCATGAGGACATGCTTGGTTTAAGTGTGGGGAGGTTGATAAACCCCATATTTAGGGTTTATCTTGTGTTGAATTTAGAGGATTTTGTCAACCTTTCTCCCATTTATCCAATGAAATAGCATGGTTTTGTAAATTCTCCTTTAATTGTGCTTTATAGTGAAAACATGCTTTTTAGGTCCTTAATTGTTTAATCTTGATTTACCTTTGATTCCATTAGATTCCTTGATATGTTTGTTAAGTGATTTCAGATTTAGGAGGCAAAGATCGGATCAAGGGAATGAAGGAAAAGCATGTAAAAATGGAGAACTCATGAAGAAATGAAGGAATCGCAAAAGCTGTCAAGCCGACCTCTTCGCACTTAATCGGCCATAACTTGAGCTACAGAGATCCAAATAATACGGTTCTAGTTGCGTTGGAAAGCTAACATCCGGGGCTTCAAAATGATATAAGATTTGCTATGGTTGCATTCTGCATAGGGACGCGCACGCGCACAGTACACGTACATGCCGATGGTGCCACATAATTTACTTAATGCAACTCATGGCCAGCGAATTCTAAAGCCTTGTGGGCCCAATCCAACTCATTTCTGATGCTATTTAAGCCAAGAATTGAAGGGGAGTTAACATACTTTCACACATTAGTTTAGTTTACATTAGTTTTAGAGAGAGAAGCTCTAACTTCTCTCTAGAATTAGGATTAAGATTAGGTTTAGTTCAATAATCTAGATCTAGGTTTCAATTCATGCTTTCTTCTTCTTCTTCTTCTTCTCAATTCTTTGTTGTTGCATTTATGATTCCTCTATTCTTTTGTTGTAATTTCCTTTATGTTTTTTCTATGCTTTATTGTAGATCTACTCTTGTTCCTTCTATTTTCTTCCAATTCAATTTGAGGTAATTCATAATAATTGTGTTTCTTTTGATTGTTGTTATTAATTCCTTGCAATAAGTAGTTGTTATCAATTTACTTTGCTTTTCTTTTATACCTTCCAAGTGTTTGATGAAATGCTTGGTTGGATTTTAGTGTAGATTTTTCTCCTCTTGGCTTTGGTAGAGTAATTAGTGACGCTTGAGTTATCTAATTCCTTTGTAGACTGATAATTAGAAGTTGCTAATTGATTTGGATACCACTAAAGCTAGTCTTTCCCTTGGGAGTTGGCTAAGACTTGTGGAATCAAGTTGATTTATCCACTTGACTTTCCTCCATTATTAGAGGTTAACTAAGTGGTAGCAATAGACAATGGTGGTCACAATTGAGGAGGATAACTAGGATAGGACTTCTCATTCTCATATCTTGCCAATAGCTTTCTTAGTTGTTAGTTTATTTCTTTTGCAATTTACATTCCTTGTTCCTTAACTCAAAAACCCCAAATATACTTCATAGCCAATAACAAAAACATTTTATTGTAATTCCTAGGGAGAACGACCCGAGGTTTAATACTTCGGTTTATAAATTTAGGAGTTTGTACTTGTGACAAACAAAATTTTTGTATGAAAGGACTATTGATTGGTTTAGAAAATATACTTGCAACGATAATTCATTTGTGAATTCTAAACCACACAAAAGTCCTCTCATCAATGATCATATGAAGTCACAAAAACAACTACAAAAAATCAAAGCAAAATCAAAAACAGCATTAAAAACAGCACACCCTGGAGGAGGAGCTTACTGGCGTTTAAACGCGAGTAAGGGTAGCAGAATGGGCGTTAAACGCCCAGTCTGGCACCTGTCTGGGCGTTTAACCCCAGAAAAAGGCACCAGACTGGCATTTAACGCCAAAAAAGGGCATCAAGCTGGCGTTTAACGACAGAAAGGGAAGAAAAGCTGGCGTTAAACGCCAAAAATGGGCAGCAACCTGGCGTTTAACGCCAGGATTGGCACTCCAAGTGGCGTTTACACGCCAAAATGGTGCAGGGATGAGAAATCCTTGACACCTCAGGATCTGTGGACCCCACAGGATCCCCACCTACCTCAACTCTCTCTTTCTCTTTTTCACACCTTCCCATAACACCCTTTCTCAAATACCCTTCACCAATCACCTCCACCACTCTTCCCCCAAAACACCCACCTCACAATTCAAAATTCAAATCCTTTCCCTCCCAAACCCAACCCCTAATACACGAACCCTACCCCTCTCTCCACTCCTATATAAACCCCTCATCCCTCCTTCATTTTCACACATCATAAACACTTCTTTCGTCCCCTTGGCCGAACCACTCACACCTCTCCATCTCCTCCATTTTCTTCTTCTTCTAGGGGCATTTCCTTAGCATCCCTCTGTACCTCTCCCAGGCATTGTAAAGAGAATTTTTTTTTTGCAAGCTTTGTTCTTCACTGCTTTTTCTTGCTTCAAGAATCAAATTCATGATTTTTCAGATTATCAATAACATCTCTCCTTTTCATTATTGTTTCAAGAGCCAACAATTTTTAACATTCGTAAACAACAAATTCAAAAATATGCACTGTTCAAGAATTCATTCAGAAAACAAAAGGTATTGTCACCACATCAAAATAATTAAACTAATTTCAAGATATAATTCGAAATCATGTACTTCTTGTTCTTTTGTAATTAAAACCAATTTTTTTATTTAAGAAAGGTGAAGGATTTATAGGACATTCATAGCTTTAAGGCATAGATTCTAAATTTTATTAATCATGAAATAAAAAAATAAGACTTAAAATAAACATAAAAGCAGACCACGAATAATAGAAGAAAGAAAATTAAAAACATAAAAATAAATGACCCTTAAAATTGATCTCTAATAACAAAAGTTATCACAAAGTTAGGACTCAACAACCTGAATTGGGGGAGGTAAGTACTCCTTCAAGTTGTGGGACGCCTGGCTCTTCAAGGGAGAGGTTCTGGCGCTTCAGCTCCTATAGCTCACGCCCTTGCTTCTCCTGTTCCTTAAGCAGCTTGCAAAGCATCCTATTTTGATTTTGTTTTTCCACCTTAAGTTAATCCATATCTTATTGCAGCTTGATGATAGATACTTCTAGGCGGGTCCAGTAGTCAATCTGAGGGATTTCTGGGAGCAACTCCTGCGCCCTCCTTTTGATGGAGTTATCTTGCACTTGTTGTCCTTCCATTGACTTCTTGGTGATTGGGTGCTCGACTAGGATGAGCTCATCTACTCCCATCTTTACCCTAGCATCTTTACATAGTAGAGAGATTAAGCTTGGGTAAGCTAATTTGGCTTCAGTGGAGTTCTTATTTGCAATTGTGTAGATCTCACAAGAAATTAGATGATGAGTCTCCACTTCGTTTCCCAGCATAATGCAATGAATCATCACTGCTCTTTTGACAGTGACCTCAGAGCGGTTGCTAGTGGGCAGTATGGAATGCCCAATGAAGTCCAGTCAGCCCCTAGCGACTAGTTTGAGATCTCCTCTCTTGAGTTGGTTTGGGACACCTTTTGAGTTGGTTATCCACATGGCTCCAGAGAGGCATATGTCCTCTAGAACTTGGTCCAACTATTTATCTATTCTCACCATTCTCCTATTAAAGGATTCTAGATCATCTTGCAGTTGAGGCAGCTTGAAAACCTCCCTTATTTTGTCAAGGTGGAAGTAGATAATCCTCCCTCTGACCATAGTTCGAAAGGTATGGAAGGCAGTTCTAGTCATTCTCTGCTTATCTGTCAGCCACAGATTTGAGTAGAATTCCTGAACCATGTTTCTTCAAACCTTTGTTTCAGGATTGGCTAGAATTTTCCAACCTCTGTTTCAAATCTGTTCTTAGATCTCCGGATATTCGTCTTCTTTCATATCGAACTTAACTTCTGGGATCAATGACCTCAAACCCATTATTTTTTGATAATGGTCTACATGTTCTTTGGTTAAGAACCTCTCTTGATTCCAAAGTGGCTTTGGAGTATTCTCTTTCTTGCCTCTTGAAGTGGTTTGTTTTTCCTTAGGGGCCATGATCTTAATGAGTCTTATCTCGGTGATCACGGAAAAATACACCAAACTTAGATGTTTGCTTGTCCTCAAGCAAAAGAAAGGAAAGGAGAGAAATAGGAGGAGATTCAAATTCGAGTTGTGGAGGAGAGGGGGGTGGCCGAACGTGTATTTAAAAGTGGAGGGTGGGGTTTCAAAAATTTTGAAAAAGATATGATAGAAAGATATGATTGGTAAAAAAATTGAATCATGATATGAAAAAGATGAGATTTTAAAATTCAAAAGATATGAAAAAGATATAAAGAAGTTAAATCTGAATATTTGTTGATGCATCTAAGAATTAAAAGAAGATATGATGAGTTGGAAAATATTTGGAAAGGAATTAAAAAAATAAATGAGTTTTTGAAAAAGATTTGGAAAGGATTTGAAAGAAAATCGAAAAGGGATTTAGAAGGTTATTGAATTTTTGAAGATTGAGTGTGAGTGATGAAAATTTGTAACATGTTTATGCAGAAAATTATGAATTAAAATATGAAAGTTTGAAAAAAATTTGAAGTGGAAACGAAATCTCCTCCCCCTGCCTTTTCTGGCGTTAAACGCCCAGAATGGTATCCATTTTGGCGTTTAGCGCCCATATGTTGACCATTATAGGCGTTTAACGCCCAGCCAGGTATCCTGGCTGACGTTAAACGCCAGAAATCTTTTATCACTGGGCGTTAAACACCCAGAATGGTATCTTTACTGGCGTTTTAGTGCCAGTGAGCTCCTTTTCTCTGTTTTATGCTCTGAATTCTTCTGTAACTCTGTAAACTCCTGCAATTGATAATTAACCTTGAAGATAATTTATATCAAACTCCTATAATTATTATTTAAATAACAAATAAACTTTGCTAATGGCTGGGTTGCCTCCCATCAAGCGCTTCTTTATTGTCTTTAGCTGGACTTTACTGAGCTTTAATCTAGTCTCAGTTTTGAGCATTCTTGCTCAACATTGCTTTTAAGATAATGCTTTACACTCTGTCCATTAACAATGAACTTTTTGTCAGAGTCAATATCCTGAAGCTCTACATATCCATATGATGACACACTTGTAATCACATATGGTCCCCTCCACCGGGATTTTAATTTCCCATGGAATAATTGATGAACGGATAATTTATACGCTTTTTGGCATTGTTTTTAGTATGTTTTTAGTAGAATCTAGTTACTTTTAGGGATGTTTTCATTAGTTTTTATGTTAAATTCACATTTCTGGACTTTACTATGAGTTTGTATATTTTTCTGTGATTTCAGGTATTTTCTGGCTGAAATTGAGGGACTTGAGCAAAAATCAGATTCAGAGGTTGAAGAAGGACTGCTGATGCTGTTGGATTCTGACCTCCTTGCACTCAAAATGGAGTTTCTGGAGCTACAGAACTCAAAATGGCACGCTTCCAATTGAGTTGGAAAGTAGACATCCGGGGCTTTCCAGCAATATATAATAGTCCATACTTTGCTTAAGTTTAGATGACACAAACTGGCGTTCAACGCCAGCTCTCTGCCCAATTCTGGCGTCCAGCGCCAGAAACAAGTTGCAAAGTGGAGTCCAACGCCCAAACTGGCACAAAAGCTGGCGTTCAACTCCAGAAATGACCTCTCCACGTGTAGACTTCAAGCTCAGCCCAAGCACACACTAAGTGGGCTCCGGAAGTGGATTTATGCATCAATTACTTACTTCTGTAAACCCTAGTAGCTAGTTTATTATAAATAGGACTTTTTACTATTGTATGAGACATCTTTGGACGCCTAGTTCTTAGATCATGGGGGCTGGCCATTCGGCCATGCCTGGACCTTTCACTTATGTATTTTCAATGGTAGAGTTTCTGCACTCCATAGATTAAGGTGTGGAGCTCTGCTGTTCCTCAAAGATTAATGCAAAATACTACTGTTTTTCTATTCAATTCAATTTATTCCGCTTCTAAGATATTCATTCGCACTTCAACCTGAATGTGATGAACGTGACAATCATCATCATTCCCTATGAATGCGTGCCTGACAACCACTTCAGTTCTACATTAGATTGAATGAGTATCTCTTAGATCTCTTAATCAGAATCTTCGTGGTATAAGCTAGATTGATGGCGGCATTCATGAGAGTCCGGAAAGTCTAAACCTTGTCCGTGGTATTCCGAGTAGGACTCTGGGATTGAATGACTGTGATGAACTCCAAACTCGCAAGTGCTGGGCGTAGTGACAGACGCAAAAGGATAGTAAATCCTATTCCAGTATGATCGAGAACCTCCAAGATGATTAGCCATGCAGTGACAGCGCATCGGACCATTTTCACAGAGAGGACTAAGATGCAACCATCGACAAGGGTGATGCCTCCAGATGATTAGCCGTGCTGTGACAGAGCATTTGGACCATTTTTCTTTCTTATGAGCAGGGACAAAGAAAAAGGCATTCTTGTTGAAGATGATCCAGAACTTGAAAGGACTCTGAAGAGAAAACTAAGAGAAGCTAAATTACAACAATCCAGAGACAACCTTATTGAAAATTTCGAACAAGAAAAGGAGATGGCAGCCGAACCCAACAACAACAATGCAAGGAGAATGCTTGGTGACTTTACTGCACCTAATTCCAATTTACATGGAAGAAGTATCTCCATTCCTACCATTGGAGCAAACAATTTTGAGCTGAAACCTCAGCTAGTTTCTCTGATGCAGCAGAACTGCAAGTTTCATGGACTTCCATCTGAAGATCCTTTTCAGTTCTTAACTGAATTCTTACAGATCTGTGATACTGTTAAGACTAATGGAGTAGATCCTGAAGTCTACAGGCTCATGCTTTTCCCTTTTGCTGTAAGAGACAGAGTTAGAATATGGTTGGATTCTCAACCCAAAGACAGCCTGAACTCTTGGGATAAGCTGGTCACGGCTTTCTTAGCCAAGTTTTTTCCTCCTCAAAAGCTGAGCAAGCTTAGAGCTGATGTTCAAATCTTCAGACAGAAAGAAGGTGAATCCCTCTATGAAGCTTGGGAAAGATACAAGCAGCTGACCAAAAAGTGTCCTTCTGACATGCTTTCAGAATGGACCATCCTGGATATATTCTATGATGGTTTATCTGAGCTATCAAAGATATCATTGGATACTTCTGCAGGTGGATCCATTCACCTAAAGAAAACGCCTGCAGAAGCTCAAGAACTCATTGACATGGTTGCTAATAACCAGTTTATGTACACTTCTGAGAGGAATCCTGTGAGTAATGGGACGCCTATGAAGAAGGGAGTTCTTGAAATTGATACTCTGAATGCCATATTGGCTCAGAATAAAATATTGACTCAGCAAGTCAATATGATTTCTCAAAGTCTGAATGGAATGTAAGCTGCATCCAACAGTACTCAAGAGGCATCTTCTGAGGAAGAAGCTTATGATCCTGAGAACCCTGCGATAGCAGAGTTAAAATACATGGGTGAACCATATGGAAACACCTACAATCCATCATGGAGAAATCACCCAAATCTCTCATGGAAGGATCAAAAGCCTCAACAAGGCTTTAATAATGGTGGAAGAAATAGGTTTAGCAATAGCAAGCCTTTTCCATCATCCACTCAGCAACAGACAGAGAATTCTGAGCAGAATCCATCTAGCTTAGCAAATTTAGTCTCTGATCTATCTAAGGCCACTGTGAGTTTCATGAATGAAACAAGGTCTTCCATTAGAAATTTGGAAGCACAAGTGGGCCAGCTGAGTAAAAGGATCACTGAAATCCCCCCTAGTACTCTCCCAAGCAATACAGAAGAGAATCCAAAAGGAGAGTGCAAGGCCATTGAATTAATTACCATGGCCGAACCCACAAGAGAGGAGAAGGACGTGAATCCCAAGGAGGAAGACCTCCTGGGACGTCCAGTGATCAATAAGGAGTTTCCCTCTGAGGAATCAAAGGAATCTGAGGCTCACCTAGAGACCATAGAGATTCCATTAAACCTCCTTATGCCATTCATGAGCTCTGATGAATATTCCTCTTCTGAAGAGAATGAGGATGTTACTGAAGAGCAAGTTACCAAGTACCTTGGTGCAATCATGAAGCTGAATGCCAAATTATTTGGCATTGAAACTTGGGAAGATGAACCTCCCTTGTTCACCAATGAACTAAGTGATCTGGATCAACTGACATTGCCTCAGAAGAAACAGGATCCTGGAAAGTTCTTAATACCTTGTACCATAGGCACCATGATCTTTAAGGCTCTGTGTGACCTTGGTTCAGGAATAAACCTCATGCCCCTCTCTGTAATAGAGAAACTGGGAATCTTTGGGGTGAAAGCCACTAAAATCTCATTAGAGATGGCAGACAATTCAAGAAAATAGGCTTATGGACAAGTAGAGGGCGTGTTAGTAAAGGTTGAAGGCCTTTACATCCCTACTGATTTCATATTCCTAGATACTGGGAAGGATGAGGATGAATTCATCATCCTTGGAAGACCCTTCCTAGCCACAGCAAGAGCTGTGATTGATGTGGACAGAGGAGAATTGATCCTTCAAATAAATGAGGACAACCTTGTGTTTACAACTCAAGGATCTCTCTCTGCATCCATGAAGAGGAAGCATAAAAATCTTCTCTCATTGCAGAGTCAACCAGAGCCCCCACAGTCAAACTCTAAGTTTGATGTTGGGAGGCCACAACCAAACTCTAAGTTTGGTGTTGAACTCCCATATCCAAACTCTAAGTTTGGTGTTGGGAAGTTTCAACAATGCTCTGAACATCTGTGAGGCTCCATGAGAGCCCACTGACAAGCTATTGACATTAAAGAAGCGCTTGTTGGGAGGCAACCCAATGTTTATTTATCTAATTTTCATTGTTTTTCATGTTTTATTAGGTTCATGATCATGTGGAATCATAAAATAAATATAAAAATTGAAAACGGAATCAAAAACAGCAGAAGAAAAATCACACCCTAGAGGAAGACCTTACTGGCGTTTAAACGCCAGTAAGAAGCATGTTTTGGGCGTTCAACGCCAGAACAGAGCATGGTTCTGGCGCTGAACGCCAGAAATGGCCAGCATTTAGGCGTTTGAACGCCAGAAATGCACCCTGGAGAAGAGCTGGCGCTGAACGCCCAGAACAAGCATGGTTCTGGCGTTCAACGCCAGAAATGGGCAACAAATGGGCGTTCAACGCCCAGAACAAGCACCAATCTGGCGCTGAACACTCAGAGTTATGTGCAAAGGCATTTTACATGCCTAATGGGTGCAGGGATGTAAATCCTTGACACCTCAGGATCTGTGGACACCACAGGATCATCTCAGGATCTGTGAATTTCACAGGATCCCCACCCACCTCACCCTCTCTCTCTCCATTCATGGTCATCCCTTCTGTTTTCCATTCACCACTTACATCCATACACACATCCCTCCATCTCCTCCATATCTTCTTCTTCTTCATCTATTCTTTCTTCTCTTGCTCGAGGGCGAGCAATATTCTAAGTTTGGTGTGGTAAAAGCATAAGCTTTTTGTTTTTCCATTACCATTAATGGCACCTAAGACCAAAGAACCTCAAGAAAGAGGAAAGGGAAGACAATTGCTTCCACCTCTGAGCCATGGGAGATGAAAAGATTCATCTCACAAGCCCATCACTAAGAAAAGGATGGAGCAAACAAGAGAGCACATTCATGGATCTCAACAGGCACATGAAGAAGCTCACCATCAAGAAATCCCTGATATACCTCAGGGGATGCACTTTCCTCCACAGAATTTTTGGGAGCAAATCAACACCTCCCTAGGAGAATTAAGTTCCAACATGGGACAACTAAGGGTGGAACATCAAGAGCACTCCATCATCCTTCATGAAATAAGAGAAGATCAAAAAGCAATGAGGGAGGAGCAACAAAGACAAGGAAGAGACATAGAAGAGCTCAAGGACATCATTGGTTCCTCAAGAAGGAAACGCCACCATCACTAAGGTGGACTCATTCCTTGTTCTTACTTTCTCTGTTTTTCGTTTTCTCTATGTTAAGTGCTTATCTATGTTTGTGTCTTCATTACATGATCATTAGTAGTTAGTAACTTTGTCTTAAAATCATGAATGTCCTATGAAGCCATCACCTCTCTTAAATGAAAAATGTTTTAATTCAAAAGAACAAGAAGTACATGAGTTTTGAATTTATCCTTGAACTTAGTTTAATTATATTGATGTGGTGACAATGCTTCTTGTTTTCTGAATGAATGCTTGAACAGTGCATATGTCTTTTGAAGTTGTTGTTTAAAAATGTTAAATATGTTGGCTCTTGAAAGAATGATGACAAGGAGACATGTTATTTGATAATATGAAAAATCATAAAAATGATTCTTGAAGCAAGAAAAAGCAGCAAAGAACAAAGCTTGCAGAAAAAAAAAGAAAAAAAATGGCGAAAAAAATAGAAAGAAAAAGAAAAAGCAAGCAGAAAAAGCCAAAAGCTCTTAAAACCAAGAGGCAAGAGCAAAAAGCCAATAACTCTTAAAACCAAAAGGCAAGGGTAAATAAAAAGGATCCCAAGGCTTTGAGCATCAGTGGATAGGAGGGCCTAAAGGAATAAAATCCTGGCCTAAGCGGCTAAACCAAGCTGTCCCTAACCATGTGCTTGTGGCGTGAAGGTGTCAAGTGAAAACTTGAGACTAAGCGGTTAAAGTCAAGGTCCAAAGCAAAAAAAGAGTGTTCTTAAGAACCCTGGACACCTCTAATTGGGGACTTTAGTAAAGCTGAGTCACAATCTGAAAAGGTTCACCCAATTATGTGTCTATGGCATTTATGTATTCGGTGGTAATACTGGAAAACAAAGTGCTTAGGGCCACGGCCAAGACTCATAAAGAAGCTGTGTTCAAGAATCATCATGCTGAACTAGGAGAGTCAATAACACTATCTGAACTCTGAGTTCCTATAGATGCCAATCATTCTGAACCTCAATGGATAGAGTGAGATGCCAAAACTATTCAAGAGGCAAAAAGCTACAAGTCCCGCTCATCTGATTGGAGCTATGTTTCATTGATAGTTTGGAATTTATAGTATATTCTCTTCTTTTTATCCTATTTGATTTTCAGTTGCTTGGGGACAAGCAACAATTTAAGTTTGGTGTTGTGATGAGCGGATAATTTATACGCTTTTTGGCATTATTTTTAGTATGTTTTTAGTAGAATCTAGTTCCTTTTAGGGATGTTTTCATTAGTTTTTATGTTAAATTCACATTTCTGGACTTTACTATGAGTTTGTGTATTTTTCTGTGATTTCAGGTATTTTCTGGCTGAAATTGAGGGACTTGAGCAAAAATCAGATTCAGAGGTTGAAGAAGGACTGCTGATGTTGTTGGATTCTGACCTCCCTGCACTCAAAATGAATTTTCTGGAGTTACAGAACTTAAACTGGCGCGCTTCCAATTGCGTTGGAAAGTAGACATCCAGGGCTTTTCAGCAATATATAATAGTCCATACTTTGCCCAAGTTTAGATGACGCAAACTGGCGTTCAACGCCAGCTCTCTGCCCAATTCTAGCGTCCAGCACCAGAAACAAGTTGCAAAGTGGAGTCCAACGCCCAAACTGGCACAAAAGCTGGCGTTCAACTCCAAGAATGACCTCTCCATGTGTAGACTTCAAGCTCAGCCCAAGCACACACCAAGTGGGCCCCGGAAGTGGATTTATGCATCAATTACTTACTTCTGTAACCCTAGTAGCTAGTTTATTATAAATAGGACTTTTTACTATTGTATGAGACATCTTTGGACGCCTAGTTCTTAGATCATGGGGGCTGGCCATTCGGCCATGCCTGGACCTTTCACTTATGTATTTTCAACGGTAGAGTTTCTGCACTCCATAGATTAAGGTGTGGAGCTCTGCTGTTCCTCAAAGATTAATGCAAAGTACTACTGTTTTTCTATTCAATTCAATTTATTCCGCTTCTAAGATATTCATTCACACTTCAACCTGAATGTGATGAACGTGACAATCATCATCATTCCCTATGAACGCGTGCCTAACAACCACTTCAGTTCTACATTAGATTGAATGAGTATCTCTTAGATCTCTTAATCAGAATCTTCGTGGTATAAGCTAGATTGATGGCGGCATTCATGAGAGTCCGGAAAGTCTAAACCTTGTCCGTGGTATTCCGAGTAGGACTCTGGGATTGAATGACTGTGACGAACTCCAAACTCGCGAGTGCTGGGCGTAGTGACAGACGCAAAAGGATAGTAAATCCTATTCCAGTATGATCGAGAACCTCCAAGATGATTAGCCATGCAGTGACAGCGCATCGGACCATTTTCACAGAGAGGAATAGGATGCAACCATCGACAAGGGTGATGCCTCCAGACGATTAGCCGTGCTGTGACAGAGCATTTGGACCATTTTCCCGAGAGGATTGAAAGTAGCCATTGGCACCGGTGACATCCTTACATAAAGCCAGCCATAGAAAGGAGTAAGACTGATTGGATGAAGACAGCAGGAAAGCGGAGGTTCAGAGGAATGAATGCATCTCCATATGCTTATCTGAAATTCTCACCAATGATTTACATAAGTTTTTCTATCCTTCTTTTATTACTAAATTTTGAAAACTACATAACTATTTTATATCCGCCTGACTGAGATTTACAAGGTGACCATAGCTTGCTTCATACCAACAATCTCCGTGGGATTCGACCCTTACTCACGTAAGGTATTACTTGGACGACCCAGTGCACTTGCTGGTTAGTTATGCGAAGTTGTGAAGATATGTTTAGACCATGGTTCTGTGCATCCGTTTTTGGTGCCATCGCCAGGGAATCAATTTCGAACAATAATTCACAACCTGAGTAACAATTTCGCATATCAATAATCTGAACCTAGAGTTAAACAGCAGAACCTTCTATCCTGGCTCAAAGACTCTGGATGACAGTTTCTTGTCATGCCACCTTTTTGCTTTCTCTTTGTAAATTTTTGCATTTTCGAAAGCATTGAGTCTGAATTCCTCTAGCTCATTCAATTGGAGCAATCTTTTCTCTCCAGCTAACTTGGCATCAAGGTTTTGGAATCTGGTTGCCCAGTAGGCCTTGTGTTTTAGTTCCACTGGCAGGTGACAGGCTTTTCCATACACAAGCTGGTATGGAGAGGTCCCTATAGGAGTTTTGAATGCAGTTCTGTATGCCCATAGAGCATCATCCAGACTCCTTGCCCAATCCTTTCTACGGGTACTTACAGTCTGTTTCAGGATTCGTTTTAGTTCTCTATTTGAGACTTCAGCCTCCCCATTTGTCTGTGGATGATATGGAGTTGCCACTTTGTGGTTAATTTCATATCGGATCAGAGCAGAGTCAAGCTTTTTATTGCAGAAATGAGTCCCTCCATCACTGATTAGTATTCTAGGGACACCAAATCTGCTGAAGATAGAAGAAAAAGAAGTGTGTGAAAGAAGGGCATCCACGCGTACGCGTGCATTGACGCGTGCGCATGGGGATGGTGAAATGGAAGCGACACGTACGCGTATGTCACGAGTACGCGTGCATGGCAAATCAGAAAGTCGACGCGCATGCATCCTTCACGCTTACGCGTGGGTGAAGGTACAAAGTTGGCACACTTCACGCACAACTCTCGGGTTTTTGGCTGGGAGGTGAAAAAATTGAATCCACGCGTACGCGCAGGTGACGTGTACGCATGGATGGTCAAAAATGCTTGGGTCACACGTACGCGTGGGTTGGTGCTCTGTTTTTCAAAATTTTTCCATGTTCTTGCACCAAACCAAGCATTCCAAACCTCTAAATAGCTACCAAAACACCATAAAAACTTATTTAACATACTAGACTACCATCTCAACTCAACTAACCAATCAAAACATGAAATTATCTAATTACCAATATTTACAAAAGAGAAAATGAAAAGATTTTACCATGGTGGGGTGTCTCCTACCTAGCACTTTTGTTTATTGTCCTTAAGTTGGACTTATGGGGAGCTCCTCATCAAGGTGGCTTGTGCTTGAAGCTATCCTTGAACATCCACCAATGCTTGAGCCTCCAATAAGCTCCATTCTTCAAAATTAATAGCTCCAAGCCTTGATGGAGTTCTTCACAAATCATGGGCTCCCAAAATTGATTCTCCTTATGCGATCCGAGATCCCACACTTTGTTTTGACACCCGTCTTCAAGTTGATCATCATTGTTCCATCCGGGTGGTAAGCATGATGAATTCTCAATGAAGTGACCAAACATCCTTCTAGACCCACCTAATTGAGCACTAGTCCAACCCTTGTATTTAACCCTTGAAGTATCAACTAAAATGAGCCTTGATTTGCAACGCCAACAACGAAACATCCTTCTCTTACGCTTCATCCCACAAAGTTTCCTAAGTTGTCCATCTGTTTCAAGCAAGCCATATTCGATTGGGACAATAAAGCTAATAAAGGTGAATTTTACCCACTCAAATGTAGGTTTAGATAACAACCTAGGCAAAGAAGCTTCCAAGAATCTTGGCAAAGTGTATTCAACTCCCCTCTTTCTTTTTCTAAGGGCCTCCACCTCTTCACAAGATTTCATAATTTCAATCCTTTGTTCATCAATTTCATCCAACTCTTCTCCACCACTCAAATCATAAATGGGAGGATGAGAGAAATCTACCTCCACATTGCTTTCTATATCACCGGGAGAGAGTTCTTCAAGTTCAAAGGATTCTTCTCCAAGATTTGATGCATGATCTTCATCACCAAGGGAACTCAATTCTTGCTCTATCCTGTCCAAGTCTTCATATGGAATATGCTTTGGAGGTTGTGCACTTTCTTCCTTAACATCAACTTCAATCTTCTTGGAGGGGTTTTCTATGATTCTAGATTCTCATGGAGGTTCTGCATCTCTTAAGTCTTCCACCACTTATTCTTCTTCATCAACAATCATAGGTTCCTCCAATTGTTCCAATACAAAGGAACATTCCTCATTTTCCACTGGAGTTTTCAATCTCTCCTCCATACTATGCTCTTCATTTGATTCTCCACATGTAGCCATGGGAGTTCTTTGAGTGCTCAAACATAGAGAGGCGAATCGATTTGCCACCTCGATCAAGGTGGCCGTGGATTCTAGTACCTCCCTTTACATTTCTCTTTGTCCTTGAAGTAGCAAAGTGAGAGAATCATTCATTGGGGGCTTAGGGTGGATAGGAGGGTTCATTATTTTGGAGAAAGGGTTCATAATAGGAAGGTGGTTCTTCTTGGTAAGGGTATGGAGGTGGTGTATATGAAATTTGTGGTTCTTGGGAGTATTGATATTGGAATTGTGGTGGCTCTATGGATTTCCTAATATAATGGTCACAAGGATGAGGTAAGGACGATCGGTCATATGATGGATAAGGGTCATAGAAAGGGCTTTGGTAGGAAGGGGCTTGTGAGCATGCTTGAGGACTATGTTGAGGAGGTGGTCCATAGGCATGTGGTAGTAGTTGTTGACAAGTACAATAGAGAGGACCACATCCATTAGATTGATATGCATAAGGAGTGGAATTATACCTATACGGAACCGGAGGAGGTTGTTGCCATGAAGATTAAGCATATGCTTGAGGCTCCTCCCACCTTTGATTGTTCCATCCTTGATGCACATTCTTATTGAAATTTCCATTTCCTACAACATAGTTGGAACCAAACTCATAGCCAAAAGGATTAGAATTCATGATAGCAAGAGAAAATAAAAACAAAAACTAGTGACAAATAAAGACAACAAACTCCTACAACTACCAAAAACTAACAAAGAAGCAAAAGGCAAACATATTCACAATATTCACATATATACAATAACCAATAACAAGCACACAATTGTAATTTCCCAGCAATGGCGCCATTATGATGAATGGATTTTTGATGGTATAGAATTTCACAAATGAAATCTCGTTGCAAGTATAGTTTCTAAACCAACAAAGAATCCTCTGATACAAAAATTTGGTTGTCACAAGTAACAAACCCCAATAAAAATAATAACCGACGTATTCAAACCTTGGGTCGTCTCTCAAAAGAATTGCAGGGAAGTGTTCTTGTTATTGGTCATGAGATGTATATTTTGGGATTTTGAATAAGGAACAAGAAAAGTAAATTGCAAGAATTAAAATAATAGCTAATAAAGCTCTTGGCAAGGAATGACAATTGGAAGTCCTATCCTCGTTATCATCATCAATTGTGACATCAATTGTCCATTGCTCCCACTTAGTCAACCTCTAACTATGAAGGAAAGTCAAGTGCATAAATCAACTTGAGTCCATAAGTCCTAGTCAAATCCTAAGGAAAGACTAGAGTTAGTGTCATTCAAGTCAATTAGCAACTTCCAGTTATCAATCAACAAAACAGTTTGATAACTCAAGAGTCTCCAATTACTCAACCAAAGCCAAGAGGAGAAAAATCTACTCTAACATCCTTCCAAGAATTTTATCAAGCACTTGGAAGGCATAAAAAGAAAGTAAAATCAAATTGCAAGAAATAGAGATCTATAACTACTAGTTACAAGAGATCAACAACAATAAAGCAAATCAACAATAAAAGAACATGAAAACATAAATTACATTAAAAGGGAAATAGAAGAAATAAGAATTCATCAACATAAAAGTAAACAATTACAAGAATAAAATGCTAAACTAGAGGAAAGAGAGGTAAAGGAACAAGAAATTGTAAAGGAAAAGTAGATGAAAGCAAGAATTAAACCTAGATCTAAGAAATCCTAATCTACATCTAACCTAATTCTAGAGAGAAGAAAGAGCTTCTCTCTCTAGAAACTAACTAAAGCATTCCCTCCAAAATTCAATTATGACTCCCCCCCCCCTCTTTGACTCCTCTTGATTTCTGCATTTAATAGGCTCAGAAATGAGTTGGATTTGGGCCTGGAAAGCCCAGAAATTGCCCCCAGCGTTTTCACTTTAATGAGGTCATGTGCGAGCATCGACGCGTACGCTTGGCAATTTGCGTTCCACGCGTACACATCATGTACGCGTACGCGTCGTCTTGCGACTTCACATTCTATGCGTGCGCGTCTATGAATGCATCCTAAATCCTTGATTTTCCATAATTTCTCCACTTTGCATGCTTTTCTCTTCATTCCTTTGATCCATTCCTAGCCTCTTCAACCTGAAATCACTAATACACACATCAAGGCATCTAGTGAAATCAAAGGTGAATTAAAATTAACCAATTAAGGGCCTAAAAAAGCATGTTTTTACACGTAAGCACAAATTAGGAGAAATACATGAAACTATGCCATTTCATGGAATAAATTTGGGAAAAGGGTGATAAAATCCCCTAAATTCAGCATAGAATGCACGACCATATAGTGGTGCATCACTGTCCAAGATTTTGTGCCTGCACACTCTATTGATCCGAAAGAATGCGAGTGGGATACTCTAGCCACAAACCTCACATCTCAACGTAAGCGGGATTAACCACCGTCCTTACGCCGCCGCCGCTACCTCGACAGGCGGGATTAACCACCATCCCTGCCAGGCGCATAGCGTCTCATAATCTCAACATAAAACAGTAGTTCAGTGGTTTTCCAGAAAACATTTTCAATACATCGTTGATTCATCATTGCTCATTCGAGTCCTCGACTCATCTCAACCACCGTCAAATCAACATTTCCATTCTGAGTCCTCGACTCATCTCACTACTGTCAATGCAACATTTCTATTCTGAACTCAACAGTTCATCAGTTCTCATTTCACATACTAGTCTACCTTCACACGCCGTCAAACCATCCTCAGTGCAGCCGAAACCTAAGCCTCCGTTTTCTAATTTTCAAAATAACATCAACTAAAGCTCTAAAGTTCTTTCCCATGTTCTCCTACCCAAAATTATGTCCAAAAGTCTTAAAATGGTGTCATAGAAGCTTACAATCTTGTTGGGAAGGTGAAATAGTTGAAAATAAAATTTTAATTTGAGAAATAGGGCGTGTGCATATGCACAGGGGTGTCCGTGCGCACGCTCAGGAAGATTTTTAAAAGTGTGTGTACGCACAGGTGCCAAATTTTGCAAGGTCTGTTCCCTTGCACAAGGTATGCTAGCGCCCTCAACAGACTGCCCTTCCCAACTTGTCCCTGCGCACAGGTTGTAAAACCTCATTGGTTATGTACGCGCACTAGCTGTGCTAGCGTTGTAAACAGAAAGCCTTTCCTTTCCTGTGCGTATGCACAGGTCTGTGTGTACGCACAGGTTTAAAATTCCGCAAGGTTGTGCGTGCGCACATACTAGTAATCACAAAATTCTGCAACTTTGCAGAATTTCAAATTTTCAACACCAACTTTGAATGATCATAACTTCCTCTAATAAATTACAAACTTTATATCGATGTAAAAAGTTTTCAATAAGCTTTAATTTCAAATAAATTTCAACAAATTTTGAAAACTGAGACATAAGTTATGATCAGACAAAGTTCACCAAAAACCAACTTTTACCACAAGTTCACAATTTACCAATTTCCGCATTTCACAACTCAAACTAAACAAAACCAAATAAAGCCTTTCCAAGCTCCATCTTCCATCAAAATCTACCCTTTATAACATATTACACCATTCTCAACCATCCAACCTCAATTATATGATACCAAAGTCAATCCTCCACCAACACATCCACCAATAATCATTTTACCACTATCAATTCTCATCATCAACCTCATTCATACTCTATATCAATATCCAAAAATATACAATCATTCAAAGACATCAAGCATCATGCCTCAACATCATTATTTCTCAACATAACAATATCAATTCAACATACATTATCAATCAACCATCATCAACAACCACATAAATCCAAACCTATCCTATGGGTCACTAGCCTAAGTGTCCATGAATATTATATACTATATAGAGGAAACCAAAACCATACCTTGGCCGATTTCCAATATGCCCTTAACCAAAAATTGAGCACAAGCTAGGCTTCTAACCATAAGCAAGCCTCCAATTCCACTCCAACAAGCACCAACAAGTTCCAAAGGCTTCCAAACTCACAATAATCAAGCTATATATATATAAATCATTACAAATCAACATAGGGCTTATCATAAATAAAATTCACAAGAGTTCAATGCCTCTTACCTTGTTTAATAGTTTTGGTAGCCAAAATCCAAGGCTAAGAAAGAGTTACAGTGAACCTAAACACCCAAAATCATAAAATCTCACTTAATCAAAACCTTAGGATTCAAAATTTTTGGAGAGAATAACTGAGAAAATTTCATGGTTACCTCACCACTTTATTGGGTGGGTTTTGTAGAGCTCTTCCCAAGAAACGTGTGGCCGCAAATGGTGCGGCGATCGGAGCTCTATAGCTCAAGATATGAGCTTGGGAAGATGATGATGAATAGTATTTTATCTTCTCTTCTCCCCTTTCTCTTTTAGCTGGTGGTGTGGTGTTTTGAGTGTTGTTGCTGAAATGGGTTCATTAAATGAACCTTTATATATGTTGGGCTTGGGCCGAACTTGGGCCCGGTCTAACCCGTTAGCGTTTTTAGCCCGTTTGGCCCAACTTTGGGCCAAACCTTTAAAATTAACGCCCAGTTTTCTATTTCTAAAATTTTTCTAAAGTTTTTGAATGTTTTAACTTTTTTTCGTGCAGCACCAAGCAGACTTGAACCGGTTTAACCGGTTTGACTACCGGTTCACAATTTTTGACGATTTTTCGCAGAAAACACATTTTCTAACTCAGAAAAACCTATTGAGTCCAAAAATCACATTTAAATCCTCAAATTATCATTCTAAATTTTTGGACTCTATTTTGGGCAATATTAATTACTTAATTAAACGATTAATTAAGCTCGGTTCTTACACTCTCCCCACCAAATAAGAAATTCTCCCCTCAAAATTTAGTGATTACCTGAGAATAGCTTGGGGTAATCCTTTCACATCTCAGACTCTAATTCACAAGTATGCTCTTCAATTCCTGCTCACTCCCAAGCTACTTTAACCAACTGAACTTCTTTTTCTTGCAGTTCCTTCACACTAGTATCATCAATACGCACTAGTGTTACTTGAAAAGTCAAGTTCTCCCTCAACTCGACCGACTCAAGCTCTAGCACATGAGCCGCATCCGACGTGTACTTGCGGAGTTGTGACACGTGGAATACGTCATGCAAGTTAGACTGATGAGGTGGCAAGGCTACTTGATATGCCACCAGCCCAAATCGCCCTAGAATCTCAAACGGTCCAATGAACCTCGGATTCAACTTCGTGGTTTTAATCACCCTTCCGATGTCGGTTGTCGGTGTAACCCTCAGAAATACATGTTCTCCCACTTCAAATTTTAACGGTTTCCTTCTCTAATCCGCATAGCTCTTCTGTTGACTCTGGACAGTCAGAATCCTCTCACGAATCTTCTTAATCTTCTCCGTAGTCTCTGCTATCAAATCAGGACCCAAAACACTTGCTTCACCGGTTTCATACTAACAAAGTGGAGATTGAACCTATTTTGGTTCCTTCCACCTTGATTGTTATTGAACTTTGCTGAGGTTTCTATTGATCCTTCCATGAAAGGTTAGGATGATTCCTCCATGAAGAATTGTAGGTGTTTCCATAGGTTTCTCCCATGTAGTTCACCTCCACTATGGTGGGTTGATCAGGATCATAAGCTTCTATTTCAAAAGAAGCTTCCTGAGTACTGCCAGCTGCAGTTTGCATTCCAGTTAAATGCTGAGAGATCATGTTGATCTGTTGGGTCAAGATCTTATTCTGAGCCAATATGGCATTCAGAGTATCAACTTCAAGAACTCCTTTCTTCAAAGAGGTTCCATGGTTTAGAGGATTCCTTTTAGAAGTGTACATGAATTGGTTGTTTGCAACCATCTCAATGAGTTCTCTTGCTTCTACAGGTGTTTTCTTCAAGTGGAGTGATCCACCTGCAGAGCTGTCCAATGAGATTTTGGATATCTCAGACAAACCATCATAGAACACGCCTATGATGGACCATTCTGAGAGCATGTCAGGAGGACATCTCCTGATCAGTTGCTTGTATCTTTCCCAAGCTTCATAGAGGGATTCGCCTTCTCTTTGTCTGAAGGTTTGAACTTCCACTCTATTCTTGCTCATCCTTTGAGGAGGAAATAATTTAGCTAGAAAAGCATTAACCAACCTTTCTCAATAGTCTAAGCTCTCTTTTGGTTGAGAATCTAACCATATCTTATCTCTGTCTCTTATAGCAAAGGGAAAGAGCATAAGCTTGTAGACTTCAGGATTAACTCCATTAGTCTTTATAGTATCACAGATCTGTAAGAATTCTGCTAAGAACTGATGTGGATCTTCCGTTAGAAGTCCATGGAACTTACAATTCTATTGCAAAAGAGAGACTAACTGAGGTTTAAGCTCAAAATTATTAGCTCCAATGGCAGGTACAGGGATACTTTTGCCATAAAAGTCAGAGGTAGGCATGGTGAAGTTACCAAGAACCTTTCTGGCATTACCTTCAGGTTCGGCCATGTCTCCTATTTCTTGTTCAAGATTTTCTAAAAGGTTTCTTCTGGAGTGTTGTGCTCTAGCTTCTTGTAAGCTTTTCTTTAGAGTCCTTCAGATTCAGGATCAAGATTAAAGAGAGGTTCTTTATCCCTATTCCTGGTCATAAACAAGAAGAGAAGAAAAGAAGGAAAGGAAGGAAGCTTTTAATGCCAATTAGCAAAGAACTCCCTGTGAGATGTGAAGAGAGAAGAAGAAGTTAGAAAAGTGAAGGTGGAGGATATGAGACAAGAAGAGTTCGAATAATATAAATAGAAATAAGAAGAATTCGAAATAAAAAAGGTAAATAAGAATTAAAATATTTTTGTTTTTATTTTATTTATTAATTATTTTTGAAAATAAGGTTAATAATTTAAAAAGGAATTGAAAATTAGTTAGTGATTTTTGAAAATAGAAGAGAGAGAAGAAGAATAGAATTTTCGAAAATTGAGAGAGAGAGAGAGAGAGAGAGAGAGAGAAGTAGTTAGGAAGTTTTGAAAAAGAAGAGAGAGAAGATAAGTAATTAATTAAAAAAAGATTTGAATTTTAAAATAAGATAAGAGATAAGATAAGAAAAGATTTAAATTTTGAAATTTGAAATTTGAAAAGATAAGATAAGAAATTGAGAAGATTTGAAAAAGATTTTAAAAAGATAAGATTTTGAAATTTGATTTTGAAAAAGATTTAATTTTGAAATTTGAAAAAGATAAAATTTTTAAAAAGATAATATTTTTTATTTTGAAAATGATTTGACTTTTGAAAATTGAAAACTAAGATAAGATAAGATAAAAATTTAAAATTTAAAATTTAAAATCTGAATTTTTTATTTTAAAATTTTCAAAAATTTAATAAAAATAATAATAATAGAAAAGATATTTTTTATTTTTGAATTTAATGAGGAAAGAGAAAAACAAGTAAAATACACAAAACTTAAAATTTTTAGATCTAGCACCCCAAGTTTTCAAAAATTTGAAGGAAAAATACAATGGGACACCAAACTTAAAAATTTTAAGATCAAAATAAAAAGAAAACACAAGAACGCTTCGAATATTAAAAAGAACACTAAGAACAAGACTCAAGAAACTCGAAGAACACAAGAACATATAAAAGACACCAAACTTAAAATTTTAGAAAACCAAAACACAATTTTCGAAAATTAAAAGAAAAACAATAAGAAGACACCAAACTTAAAGATTTGACACAAGATTTAACCAAAGAACTATTTTTGAAAATTTTTTGGAAAGAAAGACTCAAAATTTCAAAAATTTTAACCAAGAACAAAAACAAAAGACTCAAACCAAAAACAAAGAATAAACAAAGAAAGCTAAGGATTCTTGAAAATAAACTTTTTGAAAAAGAATTTTGAAGAAGTTTTAAAATTTTTGTAAAAGAAAACAGAAAACAGGTAAGACTCAAACCAAGAACAAAAATTGAACAAAGAAAATAAAAATATTTTTGAAAAAGTTTTTAAATTTTTTGAAAAAAATAAAGAAGAAGAAAATAAAAATAAAAGACTCAACTGAAATAAAAATTACCTGATCTAAGGAAGAAGATAATCCGTTAGTTGTCCAACTCGAACAATCCCCGGCAACGGTGCCAAAAACTTGGTGCACAAATCCCCACACTTCGTACAACTGTACCAGCAAGTGTACTGTATCGTCCAAGTAATACCTGAGTGAGTCAGGGTCGATCCTACCAGGATTGTGGTTTGAAGCAAGCTATGGTTATCTTGCAGGTCTTAGTCAGGCAGATAGAAGAGTTGTTGATTTTGATTTGGAAGATGGAATTATAATGATAATCTTAAAACCTAGATGAATGTAAACAAGGATAAGGAATTGGTTAAGGGTTGGAGATGCTTTGTCCTTCTGGAAGAACTCTGGTATTATTGTCTTCTTCAAGAAGTGTGAATAATTTCTTCTATGGCAGGCTGTATGTGATTGACGCTAGTTTGAGCAGCCGCCAATACTTCTCCAGATCTGAACCCCAAGGTTAGTGTGGATCCATTCTGATTGTGGGTGAAACTTCTGCAGTTCATTCTCCTTTGTGATCCTACTTAAAACGCCACAGACAAGGTTGAATCTTCCGGATCGGAGGATGCTGCACCTTGGAATCTAGCCTCTACCACAGAGACCCTAATTTCCCCGTATATCGGCTGAACTGGTGTCTCAAGAAGTCCCCAACGAAGTCGTAGATTAGCCATCTAAGAGATGTATAATCAAGCTGGTGGTTCATTATTGTCCGATGAAAGACGCACTCTGAACTCATGTAGAATGTGATAATCTTATACCAGTTCAACGCATTCATATTGATGAAGAACGAATATACATCTTAGAATTGATCAAACACAGATTAAAGAGAAACAGTAATACTTTCATTAATCCATAAAACTCAGCAGGGCTCCTCCCCTCAACCTAGGAGGTTTAGAAACATATACTGAAAGAAAAATACAATGTATAAAATGAAATTATGGTAAAAGTCTGTCAAAAGGTTCTTAATAACATAAATCTAATCCCTTAAATACTAAACAAATGACTAGTAAGGGTAAAACAGTCTTTTTAGTGCTAAAATCCATTTCTGGGGCCCACTTGGTGAGTGTTTGAGCTAAGTTTTGATGAGATCCACGTGCTATGAGGCTTTTAGGGCGTTGAACGCTGGTTAGGGGGTCCTCTCTGGGCGTTTAGACACTGGTCTCTGCTTTGTGGGCACTGGACGCCTAGAAGGGGCAGGAAGCTGGCGTTGGACGCCAGTTTTGGGCCTTTTAATCTGAAGTAAAGTATAGACTATTATACATTGCTGGAAAGGAGGTTAGATTTCCATATTCGTTGAGAACGCTCTATTTGGACTTCTGTAGGTCCAGAAAATCTCTTCCGAGTGCAAGGAGGTTAGATCCGGACAGCATTTACAGTACTTTCTCTGTCTCTGAATCAGACTTTTGCTCCAGCTCCTCAATTTTAGCCAGAAAATACCTGAAATTGCATAAAAATATAAAAACTCATAGTAGAATCCAAAAATGTGAATTTAACACTAAAACCTATAAAAACTTAATAAAAACTAAACAAAACATGCTAAAAACTATATGAAAATGATGCCAAAAAGCGTATAAAATATCTGCTTATCAATCACTAACCAAACGCATGCTTAAAACTACAATATAGTCAAAAGAAAAATCAAGTTATATTATATCAAAACAATTTCCAAGTTTAAAAATGGAATGGGAGAGTTTCAAAAAAGTGGAAGTCATAACCAATCCTCAAAACCTAGTCATTAGTTATGAAACTTTAAATAGTAATTAGAAAATATTAGTAAACTAGGCTGTGTTTGGTTTATGTCTTAAAATTATGAAGACATAGACACAAATACATAAGAGTACATAGACACAAGAAGACATTAATTTTGTATTCTGTTTGATAATTAAGACATGGACAAAACACACAACTCACAATTTTATTAAAAAGTCAATTTTACCCCATTCATTTCAATATTACCATCAGTACTTCTGCCTTTTCATACTCCTTCAAAATCATCACAATTTACCATGGCATCATCATCTTCAAGACCAACACAGATTTTTTCTTAATTTTTGGTAATTCTTCATCCAAAATAAAATCAACCTCATAAGCATAAAAAATTTACCCAAAATTGCTAAAAATTAGTATAACAAACACAAATCTCCATCAATCCAAATACAGAATAAGTTATCACCTCATCCATGGCAAAGAACATCACAAATAAAATTTAATATGAAATTTAATATTTATAAAATAAACAAAAGTGCTTCAATAACATTCTAATTAAATAATACAAACATTCAAATATTTTATTAAAAAAATTTAAAACAAACACAAATTGAATCTGAGGTAGAACAAAGCAACATAGTAAATGAAAAAAAAGAAAGAAGTGGAGAAGAATGAAAAGAAGATGAAAATGAGGAAAGATGGAAGAAGGACAGGACCGACGAGAAAATATCATATCTGTAACGAGATCTGTGGTTGTTTCTGTTGTAGATATCCAGTTACTCTCGCTGCCAGAGAGAAAAAGAGCAAAATGCGAATGGGGGAGAGCGTTTTCGTCGTTACGACAGTCGTTGTTGATGTTGATCGAAGGGTGAGGTATAGAGACTTTCTTCTTCACTGTGACGCTACCTACAAGAAGACAGAAGACAAACAACGCCACCAAAGAGAGGATGAAAGCAACACCATTGAAGCCCAGATCGGGCAACAACAATGGGCAGAGAGTATGCAGGCTGAGAGGGGAAATGAACAATGGTTGAAGAAAAAAAATTAGGTTGAAGGAATAAAATGGTAAAAATTTTCAGTGTCTCAACTTAAAAATTAGTGTCTCAACTAATTGAAAAGACACAAAATATATGTTTTTTGTGGGTATCTCTGTGTCACCGTGTCTCTCTTAATTTATGTCTCACGTGCCAAACAAATAACACGTCCCACCGTGTCTCTGTCTTTGGCATACACAGACATCAACCAAACGGTGCCCTAAGGAACGGATAAAATGTAAAAGAAACAATTTTCAGCAAAACAGAGGGGTCATGCATACGCATGCCCGGTCCCGCGTACGCACAGTGATAAAAGGGATAGTCGCGTACGCAGCACCTCTCCCGCATACGCAAGAGTCCCAAATAGAGGGAATTCCCCATGTCATGCGTTACAGGTCACATACGCATGTTTCGAAATTAACGTACTTGCGTACGCAAGCCAGTGCCTGCGTACACCAGATCACTTGGCAATGGCCAGTGCTCGCGTTGCGTGCATCGCCCTGCGTACGCATGCCTTAGAAAAACTTGGAAAACTTCAAAAATTTCAGAATCTCAGATTTTCATACTTCCTTCAAACATGGTTAACTTTTTCGTTTTAAAACATTTTCCATCCGTTCTTCGAACGTTATAAACTTCACGGAGCCAATTTTTATTCAAAGCAGATTTTACAAAATTTTGAAGGTCCGAAAGTCAAGCTATGGCTTGTTAAAATTGGTTAAAAATTGAGTTTTCACTAACATTCACAAATTCTTTATCTTTTAAAACTCATGATGCCAAGGGAAATTTATCAGAATCCATATTCAAACAAAACGGGCATAATAGTTGCAACAAAAACCAAACTTTATTTAAAAGAAAGTTTGAGATAAAATTTTCTCATGGGTCAATAAAGAAATCAAATGATGTGTGGCAAATAGACAGGTTTTTAGTTGAATATGGTTCTCCGGTTTTCATGTAAAGAAGGACATGCTAAATTTTTACAACAACTTTATCGAAGTTTAAAGAATGACTATGAATGCAATCAAATAAGAGAAGAATGGATTTGAAATTTTTCTTTAAGAGAGTTCAAAACTTCTTTCAAAAGGTTTGAAACAAAACTCCGAGAGTATACTTGAAATCACCACCTCACAAGAACATTCAAGAAGATTAGCATGCACTTAAAAAGGAATTCAACTCTTCAATAGCAAATTCGCAAGAAGGACTCTTCGACTAAAGAACTCTTGGTAAAAACAACAAGAGGATAAACGATGCATTAAATTGGAATAAATTCAAGCTGACTCAGATAAGAATGAAATTCATAAGAGAAGGAAAACTAAGACTAATGGTGATGTCCACAAAAGTAAGAGAGTAATTAAAAACAGAACCAAATATGACATCCATAGAAATAAAAAGCTTAAGAAGGGAATTAGTCCGTTCATAAGAAGAAAGATATGAGTCCAACATTTTCAAAAGAACAACAATGGTATAAACAATATAGTATGCTAAACCAAATTCAAATTAAAAATAAATTATGTGAAGTTTATCAAACGGAAATCACTAGAAAGAGACAAAAATCTTTCTTTGAAGAATATCTAAATACATAATCAAATAAAGATATTCGTAAAAGCTGTAATATAGTTGTTAGAAAATTAAGTTGTATTTTTAAAATAAGTATATTTTCATAAACTAGTAAAAGAACTAGCGAGATATTGGGAGTAGATAGTTTTTTTTTTAACTGTATAAGGAATTTTCAAAGTTTTATATAGAAAAGTATATATCAAATAAAAAGCGATTTTATAAAAATTTAAAGAATGGTGGTAAGTATAGTCAAATAAGAGAAACTAAATTACAACTTTAAAATGGGACTCGGAATAAGAATTTAAAAAGGCATACTGCATCAAGACAAGTTCAAAGTTATATCAAAGAATACATGAATTCAAAAAGAAGAATCCAGACAGAGAAAGGCAGATATACTAAGGATTTCAAGTATGCATATGCAATTAGGATCAAACAAGAATGCATATGAATAGAGGAATAGGTTGGAAAAATCGAACTACATTTCAAAAGGAATAGCAAACAAGAACTTCAAGATAGGTTAGGAAAGAATAAGGCACCTGACTCTAACAAAATTCAAGACACATAACTGAGTGTCCTCGAGAAATAGTTTCTAACATTCCCAAAACCCACGAATCGTGTTACCTATTACTCGTATATCGTCTATGACAATCCATTAGTGCTTCCATATACATAATCCACTTGTTTTAAGCTGGCCAAACTTAATACCAAGAATTATGCAATACAAGACTAATAGCGTTAATCAATAGACCGTCATGTGCATAAAGCTCTAATTCTCGTCATTCGACAAGACTATTGCATGACAGACACTCAGAGTATGTAATCAAAGCATAGCTAGTCCATTCCTCAGGCTCTACAGAAGAGACTGCTCTGATACCATAAAATGTAACACCCTAACTATCAAAATGTCACGCTTTCGACTGCGCCACTCTGATAATTCGGGTATTACCACAACTCTAAACATATTTAATACTAAAATAGGAGCCTGTTTAAAACTTAAAATCGCATAACCTTCCAAAACACTTTTTTGTTGAGAACATAAACATGTATATACATACAGATTAACATATATATATATATATATATATATATATATATATATATATATATACACACACATAACAATAACTTACAAACGTACGTATTACAAATTCCTATCCCTCTTACAAACTTGATAAAGATGAAGGCGAGGAAAAAATAATAACTAAGATAATACAATAATATCGAATAAATAGAAAATGAATATAACTCTTCTGAAACTTCGTCGCCCATATCCTGAAAAGGAAAAATCAGTAGGGGAGTGAGAACATCGTCTTCACTGCTTCTCACTACGGGGTTACAGAATTGCTATAATAAGATACAAAAATAAAATTGTTTTTAAAGTACAGTGATCATTGTTCTTCTTATGTATAATCTCAAAGCACTTAGAAAATCCTTTTTAAATAGAACTTGATAAATTTCTCAAAATAAAAAACTTTTTTCCTTTCTTGTAAAATCTCAAAAGTTTTTTTCTAGACAGTATGAATGACCAACATGTCCCAAACATAGGTTCAATCAAATCTATGCTGTAAGAGTTTGATTTTTCATACTTTACTAGACCACAACATGAAAGCAGTTACCTACGCGGTATAAATGATCATCCTGTTCCAAGCATAGGTTCATTAAGTCTATGCTGAACCAGTCAGATACTTTATACAGAACTAGACCTCAAACATACCAATCACGGCCTCAGACCCATACAATTCAACACGGCCCCCAGCCTAAACAACTCAATCATCAATCAATTCATCACAAACAAACCAATCAAACGCAATCACAATTAATGTAGTTTAAGCAAAATCAAAAGCAATTACCACAAGTATAACAGTTAGCAATTAACATAAGTATTCATATAGCCAAACCAATTACAATATACACATCCAAACAATGTCAAATAGATGTAAATAATGAATGTCTATCCTATTCAGGCCGTGAGCTCACGTGTCAGTTCGTTGCTCAATACCCGACAGTGGTATCTAAGATAGGCGTTACGTATCACCATCCCTACCTCAGCCAACGTCCCTTCCATAAGCGTTACGTATCGCCGTCCTCATGGGAAACCTTCCTTCCGGTCTCAAGTGAGTATTACATATCGCCATCCCACTAAGCCTTATCCTTCGGGTCTCCAGTGAGCGTCCCCACTGAGCCTCATGTACAATATCTCAAATTATTCCAAGTTCATAATCCACTTTTTCTTCAAAAATCAATTCTCTTTCAAAATGGAGCCACCTTAGGTAACATTTTTCAAAATTTCTAAAAGACTTTCAAATATCATATCAAAAGGGAATTCTAGTTGAAAAGACTCAAATCCTTCACTTTTAAATCATCCGTTTAATTATTTTAAATCAGAGTTATTAATTAACAATCCTTGGCAAAGACTCAAGACTCTAGGGAAGAATAACCTATAACCTACCTCATTTCTTAAATTCTTTAAAAATCCTTGAAATCATAGTTACTTAATTGGAAATCAATTAAAATGGGGATTTAAAACCAAAAACCAAAGCATGTAAGCTAAAAGTTCCAAAGCAATTTCGAAACCAAAACTATTTAAGCTCAAAAACCAATTTTATTTCATTCTTAAATCGGAAACCTTCCCAAAGACTCTGAATTATTTAGTCAAAATTTAAAGAATACTTCAAAAGCAATACGAATTAAATTAATCAAAGTTCAATTCCTTTTAAAATCTGCTAAAACTCCTCCAAAGGTACTTCTTTAACCAAACTTCAAAACATAGGTCCTTTCACATTTAATTCAAAATTAAAACACAAACTTTCCTTAAACCGATTAAACTTTAAACACCTATCTCTTAATAAATAGAAAACCATATCATAAAACCTCTCAAATCCAATCCTTTTCTAAATCACATTTTAAAACAAAATCATAGATTTCATGAAAATCCGGCAGCATCTCTCCTAAAACTTGGACTTTGCCACCCTTTTCGAGTCCCAACCAAACCAATCCTCAACTCTTTCCATAGGTTCAAGACCAAATCAGTTTCCAATAACATCAAATCCAGACTTTTAAATATTAAAATCATTTCAATTCGAAACAATCAGAAATCTCCATTTTAACCAAATCAGACATTATCCCAATCAAACAGGCAATCATATTCATCCAAGACAAATCAGACAATTCATAAGACTTACATAATCACCAAAAATATATTTCACACATCATATCTATTTATAACAATTCCAGTTTAAAATAAATTAGTTTTTAGAAAAGCCCCTACCTCGACTCATCGAAACCATAACCCAAGTGCATCAACAGAATTCTTTTCTCTCATCCCGAAACCAACGGCAACCGCAAATTCAGCAACTCTAATCACTTTCACAGCAATTACAGCAACTTAAAAACGGCATGCAACATACAGAACTCAAACCTACATTACCAAACCTCAGAGTTTATAACCAAACGTAACAAAATACTGATGCAGGGTTTTCGAGACATAAATACTTACTGTAATGATAAAACAAAACAGCGACGGTCGCTGAATCGGTTTGGCAGCAGCCCTGGCAGCCTCCTCGAGCGGCAGCAACAACCAGATCTCCGGCGACGGTGACTGTAACAAACATGGAGTGATGATAAGGCTCCCGAAAACTCAAAGGAAACAAAAACCAACTTAAAACCCTTACCGGCAGTGGGTCTCAGTGGCAGCAGCAGGGTTTCTTGGCAGCGGACGCTCGGCCACGGCGACGCAGCTCCCAGCAGCAGCAGTGACATCAACTCAGCACCAACAACCCCCTTTCGCACGTCCTCCTCCCTCCCTCAATCGGCGACGGTGACAGGAGGCACGGCGGTGCCTTCTTCTTCCCGTCCGGCTCGCACTCGCTTCTCTCTCTCTTCGTGAACTCAAGGACGACGGCGACGTGGTGAAGACGAACGGTGATGATGATGGCACGGACAGCTGCAGCAGCGGCGACGTGCATCACAGTGAGGATGACAGCGGCGACAGGGATCCCGCGAAGACGACGACAAACGTGAGGCAGTGGCGGTTGCTCCTCCCCTGCGCGCGTCTCTGTTCCCTGACGGCGGCTAAGGCGACGTACGGCACGACCCACTAGCTCCGGCGCACTCCCACCGGCGCTCCCTCACCCTCGGATCTCCCTCTCTCCTCCCCTTTCCTTCTTTCTTTCTTTCATTCTTTTTATGTGTATGTGTATTGCTGAAGGAGAAAGGGTGGCTAGAGTTTTTTTTGGGTAAAGGGAAAAATATGTGTTAATTAGGGTTAAGGTTTTAATTTGAGAATTTTGGGTTTAATCTAAAAACTAATTGAATCCTTAAAATTACTTTAAAAATATTATTTGTTGTATCAAAATACTACTTAATTTTCATTCACATACTCTAATTAAAAGTATAATATAATATAATTAATTTTCTCTATTAACAAAACTTAAAGAATTTAATTACATAAAAATATTATCATATAAAAATCTTATCATTTTACAACTGCTAATTTTATCATTTAAATATAGAAAATAATTCAATAATTATAAAATTAGATAAAATTATAATTTGGATAGCTAAACCTCATTATTTTTAAATTTTTTAAATTTTAAATTGTAAATAGGAAAATAATTCATAATTTTAGAGTTTGGATAAAAATCTTAATTTATTTTAAATTCAATTAATCAAAACTGCCATTAATTATCTTCAATAGAAAAATTTCAGAAATTAAAACTGTAAATAAACTTATAATTTGAAATTAGTTCATAATAAGATTTTTCAAAAGTTCTAGGTCTTACAGTGTAGGTTGCAGAACAACAAACTGCTTTAGTAGGAACGGACATCTTCAACAGCAATTCCATGGGTGGCACAGGGCATCATAGGGCAAGGCGGAACAGCAGCAATTGCATCGGTGCAACATTGTCCTCTAGCGATAACAATGCTTGACGTTGTCTCATAACCAGAGGCATGGCGGTGTAGACTCCCATCTTCTCAGTCATTCTCGCCGAGCTATCTCTCGCTACTCTTTGTGTGTGTTGCCGCTTCGTGCCCTTCCTTTCTTACTCATTTTTTGTCTGCGACGGCAGCAATGGCTTGCTATCTCTTTCTCTTTTTCCTATTTGGAGTCTCTGTACTTCGATCTCTCTTATTTTTGTAACTAATTTTGATTCTAATTTTGTTATGTTGTTGCTGTTGGCGGTGGTAATGTTAATGTTGTTGCAGTTGTGTTTGTAGGATGAGTAATGGTAGTGGGGTTGGGTAGGAAAGGCGACAGTAGGCGTGAGTGAAGGAGGCGTTGGTGAGGTGATGGTATACAACGAGGGAAAAGAGCAGAGAAATGGAGGTTTGGGTGAGAAAGGGTGATGATGATGATGATGATGGGGTGGTAGGGTGTTGCGATGGCAATGTTGAAAGGTGCAACAATGGGGTTGGGATGTCGGGTCTGGTGGAGTCAGGGATAGAAAATGAAACTATTGAGGTTGAAGGGTTTTGTATTGGGGAAACTAGATTAGGGATTAGGAATAAATTTAAAAGGATAAAATTGATAAAGAAAATATTAGATCAAAGTTAACTGTTAAAAAATTGATGATAAGGATAAAATTGAAACATTTTCAAATATTAAGGATAAAATTGAATTAAATTAAACGTTAGGTATATTTTTGAAGAATTTCAAAAATATTAGAGATAAAAAACATACTTTACCCTAATTTTGATTTATATACCATCTTTTTAGAATGTAAAAAGCTTTTTCATTCAAATAGATTGATTCAAAAATATTATATTCATTTATTTTTTTTTATAGAAAATATGAAGTAAAGAAAAGACAAACATAAACTTATTTAGAAAAGAAAACTAAAATAGTTTTGTATGTGTATATGGGAAATAGGGATGTTGAACAGTAAAATGGAAAAATCAGCTTCTCACACAGTGCGAGCTGCTGACATAACCCTCTCGCGCATCGTGAGATGCCTTAAAGTTGTCGCATGTCCTACTAACGGGGCTGATTGGACAAGGTTGCACCTACTAATTCGCATGCTCTATAATAGGTTTTTCGCATAATGCAAGATGGCTTTGTGGTTGACACGTGCCTTGCAGGCAAAGCGTTATTTAACTATTATAAAATATGGGCTGTTAAAGTATTGAAGCTCAAGAAGAGCCTCATACCATTTTTAACGAGAGAAAGAAAGATAAGTTTCATGGAGAAGAGTTGAAAAAATATTTAAAGAAAAGATAGTTATTATTGAAGTACTAGAAGGGACTGGTTTAAATTCATAGTTTATAATGGTTCGAGATATTACGAAATCACAAGAACATATTTGTGGACATCTCAATAATATAGAATTTATAAGTGTTTAGTATGTATTATTTTTATATTTGATTGCTAAAAAGACAAAAACTATATGTGATAAATGACAAATTATTAGTATTGTTGTTATATTTGATGTTGTATTTAAATATTATTTTTGAATAAAAATTATAAAAAAAATAAAAATACAAAAATTCATTTGATTCATACTACTGATAATAAAGATAAAGTTGAAAAATGAAACATTTTCTATCTTCTAAATAACATAATTCATGTATTTTGTTATACTTTTTGAAAATGTGAAAATATAAGTCATGCAAAGCTTCAAGATCTAGGACATGGATGAAAGATGACACGTCAAAGGGATTTATCGGCTACATTTATTGTTTGAAACTGCACTATCCTACCAAAAACTAACATAAGATCTATATAAAATATTTGTTACTCAGTTTAAAGTATGACTTTGTATGTTATGATATAGCAAAGTTTGTAGCTTTGCAAATGACATATTGTAAAAAATAATAAAAGAAGCATGATTCTCTGACAAAATTTTTACACCTTTATTTAGATATGCTATAATTTTATAGTGTACTAATAAATTTACACAAACTTTTATTTTTTCTCTCAAAAGTCATAAAATTTACTATCCAAATCAAAATTTCACACACGAAAATTGAAGAAGAAACATGTAGAGTATAAATTTTTGGAAGAGAAATATACTGAAGAAGGTTGATCTAGGAATGAGCCATTCACTCACTGTTGTAATAAATTTATAGACAAAAACCTTAGTTTTTTTAATCTTTGTTCGCCCCTTTAATAGTAAATTTAGTGTTATTTCGTAAGTGCTAGTAAATGATACATCGGAAAAAGTTTGTTTTTTGCCCGTTGCGAAAGACCGAAAAAGTCATGTCATGGTCTTCTCGCAAACTGAGAGAAGACTGAAAAATATTGTTTCTCGTTCTTGCACTACGCGAGTTACTATTTTTAAAATTGAAAAATATTACACATACATCTCGGTTTTTGCGAGAGCTTAAGAAAATAAAAAAGACAAATAAAATTTGAGACATTACACATTTTAATATTCCATAATATTTTTTTTAGCCGAAAACGAAACAATTAAACAGAAATTAATTAATATATATAGGAAGGATCATGTGATATGCATAAACATGGGAACAAGAAGTGTTTTGCGAACATATAGTGTTAGTAAACCAGATCAATCGATTTGTTTTGTCACATTTAAAATAAAGAACAAATTGCACATTTAAATAAAATAGAAGTCAAATTATCCAAATACAATATTTTCAAAGTGATTACATTTTGGTCCTATAACTAATTTTTATAAACTGCTACAGTCGGAGAGTTTTTAAAATTTACACATAAACTGCTAGAGGGGTGTCAAGATTATTCAAGGCTGTGAAGCAGAGAGCTTATGCCCTTGGAAATTGAGTTAGTTTGTAATGCAAAGAGAGAGTGCAGAAAAAATGAAATGAAACTTAATTAGTGTTATTATTGTAACTTAAAACTTTTCTCTATACATTTGTGTCTTATTTATACTAGTTGAGACTACTAGTCTATGTTGTTACTTATATTACTCTCCATATCCTCCAAAACTCAACTCCTCTTACTCTTCTTCTTCTTTCATAGGGTCTTGAGAAAGATCTTGAATTTAAAAGTTGAAACTGTGCCAAATTCACTTAGGCGATTGACATTGAAGATTGTATGAATTTTTCTATTATATCCTCATAAGAAATTAGCAAATTTTCTAGTTCACCAATAGCGAATAGCGGAGCTTTAACTTGTACCAGCATTATATAACTAGATAATTCTTTAGGTAAATCTTCACAAATAGCTTCCATATGATCTTCATTGGTAATTGAGTATTCAATTGAATCTAATTGATCCACAATTTTCTTGATTTGAGACAAGTATTCTATGATCTTGAGGTTCTTTTTCTTAATTATCTTTAATTGATTCCGCAGCTATTTAATCTTGGTTTTGAAAATGTCAGCAAATTGAATCTATAATTTCTGCTAGATTTCTAAGGCTGTAGTGTAGTGAGCAATCCGATTTTTAAATGTAGAATCAACAGAAACCACTTATATGGAGTGAGGTATAGCGTCTTTTCTGATCATAAGAGTCTCAAGTACATCTTTGATCAGAAAGAGCTTAATATGCGTCAGAGGAGGTGGATGGAGTTGCTGAAAGATTATGATTTTGAGCTGAGTTATCATCCTGGAAAGGCGAATGTAGTAGCAGACGCATTGAGTCGGAAATCTCTAACAATTGCTTGGATGAGAATCAAGGACGAGGAGCTAGTAGATAAGTTTGTAGACCTTAAGCTGGACATTGGTGAAGTTGCAGGAAGGGCTTGTTTAAATCAGTTGCAGATCTCAAGCACGTTTAAATCAGAAAAACAAAAGGCTCAGCAAGATGAGCAAAAGCTTCAACAATTGTTTCAACCAGTTGGTGATAAGAAGCGCGAAGAATTCACTAAGGATGAGGAAGGGTTATGGAGATACAAGGGAAGAATTTGCATATCGGATGTTGGGAGTTTGTGGTGAGATTTGTTGTCTGGTGCACGCAATTGTGATCTCTAAAACGGCGCCAAAAACTTGGTACGCACGTTCATAATCTCAATTCTTCTTCACAACTTCGCACAACTAACCAGCAAGTGCACTGGGTCGTCTAAGTAATAAACCTTACGTGAGTAAGGGTCGATCCCACGGAGATTGTCAGCTTGAAGCAAGCTATGGTCATCCTTGTAAATCTCAGTCAGGCGGATTCAAATGGTTATGGGATTTTGATAATTAAAATATAAAATAAGATAGAAATACTTATGTAATTCATTGGTGAGAATTTCAGATAAGCGTATGGAGGTGCTTTGCTCCTTCTGAATCTCTTCTTTCCTACTGCCTTCATTCAATCATTCATACTCCTTTCCATGGCAAGCTGTATGTTGGGGGATCACCGTTGTCAATGGCTACCGTCCGTCCTCTCAGTGAAAATGGTCCAAATGCGCTGTCACCGCTCGGCTAATCATCTGTCGGTTCTCGATCATGTTGGAATAGGATCCATTTATCCTTTTGTGTCTGTCACTACGCCCAACACTCGCGAGTTTGAGGCTCGTCACAGTCATTCCTTCCCAGATCCTACCCGGAATACTACAGACAAGGTTTAGACTTTCCGGATCTCAGGAATGGCCGCCAATAATTCTAGCTTATACCACGAAGACTTCGATCTTTTGGAATGGAGGCTAAGAGATACACGCTCAAGCTATTGCAGATAGAACGGAAGTGGTTGTCAGGCACGCATTCATAGGCGAGAATGATGATGATTGTCACGGATCATCACATTCATCAGGTTGAAGTGCGAGTGAATATCTTGGAATAAGAATAAGCTTGAATTGAATAGAAAAACAATAGTACTTCGCATTAATTCATGAGGAACAGCAGAGCTCCACACCTTAATCTATGGGTGTAGAAACTCCACCGTTGAAAATACATAAGTGATAATGGTCCAGGCATGGCCGAATGGCCAGTCCCCTAAACGTGATCAAGAGATCAAAAGTGATAAAAATATAGTCTCAAAAATGATCAAAATATGTGAAATAAATCACTAAAAGTAGTTTTATACTAAACTAGTAACTGGGGTTACAGAAAATAAGTAAATGATGCAGAAATCCACTTCCGGGCCCACTTGGTGTGTGCTTGGGCTGAGCATTGAAGCTTTGCACATGTAGAGGCTTCTCTTGGAGTTAAACACCAGGTTGCAGCCTGTTTGTGGCGTTTATCTCTGGTTTGTAACCTGTTTTTGGCGTTTAACTTCAGAATAGGACAGGAAGTTGGCGTTTGAACGCCAGTTTGTGTCGTCAAAACTCGAGCAAAGTATGGACTATTATATATTGCTAGAAAGCCCTGGATGTCTACTTTCCAACGCAATTGAGAGTTTGCCAATTGGGTTTCTGTAGCTCCAGAAAATCTATTTCGAGTGCACAGAGGTCAGAATCCAACAACATCTGTAATCCTTTTTCAGCCTCTAAATCAGATTTTTGCTCAGGTCCCTCAATTTCAGCCAGAAAATACCTGAAATCACAGAAAAATACACAAACTCATAGTAAAGTCCAGAAATGTGAATTTTGCTTGAAAACTAATGAAAACATAGTAAAAACTAATTAAATTATACTAAAAACTACCTAAAAACAATGCCAAAAATGTATAAATTATCCGCTCATCACAACACCAAACTTAAATTGTTGCTTATCCCCAAGCAACTGAAAATCAAGTAGGATAAAAAGAAGAGAATATACTATTAATTCCAAAATATCAATGAAATTAGCTCCAATTACATGAGCGGGACTAGTAGCTTTTTGCCTCTGAACAGTTTTGGCATCTCACTTTATCTTTTGAAGTTCAGAATGATTGGAATCTATAGGAACTCAGAATTTAGATAGTGTTATTGATTCTCCTAGTTCAGTATGTTGATTCTTGAACACAGTATGAGTCTTGGCCGTGGCCCTAAGCACTTTGTTTTCCAATATTACCACCAGATACATAAATGCCACAGACACATAACTGGGTGAACCTTTTCAGATTGTGACTCAGCTTTGCTAAAGTCCCCAATTAGCGGTGTCCAGGGTTCTTAAGCACACTCTTTTTTGCTTTGGATCACGACTTTAACCGCTCAGTCTCAAGCTTTTCACTTGACACCCTCACGCCACAAGCACATGGTTAGGGACCGCTTGGTTTAGCCGCTTAGGCCAGGATTTTATTCCTTGGGGCCCTCCTATCCATTAATGCTCAAAGCCTTAGATCCTTTTTACCCTTGCCTTTTGGTTTTAAGGGCTATTGGCTTTTTGCTCTTGCCTTTTGGTTTAAAGAGCTATTGACTTTTTCTGCTTGCTTTTTCTTTTTCTTTCTTTTTCTTTTATTTTTGCCATTTTTTTTTCGCAAGCTTTTTCTTTTTTCACTGCTTTTTCTTGCTTCAAAAATCAATTTTATGATTTTTCAGATTATCAAATAACATTTCTCCTTTTTCATCATTCTTTCAAGAGCCAACAATTTTAACATTCATAAACAATAAATTCAAAAGACATATGCACTGTTCAAGCATTCATTCAAAAAACAAAAAGTATTGTCACCACATCAAAATAATTAAACTAATTCAAGGATGAATTCGAAATCATGTACTTCTTGTTCTTTTGTGATTAAAAAAAATTTTCATTTAAGAAAGGTGATGGATTCATAGGACATTCATAGCTTTAAGACATAGACACTTAGACACTAGTGATCATGTAATAAAGACACAAACATAAATAAACATAAAGCATAGTAAACGAAAAAAAGAAAAATAAAGAACAAGAAAATTAAAGAACGGGTCCACCTTAGTGATGGCGGCTAGTTCTTCCTCTTGAAGATCTTATGGAGTGCTTTAGCTCCTCAATGACTCTTGCCTTTGTTGCTCCTCCCTCATAGCTTTTTGATCTTCTCTAATTTCATGGAGGAGGATAGAATGTTCTTGGTGCTCCACCCTTAGTTGTCCCATGTTGGAACTTAATTCTCCTAGGAAGGTGTTAATTTGCTCCCAATAGTTTTGTGGAGGAAAGTGCATCCCTTGAGGCATCTCAGGGATTTCATGATGAGGAACTTCCTCATGCTCTTGTTGAGGTCCATGAGTGGACTCTCTAGTTTGCTCCATCCTCTTTTTAGTGATGGGCTTGTCCTCTTCAATGAGGATGTCTCCCTCTATGACAATCCTAGCCGAACTGCAGAGGTGACAAATGAGGTGAGGAAAGGCTAACCTTGCCAAAGTGGAAGACTTGTCAGCCACCTTGTAGAGCTCTTGAGGTATAATCTCATGAACTTCCACTTCCTCCCCAATCATGATGCTATGGATCATGATAGCCCGGTCTATAGTAACTTCAGACCGGTTGCTAGTGGGAATGATTGAGCGTTGGATGAACTCCAACCATCCTCTAGCCACAGGCTTAAGGTCATGCCTTCTCAATTGAACCGGCTTGCCTCTTGAGACAATTTTCCATTGAGTTCCTTCCTCACATATGTCCATGAGGACTTGGTCTAACCTTTGATAAAAGTTGACCCTTCTAGTGTAGGGGCGTGCGTTTTCTTGCATCATTAGCAAGTTGAACGCCAACCTTACATTTTCTGGACTGAAATCTAAATATTTCCCCCGAACCATTGTAAGACAATTCTTTGGATTCGGGTTCATACTTTGATCATGGTTCTTAGTGATCCATGCGTTTGCATAGAACTCTTGAACCATTAAGATCCCGACTTGTTGAATAGGATTGGAGAGAACTTCCCATCCTCTTCTTCTAATCTCATGTCAGATCTCCGGATACTCACTCCTTCTGAGCTTGAAAGGGACCTCAGGGATCACCTTCTTCTTGGCCACAACTTCATAGAAGTGGTCTTGATGGACCTTTGAGATGAATCTTTTCATCTCTCATGACTCAGAGGTGGAAGCAATTGCCTTCTCTTTCCTCTTTCTTGAGGTTTCTCTGGCCTTAGGTGCCATTAATGGTTATGGAAAAATAAAAAGCAATGCTTTTACCACACCGAACTTAAAAGGTTTGCTCATCCTTGAGCAAAAGAAGAAAGAAAGTAGTAGAAGAAGAAGAAAATGGAGTAGAAGGAGGGAGATATGTGGTTCGGCCAAGGGGTAGAAGTAGTGGTTGTAATGTGTGAAAATAAAATAGTGGTGAGGGGTTTATATAGGGGGGGTTAGGTTTCGTGTATTAGGGTTGGGTTTGGGAGGGAAAGGATTTTGAATTTGGAGGTAGGTGGGGTTTTTGGGGAAGAGTGGATGGATGTGATTGGTGAAGAGGTGATGGGTAAGGGTGATGGAGGTGATTGGTGAAGGGTATTTGGAGAAGAGTGTTATGGAAAGGTGTGAGGAAGAGAGAGAATGAGTTGAGGTAGGTAGAGATCCTGTGGGGTCCACAGATCCTGAGGGGTCAAGGACTTAGTATCCCTACTCCATTTAGGCGTGTAAATGCCCTTAGAGTGCTTTCCTGGCGTTTAACGCCAGATTGCTGCTTGTTTCTGGCGTTAAACGCCAGCTTTTCTCCCTTTATTGGCGTTTAACGCCAAGTTGGTTCTTGTTTCTGGTGTTAAACGCCAGACTGTAGCTTCTTTCTGGCGTTAAACGCCAGTCTGATGCTTTTTACTGGCGTTTAAACGCCAGTAAGCTCTTCCTCCAGGGTGAGCTATTCTTAATGCTGTTTTTCATTCTGTTTTTGATTTTTTAGTTATTTTTGTGACTTCACATGATCATCAACCTAAAGAAAACATAAAATAACAATGGAAAATAAATAAATATAATTAAATAACATTGGGTTGCCTCCCAATAAGCGCTTCTTTAATGTCAATAGCTTGACAGTGAGCTCTCATGGAGCCTCACAGATAATCAGAGCAGGGTTGGGGCCTCTCAACACCAAACTTAGAGTTTGGTTGTGGCCTCCCAACACCAAACTTAGAGTTTGAATGTGGGGGTTTTGTTTGACTCTGTATTGAGAGAAGCTTTTCATGCTTCCTTTCCATAGTTACAGAAGGAGAACCTTGAGTCTTGAATACAAGGTAGTCCTCATTCAACTGAAGGACCAACTCACCTATGTCAACATTAATCACAGCTTTTGCTGTGGCTAGGAAGGGTCTGCCAATGATGATGGATTCATCCTCATCCTTCCCAGTGTCTAGGATTATGAAATCAGCAGGGATGTAAAGTCCATTAACCTTTACTAGCACGTCCTCTACTAGTCCATAAGCCTATTTCATTGATTTGTCTGCCATCTCTAGTGAGATTCTTGCAGCTTGTACCTCAAAGATTTCCAGTTTCTCCATTACAGAGAGGGGCATGAGGTTTATCCCTGACCCCAAGTCACATAGAGCCTTCTCAAAGGTCATGGTGCCTATGGTACAATGCATGAAGAATTTTCTGGGATCCGGTTTCTTCTGAGGTAATGTCTGCCTCATTAATACATTTAGTTCATTGGTGAACAAGGGGGGGTTCATCCTCCCAAGTCTCAGTACCAAATAACTTGGCATTCAGCTTCATGATTGCTTCTAGATATTGAGCAACTTACTCTTCAATAATATCTTCATCCTCTTCAGAGGAAGAATATTCATCAGAGCTCATGAATGGCAGAAGGAAATTCAATGGAATCTCTATGGTCTCTACATGAACCTCAGATTCCTTTGTTTCCTCAAAGGGAAACTCCTTTCTGTCCAAAGGACGTCCCGTGAGGCTTTTCTCACTGGGACTCACGTCCTCCTCACTCTCTCCAGGTTCGGCCATGTTGGTCATAGTTATGGCCTTGCACTCTCTCTTGGGATTTTCTTCTGTATTTCTTGGGAAAGTATTGGGAGGAGTTCCAGTAATCTTCCTACTCAACTGACCCACCTGTGCCTCCAAATTTCTAATGGAAGACCTTGTTTCATTCATGAAACTTAGTGTGGTCTTAGATAGATTAGAGACTATGGTTGCCAGGTCAGAATGGCTCTGTTCAGAATTCTCTGTCTGTTGCTGAGAAGATGATGGAAAAAGCTTGCTATTGCTAAACCTATTTCTTCCACCATTATTGTTGAAGCCTTGTTGAGGCTTCTGTTGGTCCTTCCATGAGAAATTTGGATGATTTCTCCATGAAGGATTATAGGTGTTTTCATAGGGTTCTCCCATGTAATTCACCTCTGCCATTGCGGGGCTCTCAGGATCATAAGCTTCTCCTTTAGAAGATGCTTTTTAGTACTGTTGGATGCAGCTTGCAATCCATTCAGACTCTGAGAAATCATTTTGACTTGCTAAGTCAATATTTTGTTCTGAGCCAATATGGCCTTCAGAGTATCAATTTCAAGAACTACCTTCTTCTGAGGCGTCCCATTGTTCACAGGATTCCTCTCAGAGGTGTACATGAACTGGTTATTTGCAACCATTTCAATGAGATCCTGAGCTTCCGGAGGGGTTTTTAGATGAAGAGATCCTCCTGCAGAATGGTCCAATGACATTTTTGACAACTCAGACAAACCATCATAGAATATACATATGATGCTCCATTCTGGAAGCATGTCAGTAGGACACCTTTTGATCAATTGCTTATATCTTTCTCAAGCTTCATAGAGGGACTCACCTTCCTTCTGTCTGAAGGTTTGGATTTCCACTCTAAGCTTGCTCATCTTTTGAGGTGGAAAGAATTTGGCCAGGAAAGTACTGACCAGCTTTTCCCAAGAGTTCAGGCTTTCCTTAGGTTGTGAATCCAACCATGTTCTAGCTCTGTCTCTTACAGTAAAAGGGAAAAGCATAAGCCTGTAGACCTCGGGATCAACTCCATTGGTCTTGACAGTGTCACAGATTTGCAAGAATTCAGCTAAGAACTGATGAGGATCTTCCAATGGAAGTCCATGAAACTTGTAATTCTATTGCATTAGAGAAACTAATTGAGGCTTAAGCTCAAAGTTGTTTGCTCCAATGGCAGGAATTGAGATGCTTCTTCCATAGAAGTCAGAAGAGGGTGCAATAAAGTCACCAAGCATCTTCCTTGCATCTCCACCATTGTTATTGGGGTTTGGCCATGTCTCCTTCTTTTTCGAAAACTTCTGTCAGGTCCTCTCCAGAGGGTTGTGCTTTAGCTTCTCTTAATTTCCTCTTAAGAGTCCTTTCAGGTTCAGGATCAGCTTCAATAAGAATGTCTTTATCCCTGTTCCTGCTCATATGAAAAAGAAGAGAACAGAAAGGAAGAGAAATCCTCTACGTCACAGTATAAAGATTCCTTTATGTGAGTAGAAGAAAAGAAGAATAGAAGAAAGAGAAGAGGAAAATTCGAACACAGAGAAGAAGAAGGGGGTTTGAATTTTGAGTGGAAGAGGAGTGTTAGTAAATAAATAAATAAATGGAAAGAGATGAGAGAGAGAAGAATTCAAAAATTAAATAAAATAAAATAAAAATATTTTTGCTTTTATTTTAAATATTGGTTATAATTCAAAAATTAAAAAGATAAATAAAATTAAATTAAAATTTAAAACAATTAGTTAATTAAAAGGAATTTTGAAAAAGTGGCAAGGAGTTTTCGAAAAAGAGAGAGAGAAAATTAGTTAGGTGGTTTTGAAAAAGATATGATTGAAATAGAAAACTTTTAAAATCAAACTAAAAGGTTAAGTAGTTAATTGAAAAAGATTTGAAAATCAAATTTGAAAAGATAAGAAGTTAGAAAAGATTTTGAAATTGATTTTGAAAAAGATATGATTGAAAATCATTTTGAAAAAAAATTTGAAAAGGAAATTTAAAAAGATTTGATTTTAAAATTCAAGTTGATTACTTGACTAACAAGAAACTAAAAAGATATGATTCTAGAGTTTAAAGATTGAACCTTTCTTAATAGGCAAGTAACAACTTAAAATTTTTTAATCAAAATCTTAATTGCTAGTAGTAAATTCGAAAATAAGAAAAAGATTTTAAAAAGTTTCGAAAATATGTAAAAATAAATGAAAAAGATTTGATTTTTAAAAAAGATTTGAAAAAATAGAATTTTGAAATTGAAATTTATGAGTAAAACAAGGAAATATATATTTTTTATTTTTAGATTTTTTTTTAGGGGAGAGAAAAACACAAAATTGAAACAAAACATAAAAATTATGAATCAAAACAAGAAGAATATGCAAGAACACTTTGAATGTCAAGATGAACACCAAGAACACTTTGAAGATCAAGATGAACATCATCAAGACTTATTTTTGAAAATTTTTAAGAAAAGAAAAACATGCAAGACACCAAAGTTAAAAATTTTTATTCTATAGACACTAATAATTCAAGAATGCATATGAAAAACAAGAAAAGACACAAAACAAGAAAAGTTTAAAGATCAAACAAAGGGAATCATCAAGAACAACTTGAAGATCAATGAAGAACTTAATGCATGTATTTTTTTTCGAAAATTTTAAAGAAAAATTAAAAAGATGCAATTGACACCAAACTTAAAATTTGACACTAAACTCAAACAAGAAACACAAAATATTTTTGGTTTTATGATTTTAGTAAATTTTTTTGGATTTTTCGAAAATTATTTTGAAAAAGAAAAATAAGGATTTCAAAATTTTTAATAAGAATTCCAAGAATCATGCAATGTTAGTCTAAAGCTTCGGTCCAGAAATTAGATATGCCTTACTAGCCAGCCAAGTTTTCAGTAAAAGTTTCGGTCCAAAACACTAGACATGGCCAATGGCCAGCCAAGCTTCAGCAGAACATTACATACAATAGCAAGATTGATAGAAATAAACAAGCTCTTGTGATGATGAAGTGAAACCTCGGTCCAAAAGATTAGACATGGCTTCACAGCCAGCCAAACTTCAACAAATCATCATGAAACTCTAGAATCCATTCTTAAAAATTCTGAAGTCATAGAATAATTTATTTTTTTTCGAAAATAAAAATAATAAAAATAAAAAGCTTAAAATTAAAATAAAATAACCTAATCTGAGCAACAAGATGAACCGTCAGTTGTCCAAACTCGAACAATCCCCGGCAACGGTGCCAAAAACTTGGTGCACGCAATTGTGATCTCTAAAACGGCGCCAAAAACTTGGTACGCATGTTCATAATCTCAATTCTTCTTCACAACTTCGCACAACTAACCAGCAAGTGCACTGGGTCGTCCAAGTAATAAACCTTACGTGAGTAAGGGTCGATCCCACGGAGATTGTCAGCTTGAAGCAAGCTATGGTCATCCTTGTAAATCTCAGTCAGGCGGATTCAAATGGTTATGGGATTTTGATAATTAAAATATGATTAAAATATAAAATAAGATAGAAATACTTATGTAATTCATTGGTGAGAATTTCAGATAAGCGTATGGAGGTGCTTTGCTCCTTCTGAATATCTGCTTTCCTACTGCCTTCATTCAATTATTCATACTCCTTTCCATGGCAAGTTGTATGTTGGGGGATCACCGTTGCCAATGGCTACCGTCCGTCCTCTCAGTGAAAATGGTTCAAATGTGCTGTCACCGTACAGCTAATCATCTGTCGGTTCTCGATCATGTTGGAATAGGATCCATTGATCCTTTTGCGTCTGTCACTACGCCCAACACTTGCGAGTTTGAAGCTCGTCACAGTCATTCCTTCCCAGATCCTACCCGGAATACCACAGACAAGGTTTAGACTCTCCGGATCTCAGGAATGGCCGCCAATAATTCTAGCTTATACCACGAAGACTCCAATCTTTCGGAATGGAGGGTAAGAGATACACGCTCAAGCTATTGCAGATAGAACGGAAGTGGTTGTCAGGCACGCATTCATAGGCGAGAATGATGATGATTGTCACGGATCATCACATTCATCAGGTTGAAGTGCGAGTGAATATCTTGGAATAAGAATAAGCTTGAATTGAATAGATAAACAATAGTACTTTGCATTAATTCATGAGGAACAGCAGAGCTCCACACCTTAATCTATGGGGTGAAGAAACTCCACCGTTGAAAATACATAAGTAATAATGGTCCAGGCATGGCCGAATGGCCATCCCCCTAAACGTGATCAAGAGATCAAAAGTGATACAAAGATAGTCTAAAAAATGATCAAAAGATGTGAAATAAATCACTAAAAGTAGTTTTTATACTAAACTAGTAACTAGGGTTACAGAAAATAAGTAAATAATGCAGAAATCTACCTACGGGCCCACTTGGTGTGTGCTTGGGCTGAGCATTGAAGCTTTGCACATGTAGAGGCTTCTTTTGGAGTTAAACGCTAGGTTGCAGCCTGTTTGTGGCGTTTAACTCTGGTTTGTAACCTGTTTCTGGTGTTTAACTTCAGAATAGGGTAGGAAGTTGGCGTTTGAACGCCAGTTTGCGTCATCAAAACTCGGGAAAAGTATGGACTATTATATATTTCTGGAAAGCCCAGGATTTCTACTTTCTAACGTAATTAAGAGCACACCAATTAGGATTCTGTAGCTCAAGAAAATTCATTTCGAGTGCACGGAGGTCAGAATCCAACAGCATCTGCAGTCCTTTTTCAGCCTCTAAATCAGATTTTTGCTCAGGTCCCTCAATTTCAGCCAGAAAATACCTGAAATCACAAAAAAATACACAAACTCATAGTAAAGTCCAGAAATGTGAATTTTTCTTGAAAACTAATGAAAACATAGTAAAAACTAATTAAATTATACTAAAAATTACCTAAAAACAATGCCAAAAAGCGTATAAATTATTCGCTCATCATTATCAGAAGCTCACAACAGTAGGTTTTCCATTCATCCTAGAAGCACGAAGATGTATTATGACTTGAAGAGGATGTTCTGGTGGCCTGGGATGAAGGGTGATGTAGCAACAGTAGTATCAAAGTGTTTAATTGTCAGAAAGTGAAGATAGAGCATCAGAAACCGTCAGGAATGCTACAACCACATGAGATTCCTCAGTGGAAGTGGGAAGGAATTGCGATGGATTTTGTGACCGGTTTACTGAGGACTAGGTCGGGATTTGATGCAATTTGGATGATCGTGGATCGTTTAACCAAATCTGCTCACTTCCTGCCTATCCGAGTAAACTGTTCTATGGAGGAGTTAGCAAGATTGTGCATTAAGGAGATAGTAAGGTTGCATGGTGTACCGTTGAGCATAGTATCGGACCGTGATCCCCGATTCACTTCGAGGTTTTGGGGAGCTTTCCAAAGGGCTTTTGGTACAAAGCTATGTCCCAGTACCGCATATCATCCGTAAACTGATGGATAGTCGGAAAGGACTATTTAGACATTAGAAGATATGCTAAGAGCATGTGTGTTGGATCAACCCGGGAGTTGGGATCGTTACATGCCATTAGTGGAGTTTTCATACAACAATAGCTTTCATGCGAGCATTGGGATGGCTCCGTATGAGGCCTTGTATGGACGGAAGTGCCAGTCTCTACTTTGTTGGTATGAATCTGGTGAAGCAAGTGTTTTGGGTCCTGAGGTGATAGCAGAGACTACTGAGAACATCAAGAAAATTTGTGCAAGGATTCTAACTGCTCAGAGTCGACAGAAGAGCTACACGGACTGACGATCGGATTTCTGCTAGTAAAGAAATTCATAAAATAATCACGTTGTAAGTATAGTTTCTAAACCAACAGAGAATCCTTTCGTACAAAAGTTTTGGTTGTCACTTAAGCAAACCCAATAAAATTTATAACCGAAGTATTTAAACCTCGGATCGTCTCTCAAAGAATTGCAGGGAGGTGTAATTATTATTGGTTATGGAAAATAATATTTTTGGGTTTTTGAAAGGTTGAACAAGAATAATAAATTGCAGGAAATAAATTAATAACTAGAAAAACTCTTGACAAGGTATGAAAACTGGACGTCCTATCCTAGTTATCCTTATCAATTGTGATGAGAATTGGATTTTACTCCCACTTTGTTAACCTCTAACTATGAAGGTAAGTTAAGTGGATGAATCAATTTGATTCCTCAGGTCCTAGTCAATTCCTAAGAAAAGACTAGAGTTATTAGAATTCAAATCAATCAGTAAAGAATTCTGATTTTCAATCAACAAGGAGTTTGATAACTCAAGTGTCTCCAATTTATCAATTCATCATTTAAAACCAAGAATATAAAAAGCTAAATAAAAATCATAAATCTGAAATACTTCAAATTGCATTAATAAAAGAAATCAAATATAACATGGAAAGATTCATAAGCCAAATTGAAAAGATAAATAACAATTAAAGTAATAGAATAAATAAAACTAGAAAGTAATTTAAAGGAACATTGAACCTGAGAAGAAGTTGAAATCCTAATCCTAAATCCTAAGAGAGAGGAGAGAGCCTCTCTCTCTCTAAAACTATATCTAAATCCTAATAATTGTGAATGTGAATGTTGTTTACTGATTGGATGCATTCCCCCACTTTATAGCCTCTAATCTGTGTTTTCTGGGCCGAAAAATGGGCTAGAAACAGTCCAGAAATTGCTGATTGTGAATTCTGTCACGCTCATTTTCATCACTGCGATGCGTCCGTGTGAAGCACGCGTTCGCATTGCCTAGATGTACGGCCACTATAGCAAATTATATATTATTTCGAAGCTCCGAACGTTAGCTTTCCAACGCAACTAGAACCGCATCATTTGGACCTCTGTAGCTCAAGTTATGACAGTTTGAGTGCGAGGAGGTCAGGCTGGATAGCTTAGCAATTTCTTCAACTTCTTGTATTCCTTCCACTTTTGCATGCTTCCTTTCCATCCTCTAAGCCATTCCTACCCTATAAACTCTGAAATCACTTAACACACATATCATGGCATCAAATGGTAATAAGAGAGGATTTAAACATAGAAAAATAAAAGCCAAAGAAGCATGTTTTCAATCATAGCACAGAATTAGGAAGGAAAATGTAAAACATGCAATTTGTATGAATAAGTGAGTAAAGAATTGATATAAACCACTCAATTGACCATAAGATAAACCATAAAATAGTGGTTTATCAATCTCCCCACACTTAAACATTAGCATGTCCTCATGCTAAGCTCAAGAGAAGTTATAAAGAATGAAGAGGAATGGTAGAAAGTGTGAAATGCAACCTATCTATATGAATGCAACTAAATGCAAAATGTTTCTACCAACTTTGTGAAAAGTAAATAAATCTTTTAAGAACAAATATGAACTGGATTTTACTAATTCAAATCACAAAATAAAGTACAAGTAAACTTGCAGAAGAAAATAGCTCATGAAAGCAGGGAATATAGAATCAAGCATTAAACCCTCACTGGTAGTGTATATCACTCTAGTCTCTCAAGTGTATAGGGTAATTCACTCTACTCTTCTCTAATCATGCTTTCTAAACTTTGTTCTTCATCTAACCAATCAACAAATATTTAGTATACCAATGCAAACATCATGAGGTCTTTTCAAGGTTGTAATGGGGCTAAGGTAAGGGTGAGGATATATGTATGGCCAAGTGAGCTATAATATGAATCTTTGACTAGTCTAAGTTCTCACTTAACATACACATACTCTATATAACTCTAAAATCATACCTAGCTACCCAAAAATTCCCACTTTTGCATTACATACTCATGCATCAACTTTCTTTTAATTTTATCACCTATGCATTGATCTTTGAACTCAGCTTAACTTAGAATTGGGGTAATTTTATCCCCTTATTTATTCATTTATTGAATATTTTTGGATTTTTTTAGCATGAAAATAAACATAGCTTATCAATGCACATGGATTTTTAATTTTTCTAGTTTCACATGAGTAAGTACCCAAATTCCCATTATTTTATCATGAAACATTCCCTTATTAACCTTTGTTCCCACAATTCTCCCATACTTAATTAACACACAATTTCTATCTTAAGCTAACCAAAGATTCAATTGGGATATTTAATTTTTTTTCCACTTAAGGCTAGTAATGTGGCAAAATATAGAACAAATGGGATTAAAAGGCTCAAAGTGGCTAACAAAGGTGATTGAAAGGGTAGGCTATTTGGGATAAGTGAGTTAGTAACAAATGATGACCTCAATCATATGCAAGCATGTAAATACACTAAATAGTGGACATATAGAATGGAACAAAGCAAAGATTGCAATCATAGGGAAGAAAACACACAAGAATAAAAATATATGGTTAAATAATGTAACCATATAAATAAGCTCAAAATCTCAAAGGTTGTGTGTTCTTAGCTATAATTCATGTTCCAATTTACAATCTTCAAACAAATTTAACACAAAAATTTTTTTCAATTTAAATTAGTGAAATACTATAAAAATTTCTTGAAAAAAAAATATTACTTTAACCAAGTAGTAACTAAATGCATAAAATCAAATAAACATGCAATTAAACATGCAAATGCAACAATGAACTAACAAATAAAGTAATATATTGGTGTTGGGAAGAAAAATAACTAACCCATGGAGATCGGTATCGACCTCCCCACACTTAAAGATTGCACCATCCTCGGTGCATGCTAAGGTGTCCAAGTGGATGGGTTGCGAGCTATAACTGCTGCTCTTTCTCTAAAGAATGTGCAGATGAACTTGTTTGTTGCCCCTATATAGAAGTTTCTCCCTCTTTCCTTTCTCGGTGGCCAGCCTGAAAGAAGAGAAAAAAGAAGAAAAAGTAACCCAGAAATAAAGATAAGAAAATAAATAAAGTCTGGATGGGTTAATGCCAAATAATGAGGGTCTCAATTACATGGTAGCTACAACATGCAAGTGAGAAAACAATAGAAGCACATGGCATTCTAGTGATGCAAAACTTGCAACAATGGCATTGACTTATGAATAATAATACCCAATCAGAATAAAACAAGTCATGAAGCACCAGAATAATTCAAGAAAAAATGCAACAGTTGAATAAGAAAATTTTAACACCAATGGAAAAATAATAAATGTAGAAAAGAAAATAAAAATATGCACAAAATTAAAATACAATGAATGGAAGTATGCAGATAAATTAAGTAAAATAGAATGAAAGAAAAGAAGGGTGAGAAGTTAAAGAGATGAAGAAGTAAGAAAGAAAGAAAGAAGAAAGAAGAACAGATAGAAGAAATTAGGATTAGAAAAGAAAAGATAAGATAATTGGCGCTGATCTGGATAAGTTGTGCGACGCAGGCGACGCGGACGCGTGGATCACACGTTCGCGTGGTCCGTGATAATTTCAGGTGACGCGGACGCGTGGGTCACGTGATCGCGTGGCCTCATTTGTGCAATTGGCGCGAGTGCAGCCGTGCATTCGCGCAACTCTCTGGTTTATACTCTTATTGCCAAATATTTGGGTCACGCGTTCGCGTGGGTGACGCGATCGCGTGAATGGCCATATTTTGAAAACGACGTGGCCGCGTGGGGCACGCGGTTGCGTGGTAACGCTTGTGCTTCCAGCATCATTCCAGCCCTAATCCACCATAACTTGCTGCCATACACCTCTTTTACGTCAATTTTTTTTGGGGCACGCGTTCACGTGGGTGACGCGGACGCGTGGGAGGCTATTTTTCAAAATGACGCAGCCGCGGTCGCGTGGGAATGTTTGTGCCTAAGGCACGCCTCCAGCCACGTTTTCGCGTGACTTTCTTTTCACTTTTCTTTTCTTCCTAATGCACCTGTGACGCGAACGCGTCAGCGACGCTTACGCGTCGCGTGCGTATTTTTTTTTTAATGCAAAAATGCAGAATGCAAAATGCAGATGCTTATGCAAAATTTATGAATGACCACTAATAAAAATGAAAATAAAATAAAATAAAATTAAGAATAAAAATGAAAGATCATACCATGGTGGGTTGTCTCCCACCTAGCACTTTTAGTTATTGTCCTTAAGTTGGACATTTGGTGAGCTCCCTGTTATGGTGGCTTGTGCTTGAACTCATCCAGAAATCTCCACCAATGTTTGTAATTCCAATGGCCTCCGGGATCCCAAATTAGGCGCAGAAAGCCTTCAAGCAGGTTAAAGCAAGTGACAAGGCCCCAAGAGTGTTGATTTCAAGACTGAATTCTGGGGTCCCAAACCTTGCTTTTATACCCGTCTTCTTGTTGACCATCTTTGTTCCAACCGGGTGGTAAGTAATCCGAATTCTCACTACGCTATCCAAACAGCTTGCTAGACCCATTCAGTTGAGCTTTACACTAACCCTTATACTTCAATTTGGAGCATGCAACCATATTGAACCTTACATGACAATTCGTACCACTAACCATCTTCCTCTTACTCTTATAGCCATAAAGAGCTCTAAGTTGTCCATCCGTCTCAAGCAAAGCATATTCAAGTGGGCTGATTAAGCTTAGAGATGAGAGATTTACCCACTTGAATGAAGGGATGGATGGTGATGACCTTGGGGGAGAGGTCTCCAACAGCTTTGGCAAGGTGTTTTCCAGCTCCATTCCCTTGAGCTCTTCCTTGACAACTTCCACCTCTTTGCAAGCTTCTTCAATATCAACCTCTTCCTCTTGGTAGCTTTCTTCCAATTCAATCTCTTCTTCATTGTTCACCAAGGGCATGGGAGGTTGTGCTTCATCTTCTGTAATCTCCATGTCAAGTCCAATGGGAGAGGATTCAAATGTAGATAAGAATTCATCAATGATTGAATCCATCTCTTGATCATCCCCTTCAAAGTCTTCAACCATGATATGCTTTGGAGGTTGTACACCCTCCTCAACATCAATTTCAAGCTTCTTGAAGGGAGGTTCTATGACTGGAGGTTTCGCATCTCCTAAATCTTAAACCACTTCTTCCTCTTTAGCTATAACGGCTTCCTCCACTTGTTCCAATACAAAGTCACGCTCCTCATTGTCCACTGGAGTTTCTAGTGTCTCCTTCATGCTACGTTCTTCATTAGATTCTCCACATGAAGCCATGAGAGTTCCTTGAGTGTCCGAACATCGGGAAGGTAATCGATTTATCGCTTGATTCAATTGGTGAAGGGTTGCATGAAATTTTTCCACTGTTTCCTTGAGACGCTCCTTTGATTCTTGTTGCGCTCGGCTATCATAAATAGGATCATAGTGCTCTTGGATTGATGGATATGGACATGGTGTATATGGAGGTGGTGGTTCTTGGGAGTAGTTGGGTTGGAATTGGGGTGGATAAGGGTTGGGGTCATATGGAGGTGAATGATTGTAGGGGGCTTGTGAGTATGGTGGTTCAAAGGTATGTTGGGGAGGCGATTCATAAGCATATGGTGGGGCTTGTTGATAACTGCAAGGGGTCCACCATATTCAACATCTTGGTACGCTCCCTGGAATGGCTCTTGACCATAGTAATTTGGTGGAGGTGGTTTGTCACGGAGGGGTCCACCAGAACTATTGTCTTGGCATGCATTGTAGGATGGTCGTTGTCCATGGTATCTTGGAAGGTGTTGTTGCCAAAAGGGTTGATCAAATCCTCGTGGCTCCTTCCATCTTTAATTGTTTCGACCTTGATGCATGTTCCTGTTATAGCTTCCATTCCTTGCAATAACATTAGAACCAAACTTGAAACCAGAGGGGTGAGAATTCATAGTAGCTAATAAAAATTAAAAACAAAAACAAATAAACAAGCAAAGGAAAATAAAATAAAATAAAATAAATAAGAGAAAATGTTTGAAAAAGATTTGATTTTTAAGATTAGAAAAGATAAGATAAGTTAGGTAAGAGAAGATAAGTTTTTAAAAAGGTTTTGAAATTTAATTTTTTTTTAATTTGAAAATAAAATTTTAAAATTTGAAATTTGAATTTTGAATTTTTAAATTTTTGAAATTTGAATTTTGAAAAAGTCAACAATATAAGATAAAGATTTGAAAAAGATTTAAATTTTGAAAAGGTTTGATTTTTAAAATTTTAAATTTAAATTTTGAATTTTGACTTTTGAATTTTGGACTTTAATTGAAATTTGAAATAAGATAAGATAAGATTTTGAAAAAGATATGATTTTTGAAAAAGATTTGAATTTTGAGATTTAAAACTAAGATAAGATAAAAAATTTTAAAATAAAAACCTAAATTTTTTTTTGTAATTTTCGAAAAAAAATCAATTAAAATAAAGAGAAAAGATATTTTTGAATTTAATGAGGAAAGAGAAAAACAATAAAATGACACTAAACTTAAAAATTTTAGTTCAAAACGAAGAAAACAACTAAGAACAACTTGAAGATCAAGAAGGAACAAGAAACATTATTTTCGAAAATTTTAGTAACTTAATAAAAACCAATAACCTCTTAATTTATGAAAAAGCAAAAATAAAAACAAAAATAAAAACAAATAAACAAGCAAAAAGCAAATATTTACAATAACCAATAATAAGGCACACGTTTGCGATTCCCCGGCAACGGCGCCATTTTGACAATCGGATTTCTGCTAGTAAAGAAATTCATAAAATAATCACGTTGTAAGTATAGTTTCTAAACCAACAGAGAATCCTTTCGTACAAAAGTTTTAGTTGTCACTTAAGCAAACCCAATAAAATTTATAACCGAAGTATTTAAACCTCGGGTCGTCTCTCAAGGAATTGCAGGGAGGTGTAATTATTATTGGTTATGGAAAACAATATTTTTGGGTTTTTGAAAGGTTGAACAAGAAAAAAAAATTGCAGGAAATAAATTAATAACTAGAAAAACTCTTGACAAGGTATGAAAACTGGACGTCCTATCCTAGTTATCCTTATCAATTGTGATGAGAATTGGATTTTGCTCCCACTTTGTTAACCTCTAACTATGAAGGTAAGTTAAGTGGATGAATCATTTGATTCCTCAGGTCCTAGTCAATTCCTAAGAAAAGACTAGAGTTATTGGAATTTAAATCAATCAGCAAAGAATTCCGATTTTCAATCAACAAGGAGTTTGATAACTCAAGTGTCTCTAATTTATCAATTCATCAATTAAAACCAAGAATATAAAAAACTAAATAAAAATCATAAATCTGAAATACTTCAAATTGCATTAATAAAAGAAATCAAATCTAACATGGAAAGATTCATAAGCCAAATTGAAAAGATAAATAACAATTAAAGTAATAGAATAAATAAAACTAGAAAGTAATTTAAAGGAACATTGAACTTGAGAAGAAGTTGAAATCCTAATCCTAAATCCTAAGAGAGAGAGGAGAGAGCCTCTCTCTCTCTAAAACTACATCTAAATCCTAATAATTGTGAATGTGAATGTTGTCTAATGATTGGATGCATTCCCCCACTTTATAGCCTCTAATCTGTGTTTTTTGGGGCCAAAAACTGGGCCAGAAACAGTCCAGAAATCGCTGATTGCGAATTCAGTCACGCTGATTTTCGTCACTGCGACGCGTCCGCGTGGAGCACGCATTTGCGTTGCTTAGATGTACAGCCACTATAGCAAATTATATATCATTTCGAAGCCCCGGACGTTAGTGATAAACCACTATTTTATGGTTTATCTTGTGCTCAATTGAGTAGATTTTATCAACTCTTTACCCACTTATTCATAATATTTGCATGGTTTTATATTTCCTTCCTGATTTTGTGCTATGATTGATTACATGTTTCTTTGGCCTTATATTTGCTAATATTAAATCCTCTCTTATCACCATTAGATGCCTTGATATGTGTGTTAAGTGATTTCAGAGATTACATGGCATGAATGGCTCAGAGGGTAGAAAGGAAGCATGCAAAAGTGGAAGGAATACAAGAAGTTGAAGAAGTTGCTAAGCTGTCTAGCCTGACCTCTCTGCACTCAAACGGCTATAACTTGAGCTACAGAGGTCCAAACGATGCGGTTCTAGTTGCGTTGGAAAGCTAACGTCCGGGACTTCGATTTGATATATAATATGCCATAGTTGCTCTGAAGCTAGGCGACACGACCGCGTGCTCCATACGGCCGCGTCGCAAGTGACAAAAATCAGCGAATTTGAATTTGTAACCAGCGAATTCTGGGCTGTTTTTGACCCAGTTTGCGGCCCAAAAAACACAGATTAGAGGCTATAAAGCGGGAGAATGCATCCATTCATAAAGAGGCTCTCATAATTCATAATTTTAGGAGTAGATGTAGTTTTTAGAGAGAGAGGTTCTCTCCTCTCTCTTAGGATTAGGATTTAGGATTTCTCTTAGTTTTAGGAGTGACTCTCAATCCCAGGTTCTTTATTTTTATTTATTTTTCCAATTTAATTTATGAACTTTTCCATGTTATGATTTGAATATTTTATTTAATATAATTTGAGGTATTTCAGACTTATGATTGCTCTCTTTAATTTATTAATGCTCTGTGTTTATCCAAATTATTTTCATTCAAGTAGATTTTCTTCCTTTTGGCTTTGGTTAGGTAATTGGTAACACTTGAGTTGTCAAACTCAGGAGTGGTTGAAATTGACAGATTTTGCTTTAGCTAGGATTGCTCTAACACTAGTCCCTCCCACAGGGATTGACTAGGACTTGAGGATCAAGCTAATTAGTCCACTTGACTTAACTAAGTGGGATTAAAATCCAATTCTCATCACATCTGATAAGGATAACAAGGACAGGATTTCCGGTTCTCATACCTTGCCAAGGGTTTAATTTTTCAGTTATTTATTTATTTTTATTGCTTTGAAAATATACATGTGCCCATTGCCCAAACTCCAAATTTCCCCAATTTACAAACTCATAACCAATAATAAGAACATACCTCCCTGCAATTCCTTGAGAAGACGACCCGAGGTTTAAATACTCGGTTATCAATTTTAAGAGGTTTGTTACTTGTGACAACCAAAACGTTTGTATGAAAGGACTTTTGAAGGTTTAGAAACTATACTTGCAACGAGGATTTATCCGTAAATTTCTAGACCACGCAAAAGTTCTCTCATCAGTTAGCTTTCTAACGCAACTGAAACCGCATCATTTGGACCTCTGTAGCTCAAGTTATGACCATTTGAGTGCGAGGAGGTCAGGCTAGACAGCTTAGCAATTTCTTCAACTTCTTGTATTCCTTCCACTTTTGCATGCTTCCTTTCCATCCTCTAAGCCATTCCTACCCTATAAACTCTGAAATCACTTAACACACATATCATGGCATCGAATGGTAATAAGAGAGGATTTAAACATAGGAAAATAAAAGCCAAAGAAGCATGTTTTCAATCATAACACAGAATTAGGAAGGAAAATGTAAAACATGCAATTTATATGAATAAGTGAGTAAAGAATTATCCCTATCTTTTCTCAGGTAATTCAAATTTTGAGGGCAAAATTTCTTATTTGGTGGGGAGAATGTAAGAACCGCAACTAATCAACCGGTTAATTAAGTAATTAATTGCCCAATTAGACTTCGAAAAGCTAGAGTGAGAATTTGAGGATTTAAAGGTGATTTTTGGACTCAGTAGATTTTTCTGAGTCAGAACATGTGCTTTCTGCGAAAAACCGTGAAAAACTGCAAACCAGCAGTTGAACCGGTTGAACCGGTTCAAGTCTGTTGATGAGCGGATAATTTATACCCTTTTTGGCATTGTTTTTACATAGTTTTTAGCATGTTTTAGTTACTTTTTATTATATTTTTATTAGTTTTTATTTAAAAATCATATTTCTAGACTTTATTATGAGTTTGTGTATTTTTCTATGATTTCAGGTATTTTCTGGTTGAAATTGAGGGACCTGAGCAAAAATCTGATTCAGAGGCTGAAAAAGGACTGCAGATGCTGTTGGATTCTGACCCTCCTGCACTCGAAATGGATTTTTTAGAGCTACAAAAACCCAATTGGTGCGCTCTCAATTGCGTTGAAAAGTAGATATCCTGGGCTTTCCGGCAATATATAATAGTTCATACTTTGCCCGAGATTTGATGGCCCAAACTGGCATCTAAAGCCAGCCTAAAACATCTTAGCGTAAAACGCCCAAACTGGCACCAGAATTGGGGTTAAACGCCCAAACTGGCACCAAAGCTGGCGTTTAACTCTAGAAACAGCTTATGCATGTGTAAAGCTCAATGCTCAGCCCAATAACACACCAAGTAAGTCGCATAAGTGGATTTCTGCACTATCTGCACTTAGTTACTCATTTTCTGTAACCCTAGGTTACTAGTTTAGTATAAAAACTACTTTTAGAGATTTACTTTATATCTTTTTGGAATAATGAACCCTATCAATTACCATTGTTCACGTTTTAGAGGCTGGCCTCACGGTCATGCCTAGACCTCTTTTCACTTATGTATTTTCTACCGTGGAGTTTCTACACCCTATAGATTAAGGTGTGGAGCTCTGCTGTTCTTCATGAATTAATGCAATTACTATTATTTTTCTATTCAATTCACGCCTACTTCTTCTCCAAGATATACTCTCGTACTTAATTCAGTTAAGTCAGAATGAAGGGGTGACCCGTGATAATCACCCAATCTTCGTTACTCGCTTAGCCAAGATCTGCGTGCCTGACAACCACAAAGCGGTCTACATGATGTTCAACGTAGTCATTGGATGACAGCTTAAGTATATTCTCTTGGATATCTAATACACGGACCGAGTCCGTGAGATTAGTATCTTCGTGGTATAGGCTAGAACAATTGGCAGCATTCCTGGGATCCGAAAAGTCTAAACCTTGTCTGTGGTATTCCGAGTAGGATCTGGGAAGGGATGACTGTGACGAGCTTCAAACCTGCGAATGTTGGGCGCAAGTGACAGTGTGCAAAAGGATCAATGGATCCTATTTCGACGATAGCGGAAACCGACAGATGATTAGCCATGCGGTAGCTGTGCTTGGTATTTTTCATCCGAGACGAGAAATCCGACAGTTGATTAGCCGTGCAGAAATCGTAGAGGACCATTTTCACTGAGAGGATCCTACAGCTTGCCATGGAAGGAAGTAACGCATGGTTGGAAGAAGGCAATAGGAAAGCAGAGGTTCAGAAGCAACAAATCGTCTCCAGACGCTTATCTGAAATTTCCACCAGTGAATTACATAAGTAACTTTATTTTATTTTATGTTTTATTTATCCTTTAATTATCAAAACCTCATAACCATATGAATCCGCCTGACTGAGATTTACAAGATGACCATAGCTTGCTTCAAGCCAACAATCTCCGTGGGATCGACCCTTACTCACGTAAGGTATTACTTGGACGACCCAGTGCACTTGCTGGTTAGTTGTACGGAGTTGTGAAAAGTGTGAATCACGATTCCGTGCACCATCTGCCCGGTACCGCACGATAAAAAGTGAAAACCAACAAAAACCTTAGAAAAATGTTAGAAATGAAAAACCAGGCGTTAATTTTAAAGGTTTGGCCCGAAGTTGGGCAAAACGGGCTAAAAACGCTAACGGGTTAGACTGGGCCCAAGTTAGGCCCAAGCCCCACATATAAAAGGGTTCATTAAGTGAACCCAATCAGCACCAACACTCAAACACACACCGACATGCTGAAAAGAAGAAGAAGGAGAGAAAACACCATTGACACTATTCACCCCTCTTCTTCTCTAGCTTATATCTTGAGCTACAGAGCTCCGATAGTCGCACCGTTTGTGGCTACACGTTCCTCGTGAAGAGCTCTACAAAACCCATGCAAGAAACTGGGGAGGTAACCACGAAATCCCTTCTATTCTTCTCTCAAAATTTTTGGTTCCTAGGGCTTTGGGGTTAAATGAGTTTTTGTGATTTTGGATGTTTAGGTTTACTCTAAGCCTTGCTTAAGCCTTGAGTTTTGACATCCAAATCGTTTGGAAGAGGTAAGAGCTACTAAACCCTTGTGAATTTACGTTTAATTGGAACCCTAGGTTGATTTGAGGTGATTTGTATGCATATAGTTTGATTATTGTGGCTTTGGGAGCTTTTGGAACTTAATTGTGCTTATTGGAGTAGAAGTGAAAGCTTGATTTGTGGTTGGGAGCTTGTTTGGGCTAAATTGAAGTTTTGGTGCATAAAGAGAATCGGCCAAGGTATGGTTTTGGTTTCCTTTATGTAGTATATAATATTCATGGACACTTAGGTTAGTGACTCGTAGGATAGGTTTGGAAATTTTATGTTGTTGATGATTGTTTGTATTGATGAAGTATAATAAATTGGTGTTGTTGTTATGGTTAAATGATGAAGTAAGATATGATGGATGTGGATAAATGAGCATTGTTGAATATTAATTTGAATTGTGGATTGATTTGATGATGAAAATTGATGGTAATATAATGAAGATTGGTGAATATGATGTATATGTGATATTGAAGTATGGATAATGAAATGTGAGGGAAAATGTGGTATGATTGGTGTACTATGATAAAAGAGGTCAATTTTGATGAAAAATGGGGTTTTGAATGGTTTGGAATGGTTTGAGTTGGTTTGGTTGTGTTTTATAAAGGAATTGAGGAAATTGTGATTTTAGGTAAAAACTGGATTTTGGTGAACTTTGTCCGATTATAACTTTTGCCTCAATTTTCTAAATTAATTGAAGTTTATTTAGAATTAAAGATCTTTGAAAACACTTTAAATCAATATAAAGTTTCTGAAATTTGAAATTTTGTAGAGGAAGTTATGATCATTCAAAGTTGGTGTTAAAAATCTGAAATTTAGCAAAGTTGCAGAATTTCATGATTAATGATATGTGCGGGCGCACAACCCTGTGCGGACGCACACTGATGAGCGGATAATTTATACGCTTTTTGGCATTGTTTTTAGTATGTTTTTAGTAGGATCTAGTTACTTTTAGGGATGTTTTCATTAGTTTTTATGTTAAATTCACATTTCTGGACTTTACTATGAGTTTGTGTATTTTTCTGTGATTTCAGGTATTTTCTGGCTGAAATTGAGGTACTTGAGCAAAAATCAGATTCAGAGGTTGAAGAAGGACTACTGATGCTGTTGGATTCTGACCTCCCTGCACTCAAAATGAATTTTCTAGAGCTACAGAACTCAAAATGGCGCGCTTCCAATTGCGTTGGAAAGTAGACATCCAGGGATTTTCCAGCAATATATAATAGTCCATACTTTGCCCAAGTTTAGATGATGCAAACTGGCGTTCAACGCCAGCTCTCTGCCCAATTCTGGCGTCCAGCGCCAGAAACAAGTTGCAAAGTGGAGTTCAATGCCCAAACTGGCACAAAAGCTGGCGTTCAACTCCAATAATGACCTCTCCACGTGTAGACTTCAAGCTCAGCCCAAGCACACACTAAGTGGGTCCCGGAAGTGGATTTATGCATCAATTACTTACTTCTGTAAACCCTAGTAGCTAGTTTATTATAAATAGGACCTTTTACTATTGTATTAGACATCTTTGGACGCCGAGTTCTTAGATCATGGGGGCTGGCCATCGGCCATGCCTGGACCTTTCACTTATGTATTTTTAACGGTAGAGTTTCTGCACTCCATAGATTAAGGTGTGGAGCTCTGCTGTTCTTCAAAGATTAATGCAAAGTACTATTGTTTTTCTATTCAATTCAATTTATTCCGCTTCTAAGATATTCATTCGCACTTCAACCTGAATGTGATGAACGTGACAATCATCATCATTCCCTATGAACGCGTGCCTGACAACCACTTCAGTTCTACATTAGATTGAATGAGTATCTCTTAGATCTCTTAATCAGAATCTTCGTGGTATAAGCTAGATTGATGGCGGCATTCATGAGAGTCCGGAAAGTCTAAACCTTGTCCGTGGTATTCCGAGTAGGACTCTGGGATTTAATGACTGTGACGAACTCCAAACTCGCGAGTGCTGGGCGTAGTGATAGACGCAAAAGGATAGTAAATCCTATTCCAGTATGATCGAGAACCTCCAAGATGATTAGCCATGCAGTGACAGCGCATCGGACCATTTTCACAGAGAGGAATAGGATGCAACCATCGACAAGGGTGATGCCTCCAGACGATTAGCCGTGCTGTGACAGAGCATTTGGACCATTTTTCCGAGAGGATTGAAAGTAGCCATTGGCACCGGTGACATCCTTACATAAAGCCAGCCATAGAAAGGAGTAAGACTGATTGGATTAAGACAGCAGGAAAGCGGAGGTTCAGAGGAACGAATGCATCTCCATACGCTTATCTGAAATTCTCACCAATGATTTACATAAGTATTTCTATCCTTCTTTTATTACTAAATTTTGAAAACTACATAACTATTTTATATCCACCTGACTGAGATTTACAAGGTGACCATAGCTTGCTTCATACCAACAATCTCCGTGAGATTTGACCCTTACTCACGTAAGGTTTATTACTTGGACGACCCAGTACACTTGCTGGTTAGTTATGCGAAGTTGTGAAGATATGTTTAGACCATGGTTCTATGCATCCGTTTTTGGTGCCATCACCAGGGAAACAATTTTGAACAATAATTCACAACCTGAGTAACAATTTCGCATACCAAGTTTTTGGCGCCGTTGCCGGGGATTGTTCGAGTTTGGACAACTGACGGTTCATCCTGTTGCTCAGATTAGGTAATTTTCTTTTTGTTTTCTTCTCAAAAATTTTTCAAAAATCTTTCAAAAAAATTTCTCCTTTGTTTTCAAAGAAATTTTAAAATAAATGTTTTCAAAAATATATTTTTATTCAGAAATTTTAAGAATGAATTCTAGTGTTTCATGAAACATGTTGAATCCTATCTGGCTGTAAAGCCATACCCAAACTGCTTTGGGATTGGTCTTCAACTAATCACCTCAATGGATGTAATTTACATACTAAAGCTTGGCTGACTATTAGGCCATGCCTGACCCTTTGATTGGAGCTTTAGACTAAAGAGCATAAGATTCCTGGAATTCATATTAAAAATTTTGGAATCCTTATTTTTCTTTTTCAAAATGATTTTCGAAAAAAATTAAAAGAAAATACAAAAAAAAATTATTTTTTGTGTTTCTTGTTTGAGCCATGTGTCATGTTATAAGTTTGGTGTCAATTGCATAATCATCTTGCATTTTTCGAAAAATTCATGCATTCATAGTGTTCTTCATGATCTTCAAGTTGTTCTTGGTAAGTCTTCTTGTTTGATCTTGATGTTTTCTTGTTTTGTGTCTTTTCTTGTTTTTCATGTGCATTTTTGCATCCATAGTGTCCATACATGAAAAATTTCTATGTTTGGTGTCTTGCATGTTTTCTTTGCATGTAAAAATTTTCAAAAATAAGTTCTTGATGTTCATCATGACATTCAAAGCGTTCTTGGTGTTCATCTTGACATTCATAGCATTCTTGCATGCATTCATTGTTTTAATCCAAAATTTTCATGCATTGAGTCTTTTTCATGTTTTTCCTCTTTCATCATAAAAATTCAAAAATCAAAAAAATATCTTCCCCTTTTTCTCTCTTAAACTTTCGAAAATTAGATTTGACTTTTTCAAAAATTTTTAAAATCTAGTTGTTTTTATGAGTCAAATCAAATTTTCATTTTAAAAAAATCTTATCTTTTTCAAAATATTTTTCAAAAATTCCAAAAATATTTTTCAAAAATCTTTTTCTTATCTTTACTTCATAATTTTCGAAAATAACATCATCAATTAATGTTTTGATTCAAAAAATTTCAAGTTTGTTACTTGCTTGTTAGGAAAGATTCAAACTTTGAGCTCTAGAATCATATCTTGTGATCTCTTATGAATCAAGTCATTAATTGTGATTTTAAAAATCAAATCTTTTTCAAAAACTAATTTCAATCATATCTTTTCAAAAATATCTTCTTATCTTATCTTTTTCAAAAATTTGATTTCAAAATATTTTTTCTAACTTCCTATCTTCTTATCTTTTTCAAAATTGATTTTCAAAATTTGTTTCAACTAACTAACTATCTTTTTGTTTGTTTCTTATCTTTTTCAAAACCACCTAACTAACACTCTCTCTCTCTCTAATTTTCGAAAATATCTTCCCTCTTTTTCAAAAATTCTTTTTAATTAACCAATTATTTTACTTTTTGATTTTAATTTTCGAAAATTACTAACCTTTTTCAAAAACTATTTTCAAAAATCACTAACTCTTTTTAAAAATAATTTTCGAAAATTCTCTTCCTCTCTCATCTCCTTCTATTTATTTATTCATCTACTAACACTCTTCTTCATCTCACATCTCTGCTCCTATCATCACCTTTGTGTTTGGATTATCCATTCTTTTCTTCCACTCACACAGGGACCTCTATACTGTGGTATAAAGAATCCCTATTATTATTATTATTATTTTTCTGTGCCCTCTTCTTTGTCATATGAGCAGGAGCAAAGACAAGAATATTCTTGTTGAAGCAGATCCAGAACCTGAAAGGACTCTGAAGAGAAAACTAAGAGAAGCTAAATTACAACAATCCAGAGATAACCTTACAGAAATTTTTGAACAAGAAGAGGAGATGGCAGCCGAAAATAATAATAATGCAAGGAGGATGCTCGGTGACTTTACTGCACCTAATTCCAATTTACATGGAAGAAGCATCTCCATCCCTACCATTGGAGCAAACAATTTTGAGCTGAAACCTCAGCTAGTTTCTCTGATGCAGCAGAACTGCAAGTTTCATGGACTTCCATCTGAAGATCCCTTTCAGTTCTTAACTGAATTCTTGCAGATCTGTGATACTGTTAAGACTAATGGAGTAAATCCTGAAGTCTACAGGCTCATGCTTTTCCCATTTGCTGTAAGAGACAGAGCTAGAATATGGTTAGACTCTCAACCTAAGGATAGCTTGAACTCTTGGGATAAGCTGGTCACGACTTTCTTAGCCAAGTTCTTTCCTCCTCAAAAGCTGAGCAAGCTTAGAGTAGATGTTCAAACCTTCAAACAAAAAGATGGTGAATCCCTCTATGAAGCTTGGGAAAGATACAAACAGCTGACCAAAAAGTGTCCTTCTGACATGCTTTCAGAATGGACCATCCTGGATATATTCTATGATGGTTTATCTAAGCTATCAAAGATGTCATTGGATACTTCTGCAGGTGGATCCATTCACCTAAAGAAAACGCCTGCAGAAGCTCAAGAACTCATTGACATGGTTGCTAATAACCAGTTTATGTACACTTCTAAGAGGAATTCTGTGAGTAATGGGACGCCTATGAAGAAGGGAGTTCTTGAAATTGATACTCCGAATGCCATATTGGCTCAAAATAAAATATTGACTCAGCAAGTCAATATGATTTCTCAAAGTCTGAATGGAATGCAAGCTACATCCAACAGTACTCAAGAGGCATCTTCTGAGGAAGAAGCTTATGATCTTGAGAACCCTGCGATAGCAGAGTTAAAATACATGGGTGAACCATATGGAAACACCTACAATCCATCATGGAGAAATCACCCAAATCTCTCATGGAAGGATCAAAATCCTCAACAAGGCTTTAATAATGATGGAAGAAACAGGTTTAGCAATAGCAAGCCTTTTCCATCATCCACTCAGCAACAGACAGAGAATTCTGAGCAGAATCCATCTAGCTTAGCAAATTTAGTCTCTGATCTATCTAAGGCCACTGTGAGTTTCATGAATGAAATAAGGTCTTCCATTAGAAATTTAGAAGCACAAGTGGGCCAGCTGAGTAAAAGGATCACTGAAATCCCTCCTGGTACTCTCCCAAGCAATACAGAAGAGAATCCAAAAGGAGAGTGCAAGGCCATTGAATTAATTACCATGGCTGAACCTACAAGAGAGGAGAAGAACGTGAATCCCAAGGAGGAAGACCTCCTGGGACGTCCAATGATCAATAAGGAGCTTCCCTCTGAGGAATCAAAGGAATCTGAGGCTCACCTAGAGACCATAGAGATTCCATTAAACCTCCTTATGCCATTCATGAGCTCTGATGAATATTCCTCTTCTGAAGAAAATGAGGATGTTACTGAAGAGCAAGTTACCAAGTACCTTGGTGCAATCATGAAGCTGAATGCCAAATTATTTGGCATTGAAACTTGGGAAGATGAACCTCCCTTGTTCACCAATGAACTAAGTGATCTGGATCAACTGACATTACCTCAGAAGAAACAAGATCCTGGAAAGTTCTTAATACCTTGTACCATAGGCACCATGATCTTTAAGGCTCTGTGTGACCTTGGTTCAGGAATAAACCTCATGCCCCTCTCTGTAATAGAGAAACTGGGAATCTTTGGGGTGCAAGCCACTAAAATCTCATTAGAGATGGCAGACAATTCTTTATAGGCACAGCATGTTTCACTCAATCAGTATGTCGAGTTTGCCGCTTACCAGCTAGCGGGAGAGGCCCAGCCCTGGTGGCAAGCAGAGTGTCACTTGCTACAACTTTAAAACGCCGACATTCCATGGGAGGTATTCCAAGCGGCCTTCTATAAGAAGTACTTCCCTGAGTCTGCAAGGGAAGCAAAGGAGATGGAACTGATGCAGCTGAAGCAAGGTTCCCTTTCTGTGGCAGATTACACCAACAAGTTTGAGGAACTCTGTAGGTTTTCTAGGGTATGTCAAGGTGCCCCAGAGACTTACGAGAGCTGGAAGTGCATTAAGTACCAGAGAGGTTTAAAGGATACCATTACGACTGCTGTGGCGCCTTTGGAGATCCGTGTCTTCTCTGACTTAGTGAACAAGGCTAGAGTACTGGAAGAGTATGCCAAGACCGTGGCGGCATCCAAGGACACTCATGGAGGGAGCTCTAGTCGGGGGCGTGGCAGGTATTTTCATCCTAGAGGGCAAAGCTTCAAGAGAGGAGGATATGCGCTTCAAGGTCAAGGAGGTTTCAGGAAGAACACTTAGATTCAGTTTCAGTATGCTAAGGGGAGAGGAAATCAGAGTAAGAATTCTCCGGATTTGACTTGTGTATGTTGTGGGTGTTTCCATCCTTATGATTCATGCAAAATTGGTTTAGGTGGTTATTTCAATTGTGGGTTACCTGGCCACATTGCGAGGGATTGCACTCGTGGGAGGAACCAGAATGCAGGCCAGAATCAGCATCAAGGTCGGGTCTTTGCTGTGAACGCCAAGGATGCTTCTAAGGCGGATCCGTTGATGAGAGGTATATATCTAATTGGTGATAAGTCCTTAGTTGCATTATATGATACTAGAGCTTCGCATTCGTTTATTTCATTTGCTAAAGTTGAGGAATTAGCTTTGAAAGTGTCAGAGTTACTTTTTGATCTGCATGTACATACTCCGCATCAGACAGTTATGACTAGGTCAGGTTGTAGACAAGTAGGTTTCAAGCTTGAGAGTAGAGATTTTGTGCATGATTTGATCTGTTTACCAATGGTGGGGCTTGAAATGATTTTGGGGTTTGATTGGTTGTCAAAGAATTGGGTTTTATTGGATTTCTTTGAACGGACAATTCGGTTTATGCTGGAAGGAGATAATGGAGCAATGGTAGTTGTGGGATATTACTTGAACTCTGTAATGATGCACTGTAGTGGGAATGAGTGTCAGGGTTATATTCTGTTGGCTGCTAATGCGTTGGGTGATGCCCAGAACTTAGATCACATACCGGTGGTTAAAGATTTTCCAGAAGTATTCCCAAAAGATATCCCTGAGTTTCCACCTCAAAGGGAAATTGAATTTGCGATTGAATTGGTGCCGGGAGCCGGACCAGTGTCGATTGCGCCTTATAGAATGGCTCCGATAGAGCTGGCAGAGTTAAAAACTCAGTTGAAAGAGCTTCTGAACAAGAGGTTCATTCGACCGAGTGTATCACCGTGGGGAGCGCCAGTTTTATTGGTAAAGAATAAGGATGGAGAAATGCGCTTGTGCGTGATTTACCGACAGTTGAACAAGGTGCTTGTGAAGAACAAGTACCCGCTGCCAAGAATAGACGACTTGATGGATCAACTGCAAGGAGCTGGAGTATTTTCTAAGATAGATTTAAGATCCAGTTACCATCAGATAAGGGTGAAAGAGGATGATATCCCTAAGACTGCGTTTAGAACGCGCTATGGACACTACGAGTTTGCGGTAATGTCTTTTGGGTTAACGAATGCACCTGCTGTTTTCATGGATTACATTAACAGAGTGTTTCGTCCCTTTTTGGACAAATTCGTGGTGGTTTTCATAGATGACATCTTAGTTTATTCTAAGACGGTGATAGAGCATGAGGAGCACTTGAGGATTGTGCTACAAATTCTAAAGGAGCGAAAGTTGTACGCTAAGTTGTCAAAGTGCGAGTTCTGGAAGGAAGAAGTAAAGTTCTTAGGCCACGTGGTGAGCAAACGAGGAATAGCTGTAGATCCTTCTAAGGTGGAAGCAGTGATGGAGTGGGAAAGACTGACGACGGTGACGGAAGTAAGAAGCTTTTTGGGTTTAGCCAAATATTACCGGAGATTTATCGAAGGATTTTCCCGGATTGCATTACCGATGACGAAGTTAACAAGGAAAGAAGTGCCATTCGTGTGGACATCGGAGTGCGAAGAGAGTTTTCAAACTTTGAAGTAGAAGTTAACTTCAGCACCTGTTTTAATCTTGCCAGAACCGCACAAATCATTCGAAGTGTATTGTGATGCGTCACTGAAAGGTTTGGGTTGCATGTTGATGCAACACCGAAATATGGTGGCTTACGCATCGCGTCAGCTGAGACCGCATGAGGTGAATTACCCAACTCATGACCTGGAATTAGCGGCGATTGTGTTTGCATTGAAGATTTGGAGATACCACTTATATGGAGTGAGGTTTAGCGTCTTTTCTGATCATAAGAGTCTCAAGTACATCTTTGATCAGAAAGAGCTTAATATGCATCAGAGGAGGTGGATGGAGTTGCTGAAAAATTATGATTTTGAGCTGAGTTATCATCCCGGAAAGGCGAATGTAGTAGCAGATGCATTGAGTCGGAAATCTCTAACAATTGCTTGGATGAGAATCAAGGAATAGGAGCTAGTAGATAAGTTTGTAGACCTTAAGCTGGACATTGGTGAAGTTGCAGGAAGGGCTTGTTTAAATCAGTTACAGATCTCAAGCACGTTTAAATCATAAATACAAAAGGCTTAGCAAGATGAGCAGAAGCTTCAACAATTGTTTCAACCAGTTGGTGATAAGAGGCACGAAGAATTCACTAAGGATGAGGAAGGGTTATGGAGATACAAGGGAAGAATTTTCATACCGGATGTTGGGAGTTTGAGGCGAGATTTGTTGTCGGAAGCTCACAACAGTGGGTTTTCCATTCATCCCGGAAGCACGAAGATATATTATGACTTGAAAAGGATGTTCTGGTGGCCTGGGATGAAGGGTGATGTAGCGACAGTAGTATCCAAGTGTTTAACTTGTCAGAAAGTGAAGATAGAGCATCAGAAATCGTTAGGAATGCTACAACCACTTGAGATTCCTCAGTGAAAGTGGGAAGGAATTGCGATGGATTTTGTGACCGATTTACCGAGGACTAGGTCGGGATTTGATGCAATTTGGATGATCGTGGATCGCTTAACCAAATCTGCTCACTTCCTGCCTATCTGAGTAAACTGTTCTATGGAGGAGTTAGCAAGATTTTACATTAAGGAGATAGTAAGGTTGCATGGTGTACCGTCGAGCATAGTATCGGATCGTGATCCCCGATTCACTTCGAGGTTTTGGGGAGCTTTCCAAAGGGCTTTCGGTACGAAGCTATGTCTCAGTACCGCATATCATCCGTAAACTGATGGACAGTCAGAAAGGACTATTCATACATAAGAAGATATGTTGAGAGCATGTGTGTTGGATCAACCCGGGAGTTAGGATCGTTACATGCCATTAGTGGAGTTTGCGTACAACAACAGCTTTCATTCGAGCATTGGGATGGCTCCGTAGGAGGCCTTGTCTCCACTTTGTTGGTATGAATCTGGTGAAGCAAGTGTTTTGGGTCCTGAGGTGATAGCAGAGACTACTGAGAACATCAAAAAGATTCGTGCAAGGATTCTAACTGCTTAGAGTCGACAGAAGAGCTACGCGGACCAGAGAAGGAAACTGCTAGAGTTTGAAGTGGTAGAACATGTATTTCTTCGGGTGAAACCGACAACTGAGATTGGAAGGGCAATTAAGACCAAGAAGTTGAACCCAAGATATATAGGACCGTTTGAGATTCTGAAAAGATTCAGGCCGGTGGCGTATCAAGTTGCCTTGCCACCTCATCTGTCTAACTTGCATGACATATTCCACGTGTCACAACTCTGTAAGTACACGTCAGATGCGGCTCATGTGTTGGAGCCTGAATCGGTCGAGTTGAAGGAGAACTTAACTTTCCAAGTAACGTCGGTGAGAATCGATGACACTAGTATGAAGAAGCTGCGAGGGAAAGAGGTTCAGTTGGTTAAATTGCTTGTGAGCGTGCAGGAGTAGAAGAACACACTTGGGAATTGGAGTCTGAAATGCGAAAGGATTATCCCGATCTTTTCTCAGGTAATTCAAATTTTGAGGGCAAAATTTCTTATTTGGTGGGGAGAATGTAAGAACCACAACTAATCAATCTGTTAATTAAGTGATTAATTGCCCAATTAGACTTCAAAAAGCTAGAGTGAGAATTTGAGGATTTAAAGGTGATTTTTGGACTCAGTAGGTTTTTCTGAGTTCGAAAATGTGCTTTCTGCGAAAAACCGTGAAAAACTGCGAACCAGCAGTTGAACCGGTTGAACCGGTTCAAGTCTGCCCGGTACCGCACGAGAAAAAGTGAAAATCGGCAAAAACCTTAGAAAAATGTTGGAAATGAAAAACCGGGCGTTAATTTTAAAGGTTTGACCCGAACTTGGGCCAAACGGGCTAAAAACGCTAACGGGTTAGACCGGGCCCAAGTTGGGCCCAAGCCAAACATATAAAAGGATTCATTAAGTGAACCCAATCAGCACCAACACTCAAACACACACACCCACATGCTGAAAAGAAGAAGGAGAGAAGACACTATTCACTCTTCTTCTCTAGCTCATATCTTGAGCTACGGAGCTCTGATCGCCGCACCGTTTGCGGCTATGCGTTTCTCGTGAAGAGCTCTACAAAATCCATACAAGAAACTGGGGAGGTAACCACGAAATCCCTTCTATTCTTCTCTCAAAAGTTTCGGTTCCTAGGGCTTTGGGGTTAAATGAGTTTTTGTGATTTTGGATGTTTAGGTTTGCTCTAAGCCTTGCTTAAGCCTTGGGTGACATCCAAATCTGTTGGAAGAGGTAAGAGCCACTAAACCCTTGTGAATTTATGTTTAATTGGAACCCTAGGTTGATTTGAGTTGATTTGTATGCATATATTTTGATTATTGTGGCTTTGGGAGCTTTTGGAACTTAATTGTGCTTATTGGAGTGGAAGTGAAAGCTTGGTTTGTGGTTGGGAGCTTGTTTGGGCTAAATTGAAGTTTTGGTGCATAAAGAGAATCGGCAAGGTATGGTTTCGGTTTTCTCTATGTAGTATATAATATTCATGCACACGTAGGCTAGTAACCCGTAGGATAGGTTTGGAAATTTTATGTTGTTGATGATTGTTTGTGTTGATAAAGTATAATAAATTGGTGTTGTTGTTATGGTTAAATGATGAAGTAAGATATGATGGATGTGGATAAATGATCATTGTTGAATATTAATTTGAATTGTGGATTGATTTGATGATGAGAATTGATGGTAATATAATGAAGATTGGTGAATATGATGTATATGTGATATTGAAGTATGGATAATGAAATGTGAGGGAAAAATGTGGTATGATTGATGTACTATGATAAAAGAGGTCAATTTTGATGAAAAATGGGGTTTTGAATGGTTTGGAATGGTTTGAGTTGGTTTGGTTGTGTTTTATAAAGGAATTGAGGAAATTGTGATTTTGGGTAAAAACTGGATTTTGGTGAACTTTGTCTGATCATAACTTTTGCCTCAATTTCCGAAATTGATTGAAATTTATTTAGAATTAAATATCTTTGAAAACCCTTTAAATCGATATAAAGTTTGTGAAACTTGGAATTTTGTAGAGGAAGTTATGATCATCCAAAGTTGGTGTTAAAAATCTGAAATTCTGCAAAGTTGCAGAATTTCATTATTACTGATATGTGCAGGTGCACAACCCTGTGCGGACGCACACCCTGTAAAAATTTTGACCTGTGCGGATGCACACACCTATGCGCATGCACAGGCAGGGAAATGCGCTCTATTCGCAGCGCTAGCACAGCTTGTGCGCGCACATATCTAAGGAAAAACTTCAACCTGTGCGGACGCACACGTCAGGGAGGTCAGTCTGTTGGGGCGCTAGCACGGGTTGTGCAAGTGAACAGTTTCTGAACATTTTGCCACCTGTGTGTACGCACATATTTTAAAAATTTTCTGGGCGTGCGCACGCACACACCCCTGTGCGGCCGCACACGTCCTGTTTCTCAAATTTTGCTTATTTTCCAAATATTCTACCTTCCCAACAAGGTTCTAAGCTTCTAAAACACCATTTTAAGACTTTTGGGCCTAGTTTTGAGTATTAGAACATGGGATATAACTTAAGGGTTCTAGAACATGGTTTTATGATAAATTAGAAAACGGAGGCCTAGGTTTCTGGCGTGTGAAGAATGGTTGATGTTAAGTGAAGGGTGACTGATATATGAGATGAGGAAAGAGGAACTTTTGATATTTGGAACTTGAGTTATGAATGAACAATGGTTGAGATGAGTCGAGGATTCGGATTGAGACGATGGATCTCTGTATACTGAAAATGCTTTCTAAAAACCACTGAATAATGTTTTTACTGAGATTATGAGACGCTATGCGCCCGGCACGGACGGTGGTTAATCTCGCCTGTCGAGGTAGCGGCGGCGGCATAAGGACGGTGGTTAATCCCGCTTACGTTGAGATGTGAGGTCTAAAGCAAGAGTATCCCGCTCGCATCCCTTCGGATCTATAGGCGTGCAGGCGCCGGTACCTGGACAGTGATCCGGGCCTATATCTCGGGGGTTCCCATATGAGAAATCCGAAGGGCGAAGTCTCCATGGAGATGTGTCGGGTTTGGCAGTTGAACCGACAATGTAATCTCACAGCCAGTAGGGCAGGCATTCATCATATGTATTTTCTATCTGTTTGCTTGCTTTGCCGACTTGTAATTGTATGCCTAATTGAATAACATGTCTACTTGCTTACTTGATCTACTTGCCTTATATGCTTTTACTTGTGAATTAATTGCATTGTTATTAATTGTGCTTTCTACTGGGATTGAGGAGGTTCAGAAGGCGGTGGCGATAGGATCGCCTGGAGGATAGGTTGGTGAAAGGCTGTGGGACAGCGGTGTTTAGTTAGAATAGAAATCCCTTAAGATAGATTACCCGGTTTATTTATGATAAGGTTTATATTATGCTTATTTGTCTTAGAATGCTTTAAGTTTGAATCTTGTGATGGATATGGAGCTTAGGATTGCCTTTGGCGTCCCGGGGTCTTATATCCTACATCACTGGGCACTGTTACCATGCTGAGAACCTCCAGTTCTCATACCATATCTTTGTTGTATTTTTCAGATGCAGGTCGCAACCCACCTCGGTGAGTCGCTTGGGATGGTAACGGAAGCGGAGGATCTTGGAATTCTTTTGGAGTCTTTTTGGTTTATCTTGTTTATACATCTCTCTTTTGTATTTTGTTTAGCCTAGCGGCTTGTATTATGAGAGAAAAACTTGTATAAGATGTTTCAAACTGTCAGTTTTCTGTATATATACTTGTGTATGGCTAGCCGGCTTAAACTCCGCGAGCTGTGGCTATTTTCCTTTGATATTATATACTTATATTTTTGTGTATCTTAACTATTTCTTGTGCCTTAAATTAGTACGTTTTGCGCTTTTGAAATCCTATTTTTGAGCTATATCTTTCATCGGGCTTCTAGATTATATTATTTCTTCTATATATTATACGTATGAGCTTTAGAACTATCGTAATCTCTGATTAAGCTTTGCTTTACGGCGCGAGGTAAGGCTTAGGATAATTAGAGTGTTGCAGAAAGAATTTTGCGTCTAGGGCCATTAAAATGAGTTAAATTTGTTGGGTGAATCTGTTTACCGGTTTAAGCAGGCAGAGTTTTATTTTTAAAATTAAACTTGTTTAAATTTCGAATTAAATAAATTGAGTCCGATTAATTGAAAACATGACAAGTTAAATTGGTTAAATTGCGAGCTAAACGAACTCATTTAAAATTTTTATATTTCTATAAAAATATTAGCATTTTTTTTGTTAATATTTTTCTTATTCAACTCGAAACACTGACCTATTATATGAAAAAAAATTGTTTGAAAAAAATAATTTTTTTTGTCAAAATATATTTCTAAAGTAATAAAAAATAAACAAAACAATCTATTTAACCTGTTGAGTCAACTATAAAAGATCCGAATTAAAAATTTATGGTTCATAAATAAAATAAATTTTAATGAGTCAATACCATATAACTCATAGACATACGCAAACTAAATCTAAATAGACACACGTTTAATAAGCCTGCTTGCATGAGTAAGTGTGTGTTTGGATTCATGCTGATCAAACTGGAGTTTGAATAAAAATGATTTTGTAGAATTGATTTTGGATAGAAATGAGTTTGTGCCAACATGATTTATGTTTGCCAATTTTTATTAAAATTAATTTTGATAAAATAAATATTGTTACGGATCCAACCCACAGATCCCGCATACCCGGTCACTCGGGAACTACCCGTTTCGGCCCAAAGGCCCAGAACCGGCCCTTCAGAGCTCCCAACCAACTTTTGAATTCAAACACCTCTCTTATCTTAGCCAAACGAGATAAGATAAGATATTCACCATCACCTATAAATAGAGGACCCAGGTCCCTCCAGGTATTCATTCATTCCACACACCTTATACCTCTTAGATCCATTCTGACTTGAGCGTCGGAGTGTCTTTGCAGGTACCTCCCCCCATTGCTCCAGTCAAGAGATCCGGCATCTGCCTCAACCCGCAAGTTCTCAATCCATCTCTCAACCCGTACCAGAGACATCTTGTACATTGGCGCCGTCTGTGGGGAACTTGCGCCAGCTGGGCCGGATGGGGGACGTCCTGGAGGAAACCCCCTCAAGCCAGGATAACTCACGACTGCTTAACCCAACCCCAAAACCCCGGGAGGTCACAAACCAAGCAAGAATAGCAAGCACTGTTCACCACACGAACGACCACGTCGTCACGGACCAACAACATCCCGAGAAAGCTAAGGACAAAGCAGCACAGATCATCCAGGATCTCTGCCTCCGGGTCCAGGAACTCGAATGCAAATTGACCAGTAGAGAAAAACACAACAACGAACGCGGAAGCCACGCAACTTCCAGATCCAAGTCTCACCGCGGCAGGTCGCCAACCCGACGACACGACAGTAGAAACGGTCGCAGTACCTCACGCGACTACAGACACGAGAAATCGCCAGAACGGCGATACAACAAGAAACACGACCGCAGCGCTTCCTGAGATCCGAGTCATCAACACTACTCAGACGAAGATCGGAGGTACCGAAACACCAAGCGCACGAGAAACGACCATATAATAATGGGAGCTACACCCTTCATAGAAAGAATCTTAAGAGCAAAACTCCCCAAAGGCTTCGACAAACCTACCGACATGAAATATGATGGAACCAAAGATCCCCAGGAACATCTAACAACCTTTGAGGCCAGAATGAACCTGGAAGGAGCGGCCGATGCGGTCCGATGCAGAGCCTTCCCGGTAACCCTGGCAGGACCGGCAATCAAATGGTTCAACGCCCTCCCAAACGGATCCATAGCCTTTTTTCACGATGTAACACGAAAATTCATGGCCCAATTCACAACCAGAATCACTAAAGCAAAACACCCCATCAGCTTACTGGGGATCACGCAAAAACAAGACGAATCCACAAGGAAATACCTCGATCGCTTCAACGACGAATGCTTGACAGTCGACGGACTCACGGACTCCGTCGCAAGCCTTTGCCTAACCAACGGACTCATGAACGAAGATTGTCGAAAACACCTCACCACTAAACCAGTATGGACCATGCACGAGATCCAGAATGTCGCCAGAGATTACATCAATGACGAAGAAGTCAGCCAGGTCGTCGCAGCCAACAAACGGCAACACGGCAACACCCAACACGGCAACTTGGCTTCTCGCCAAAACCCACCACCCAGAGAAAACCAAAGAGACCACCCCAGACTGACAAACACCAGCCGACCACCAAGAATCGGCAAATTCTCTAACTACACGCCCCTAACGGCACCAATTACTGAGATATATCACCAAATAGCAGACCGAGGTATAATTCTGAAAGCCCGACAACTCAAGGAAAGGATGGGAGGCAACAAAACCCTCTACTGCGACTACCATCAGGGTTACGGTCACAAAACACAAGATTGTTTCGACCTTAAAGACGCCCTCGAACAAGCCATACGAGACGGCAAACTCCCAAAATTTGCCAAAATCATCAGAGAACCAAGACGCGCGGAAAGAGAAAGGTCGACGGAAAGAGAAGGACGTAACCCAGGAACCCAAAAGCAACCCCCCAGGGAAAGCCCGGAGGAAGATCCAACCATCATAGTAAACATCATCACAGGCAAGGACGTATCAAGTAAATCAAAACTAACGATGAAAAAAGATCTCAAAGTAATGGCTGTCAGAAACCAAACCCCACCTACTGCGGCCGACAACATGATAACCTTCTTACCAGAGGATTGCCACCACGGCACCTCGGCCGAGGATGCCCCCTTCGTCATCTCGGCAAGAATCAGAACAGGACTAGTGCGAAGGATACTAGTAGACACCGGGGCAGACTCGAACATTCTTTTTCGAGGAGCCTTCGATAAACTCGGGCTCCACAACGACAACCTCCAAACACACCGCAACGGCGTCACGGGACTAGGAGACAACTTTCTCAAACCAGATGACTCAATCACACTTCCCATCACCATAGGAACGAGCAGCCAGAAGAAAAAAATCCTATATGAATTCATAGTTCTGAAAGATTCCACAGCCTATAACGTAATCCTCGGAAGGAAAACAATCAATGACTTATCCGCATTCATCTTCACCAAATACCTCCTTATGAAGTTCAGAACTGACGACGGCTCCGTCGGTACCATCCACGGGGACCGAGAAGTCGCTGCCGAATGCGACAACACCAGCCTAGCCCTAAGAAAAAAGTCCCGAGATGCGGCCGGAGTATTCCTAGCCGATCTGGATGCCCGACAAGACGGCCAACCCAGGCCCAAACACGCGGATATCCATGAAAAGAACCCGACCAAACGACGGTCCGAGGGAACAAATAAAATACACACGGAATAGCCTAAAACGGAATATACGATAGGCCCGGACGGCCCAAAAACAATGCAACAACGGAACATACAAAAAGGCCCGGACGACCAATAAACACTATTAAAACGAAAGAACGGTGTTCCGAAATCTCAAAATACACGGCCCTTGGCCAACCGAAAATATCCAAAACACAGTTTAAAGAAAAATCCAAAGAGATAAAAACTACTCGAGGTCAACGATCTGGCCATCACGAACAGTCTTGAAGGCCCCCATCACGGACACATCCGCACCAGGAGCCAGCAATGAAGCTTGAGCCCTCATCGTCTCCTCGGTAGCCGCAATTGCATCCTTTGCATCAGCTAGCAACTCCGTCTTCTCCCTCTTCAAGGCAGCGACCTCGGCCTTCAGAGCCTCCGACTCAGCGAGAAGCACGACAGCTTGAGAACCCGCATCTGAAGCCCGCTGCCGCTCCTCTGCCAATTGGGAAAGAAGCGAAGTCTCAACCTCAGAAAGTCAGAGAATCTCCGCCCCAGCTTCCTCTGAAGACTTCAAAGCCTTTTCCTTCGCGACCTCGGCAGCCTCAAGCCCCTCCTTCAACTTAGCCACCTCAGCCTGAGAATGACGCAGCTTCTTGTCCAGCAAACCAACATGTGCCATCACGGGCTCAGCCTTCCGAACGACAACGGCAGACCAGAGGAGGGCACGATACACCGACTTGGCCTGGAAAGAAACATCGCAGCCATCAAAAAATGGCTCCGTACCAGGCATCAAGTGTTCATCAATGAATCCCGAGGCATCAAAGCGTCGATCCATCACACTAGGCACAAGACCCTCTCCCTCAAAGGTCTCGCTACTCGGCTCCCCATGCCTTTGCCTCTTCCGAGAAGCCTCAGCGGCCGTCACCACGACAACCTCAGGCGAGTTCGCGGGGCCAGGCGAAACCTGGGCGTCGACCTGCACGCCGGAGGAAATTACCTCTTGAGAAGCGGCCCGCGACCCCGCAACGGGGTTAGAAGCAGGAGTAGCCGGGGACGACGACCCCTCCTCCTGGGCCATCGCCGCCTTCAAACGTGCCAAGGATGTCAAGCCACCAGCCATCTCAACTGCAAAAAATACAAAAATCCCAAGTTACAAAAACGGGAAACAAAACACAAAAACCAAGAAAAGAACAAGACACACACCAACATACGACCGGCAAGCAACCGGATCACCCATCACGTCTGGAGGATTAAGAGGACGCTCTCCAAATAACTGCCACAGAACGAGAGCGATATCCCGCTCCTCCGGGGACAAGAACTCCTTCGAAACTCGAGTGAACACGGACGGACCCGCCTTAAAATTCCAATAAGTGGGGTGATGACAAGTCATCTTAGCCTATTTTAGCTAGTCTTTTTCTTTAGTTTTCATTTGGATTATACACTTTTTTGAGCCACAAGCAAGCCAATTGAGTAGATTTTCATGTTTCCCTTGATTGAACCAACCATATATGAATTCATGCCATTTCATGAGGTTTTATGCTATATTTGTTGCATATTATGAAAGATTGAATACCTCATGATTTTAAGCATAGCTTTGATAAGTTTGGTTGATTAATGATAGGTGAAGAAAGCTTGGAGAAAGGTTGAAGCAAAGAGGAATGGCTAGGAGTGAAGAGAGGACAATGGAATAATAGAAATTGAACCGGGATGCATGAAGTTAGCCCCAACGTTAGCCCCCTAACTTGGAGGCTAACGTTGGGCATGAAAATCACTCCCTGGGCTCCCCACGTTTGAGCCAACGTTAGCCCCTAACTTGGAGGCTAACGTTGGCACATGACATTGCAAGGAAGAGGCCAACGTTAGCTCCAACGTTAGCCCCCTAACTTGGAGGCTAACGTTGGAACTTGAAATTCATCCCTGGGCCAGCCAACGTTTGCGCCAACGTTAGCCCCCTAACTTGGAGGCTAACGTTGGCACATGAGTTATAAAGGGGGAGAAGGCCAACGTTTGCGCCAACGTTAGCCCCCTAACTTGAAGGCTAACGTTGGCACATGAATCACAAAGGGAGGGGCACCAACGTTTGCGCCAACGTTAGCCCCCTAACTTGGAGGCTAACGTTGGCGCCACTAGCACTAAGCAAGGCCAACGTTAGGGTCAAAGTTAGACCCCTAACGTTGGCACCAACGTCCAAACCAGAGAATTATGCTTGCTGCTATGAAAAGTTAGGGTCAAAGTTAGACCCCTAACTTTGGCCCTAACGTTGGGACCAACTTTGGCTAACTTTAAAACCGGTTCAATTGGTTCACTTCGGTTCTTCTTCAAACTTCAAGAGCAATCAACCAAGGCCTCTTTCAACCCAATTCCACCAAGAACAAAGGCCCAACTCAAGGCTTGAAGATCATTTTGGAAAGTGTATAAATAGGATAGAATTCAAGTTATTAAGAGAGCTTTCCTTTTAGAATTTTCATAATAGTTTTCGGAGAGCTTTTGAACTTGAGTGAACTTTAATTTCTTGCTTTCATTGCTTTCAATTTCATTTTACATTTGTCTTGGATCTTGGATTGGAGAATTGAAGAAATTCTGTTTCAATCTCAATCTTGGATCTCTCTGTTTCTTTACAATTAATTGAATTCCATTTCCGGTTCATTGTTCTTCATCTCTTTTCTTTGCAATTTACAATTTCCTTGCTATTGTTCTTGTTGGATCTAGGAAGGCATTGAGATCTAGACTTGGTTTTCTAGTCTCTGGGTCCTGAGATCCAAATCTCCAATTTACATTCTGTTTCTTGCTTTCTTATGTTCATTTACTTTTCTGCTTCATATCCAGTTCAATCCCAATTCCCTTTTTCCCTTCTGTTTGATGCAATTTAATTTTTCCTTGTTTAATTTCTGCAAATCCACATCCCAATCCCCTTTACATTTCAAGCAATTTACATTCCTTGCACTTTAAGATTCCGCAATTTACATTTCTTGCACTCTAAGTTTCTGCCATTTAATTTCTTGTTCTTTAAGTTTCAGCCCTTTAATTCTTGTTCTCTTTAATTCAATGCAATTAAATTCTGCAAGTCACAAAACCATCAACCAAATCTTGATTCGCTTCACTAAATCAACCACTAAACTAAAATTGCTCAATCCTTCAATCCCTGTGGGATCGACCTCACTCCCGTGAGTTTTTATTACTTGATGCGACCCGGTGCACTTGCCGGTTAGATTTGTGGTGTTTTGGGAGAGATTCGTTTCTCATCAAAATATCTCATCAAGTTTTTGGCGCCGTTGCCGGGGATTGATTAGATTGACAATGATTAAGTGAGGTGGTGATCTAGATCAAGCACTTTTTCTTTAATTTTTGACTAACCCACTAACTGTTTGAAGTTTTGTCCCAACCGGCTACATCCAATTTTCAAGAGAATCACTGTGTTTTCTATTGATTGATTTATATGTCACAGGGAAGAAGGAGTTTCTGAGAAAGAAGAACATCACAACATGAAGCCACAACTCATTACACTAATAGAGAACAATTGTTCTTATGGTGGAAATCCCTTGGAAGATTCTGAACAGCATCTATCTAATTTTCTGAGAATCTGTGATGTTGTCAATCATGATATCTACAAGCTCTTGCTATTCCCTTTCTCACTAAAGGATGAGGCAGCACAATGGCTTGAAACTCTTCCCCAAGGAAGTATCACTAGTTGGGATGGTCTGGTTGCCAAATTTCTAGCCAAATTCTCTACATCCCGATAAAACATCAAGATGAAAGAGGGATCACATCCATTCATGCAAGGAGAGGAAGAACCATTACTCAAAGCATGGGAAAGATACATGAAAGCAAATGACAAAGTGGCTTTCTAAGCATTTTATGAAGGATTAACCCCAGAGATGAGAAGAGCAGTAGAGCACTCCTCAAATGATTTACTCAGAGCAACAGCAACTAGTCAAGGAACTGCAAGGTTCAACAACAAGAGAACCAACAACCAACACTCATTTGAGACACCACCGAATGCAACTTTGGAGGAAGATACAATGAATTATGAAGGAGTGAAGGCAGTCATGAATCAAAGCAAACAGCTACATCAGCAAACTCAGCAACAATTGGAGTCAATGGCTAGACAACTTGATTTTCTCCACTCCACTACAGTGAATGCACAGTTCCCACCATGGAAACCACATTCTTATCTAAGAATGAGGGAACCTCAACATCAGGAACCAAGGAACTTCAACTACAACAATTATTTCCCAAACTTGCAAAAACCACACTGCCCACCCTTCCAACCTCAGATACCTCACAACCAACAACTTTCACAACACTATCATGGACTCACCAACTTGGAGACATTGATAGAAAAAATGATGAAACACCAAGAAATAACAAACAAAAACCATGAAGCCTCATTGAAGAACCTGGAGAGGCAGATTGGGCAGTTCTCCAAGCAAATAGAACAATTAGCCAAAAACCCCACAGAAACAAGTAAGAAGGAAGCAAAGCCTCACTTAGATGGATAATGGGACAAGGAGAAGAAAACTCAGAATCTGAAATAAGCAAGCACAGAGGATGTCAAGCTAATGACAATAAAAGAGCGCTTGTTGGGAGGCAACCCAACCCGAGGTAGTTTTCTGTTCATAACTATTTTAATAAAAAGGTTAATTAGTTTTATCTATAATGCAAGAAGCTAAGTTTGGTGTTGCACACCAAAACAATCTAAAGGAGAATGCATGATTCTAAGTTTGGTGTTTCACCAAAATCCCGTTATAAAACACATTCTTACTTTCTGCATAATGTAGGCTTCAAGCATGTTGGATAAACTAGTTAACTATTCTGCTGTTTCCTAGTTTTCAGTTTTATTGCTTTAAAAAAAAAAAAAAAAAAAAAAAAAAAAAGAAGAAAAAGAATTTCACACATGGTTAATCTAATGCATTGGCAAGGTACTAAGTTTGGTGTTCCCATACCAAAGTAAGTACAAAGGCCCACAAATAAATCATGCAAGCTAACCATTTTTCAAGTGCTTGGGAAACAAGCAACTTTCAATATCATTGCAGAGGTCCATACAAGCTATTGGAAGGACTAAGCATCATCAACCAAAGAAACAAAAGATGAACCTAAAGGCCAGCAATGATGATGATGAGAAGAAGAAAAGCAAGTGAATTCCAACAGGTTGTATTGTTAAGTCATTGTTTTACATCAAATATTGCTGTAATTGAAAGTTGGATTGTATTCTGATCTGCCCTGCCTATCTGCATAGCATAGTTTTTTATTTACCCCTGCCTGCCTGCATAACATAGTCTTTCTTTATAAGTCAATAAGCAAGGTGTCTGATCATTCACAACATTCTTATCTTCAAAACTTGTTTGCACTCAATTTTCAAGAAATGCATCACATGAAAGTTCTTTGAAAAGAAGGATTGAGGAATTAAACAATTTTGAGGTAAGCAAAAGATTAAGAGAAGTGGTGGTTCTGGTTGTGTGATAATGTATTGAGGTTGCATGCTTGTGAAAACTTGCATGGGAGCTCATAGGCGGGACATGAAGTTCAAAGAAGTATTGTGGGGATTCTCAAAAATCTATTGATCCGAGAAGCAGCAAACAAAACAAAAGAAAGAAAAGAAAGTACAAAAACAAAAAGAACATGGTCCAAGGCTCTGAGCATCAATTACTAGGCAGAAAAGAAAGAAGAAACAATGACTCAAAGAGTTGTTAGCCTAGTAAAATGCTTGTGGTTGAAGTGTGTCAAGGAAAGAGGCTTGAGCAAGTAAATCCTCAGGGGTGCTTCAACACCTAATACCTTAAAACCAACTGGTTTAGGAGTATTGATTGAAAGCTTATCTAAAGAGCCGCCTTGAGACATGATACTTAGAGTCGAGGCCAAAGCACAGAAACTATAAACTGCTTCAAGGTGATTACATATAAAGAGATCTCCATGACACCATTTGGATGAAAATCCTAAGACCTACGACTCCCAATATGTAAGGACTAGTGAGCACTGAAGCCCTTGCATGAGCATATGATTTAGAATTTATCCCACTGATACTTGATCACTTCACTCACTGCACTTTACAAGTGTTCCTCAATCCATCTTAATTGAAAGAACCTTGGAGCATAAATCTATTTCTTGCTTGGGGACAAGCAAGCTTTAAGTTTGGTGTTGTGATGACAAGTCATCTTAGCCTATTTTAGCTAGTCTTTTTCTTTAGTTTTCATTTGGATTATACACTTTTTTGAGCCACAAGCAAGCCAATTGAGTAGATTTTCATGTTTCCCTTGATTGAACCAACCATATATGAATTCATGCCATTTCATGAGGTTTTATGCTATATTTGTTGCATATTATGAAAGATTGAATACCTCATAATTTTAAGCATAGCTTTGATAAGTTTGGTTGATTAATGATAGGTGAAGAAAGCTTGGAGAAAGGTTGAAGCAAAGAGGAATGGCTAGGAGTGAAGAGAGGACAATGGAATAATAGAAATTGAACCGGGATGCATGAAGTTAGCCCCAACGTTAGCCCCCTAACTTGGAGGCTAACGTTGGGCATGAAAATCACTCCCTGGGCTCCCCACGTTTGAGCCAACGTTAGCCACCTAACTTGGAGGCTAACGTTGGCACATGACATTGCAAGGAAGAGGCCAACGTTAGCTCCAACGTTAGCCCCCTAACTTGGAGGCTAACGTTGGAACTTGAAATTCATCCCTGGGCCAGCCAACGTTTGCGCCAACGTTAGCCCCCTAACTTGGAGGCTAACGTTGGCACATGAGTTATAAAGGGGGAGAAGGCCAACGTTTGCGCCAACGTTAGCCCCCTAACTTGAAGGCTAACGTTGGCACGTGAATCACAAAGGGAGGGGCACCAACGTTTGCGCCAACGTTAGCCCCCTAACTTGGAGGCTAACGTTGGCGCCACTAGCACTAAGCAAGGCCAACGTTAGGGTCAAAGTTAGACCCCTAACGTTGGCACCAACGTCCAAACCAGAGAATTATGCTTGCTGCTATGAAAAGTTAGGGTCAAAGTTAGACCCCTAACTTTGGCCCTAACGTTGGGACCAACTTTGGCTAACTTTAAAACCGGTTCAATTGGTTCACTTCGGTTCTTCTTCAAACTTCAAGAGCAATCAACCAAGGCCTCTTTCAACCCAATTCCACCAAGAACAAAGGCCCAACTCAAGGCTTGAAGATCATTTTGGAAAGTGTATAAATAGGATAGAATTCAAGTTATTAAGAGAGCTTTCCTTTTAGAATTTTCATAATAGTTTTCGGAGAGCTTTTGAACTTGAGTGAACTTTAATTTCTTGCTTTCATTGCTTTCAATTTCATTTTACATTTGTCTTGGATCTTGGATTGGAGAATTGAAGAAATTCTGTTTCAATCTCAATCTTGGATCTCTCTGTTTCTTTACAGTTAATTGAATTCCATTTCCGGTTCATTGTTCTTCATCTCTTTTCTTTGCAATTTACAATTTCCTTGCTATTGTTCTTGTTGGATCTAGGAAGGCATTGAGATCTAGACTTGGTTTTCTAGTCTCTGGGTCCTGAGATCCAAATCTCCAATTTACATTCTGTTTCTTGCTTTCTTATGTTCATTTACTTTTCTGCTTCATATCCGGTTCAATCCCAATTCCCTTTTTCCCTTCTGTTTGATGCAATTTAATTTTTCCTTGTTTAATTTCTGCAAATCCACATCCCAATCCCCTTTACATTTCAAGCAATTTACATTCCTTGCACTTTAAGATTCCGCAATTTACATTTCTTGCACTCTAAGTTTCTGCCATTTAATTTCTTGTTCTTTAAGTTTCAGCCCTTTAATTCTTGTTCTCTTTAATTCAATGCAATTAAATTCTGCAAGTCACAAAACCATCAACCAAATCTTGATTCGCTTGACTAAATCAACCACTAAACTAAAATTGCTCAATCCTTCAATCCCTGTGGGATCGACCTCACTCCCGTGAGTTTTTATTACTTGATGCGACCCGGTGCACTTGCCGGTTAGATTTGTGGTGTTTTGGGAGAGATTCGTTTCTCATCAAAATATCTCATCATGGGGAACCGACGTTCACCCTCCAACGTCAACCAAAAAGGATGATGTCCCCCCACGGGACGAACCTTAAAATAACCACTCTTAAAACCGTGAAAGGAATCTTCATACAAACCAAAAACACGACGATGGGGCTGAGCTCTGAAAGACACATACCCCTTCTTATGCTTCCCCTCCTTAGTCGGAAGAGTACACAATAAGAGGAAAAGGAAAACATTTACTGAGGCAGGTAGCTCTAAAAAATCACAAACAAGTTCGAAAGACCGTATCGCCGCCCAGCTGTTCGGATGTAGCTGGGACGGCGCCACGGAGCACCGGTTCAATAACTGCTGGACAAATGGAGAAAAGGGAAGCCGAACACCGAGCCGGGTAAACATCGCCTCATACACCCACATCCAATCCGGCACAGTCGGGGAGTCGAGATTGGTATAGCAAACCCTCTCGTCAACCCCAGGAAGGGAAAGCTCATAATGGCGTTCAGCATTGCCACCCCCACAAACAGCCCCTTCATCGCGGAGCCGTTGGAGGTCCGCCTCCGTCATCCGCGACGGCGTCCCCCAGACGTCACTAGTGACCCAAGAAAAAAGACCAGGGACACCCCCGCCGGGGCCACCGGAGCCCTCACACCCTCCGTCCTTCGGCGAGCCATAACCTAAAATATTGACGAGCACCACCGTCAGCCAAACCTCACGGCAGAAAACGGCGGATGAAAACCGAAAAACAAATACCGCTACCGCACACCACCAAATTATACGGTGGCACTCGCCCCCCCCCCCCTTTTTTACGGGACACAACAGAACTATCTACCAAAAAACTACCCTAAAAACTACACTCAGCTAAAACAAAACAAAAATGCAGCAAAAGACAGAGCAGAAGAAGCAAAAAGAAACAGAGAAATACCAACCTGATAAACGAAAGGAAGCGGACCCGAAGGAAAAATGCCGCAGAAGAAGATCAATAAAAACCACAGAAAGAGAAATGGAGAATGGAAAATACTCTGATTGGAAAAAGAAGCAATAGAGGAGTAAAAGCAAAACGAGGGAACTGAAGAAGGAAAACCAAAACAGTTTTGAAAAAAGTAAAACAACGAAAATACCCCTAGAAAGCAAAGCAAACGCAAGGGTAAAAGAGAAAAAACACGGCTCGCAATAAATACCCCCCATCGAAAAAAGTAATGCCTCGAAGAACGCAACAGACGCGACTGATACGGAAGAGTCACGTCAGGCCCAAACGGTCAGACGAATCTTCCACGATACGAAACCAAGACGCCGACCTCATCTCGAAGGAACCAGACGGGCACCCGAGAAAAATCGAGCCCACAACGAAAACAAACGTCTCCCAGCGACAGACCGACCTCGCTCGCTCTCCCGCTACGGGGGCAACTGTTACGGATCCAACCCACGGATCCCGCATACCCGGTCACTCGGGAACTACCCGTTTCGGCCCAAAGGCCCAGAACCGGCCCTTCAGAGCTCCCAACCAACTTTTGAATTCAAACACCTCTCTTATCTTAGCCAAACGAGATAAGATAAGATATTCACCATCACCTATAAATAGAGGACCCAGGTCCCTCCAGGTATTCATTCATTCCACACACCTTATACCTCTTAGATCCATTCTGACTTAAGCGTCGGAGTGTCTTTGCAGGTACCTCCCCCCATTGCTCCAGTCAAGAGATCCGGCATCTGCCTCAACCCGCAAGTTCTCAATCCATCTCTCAACCCGTACCAGAGACATCTTGTACAAATATTGTTTGGATAATATTAGTTAAAATCACTTCTAGATAAATAATTAATTAATTACTAAAAAAATATAATATTAAATTATAATATTATTTTTTTAAGTATATTTAATTTTTTTAATATTTTTTTGGTATTTTTTATATAATATTTTTTATAGATTTCTATTTTAGTATATTATAATTTTTTATTATTATAATAAAAATTAATATTTATTTATAAAATAAAAAATAACATATAAAAATTGATAACTTTTTAAATATTTTTTATAGTAAAAATTAATATTTATTTATTAAATTAAAAATAATATATAAAATAACATATTTTAGTACTCTTTTTAAGTATTCTTAATAATCTTATTTTTATTATTATTTTAGGTTCTAATTTTTTACTAGTTATTTTTTATTATTATTTATAATTAATTTTTTATTTAATTTATTATTTCTAATAGAAACAATAATATATATTATAAAAAATTAAAATAGTAAACAGTGCACAAAAATTAGAATAATTGTTTTAATACTCTCAGTATTTTTTATTTAAAAAAAATTATAAAAAAAACCAATAATAACTAGCAACAAACCTAAACGTACGTTGAGTAAACGCAGAAGTTATAATTTTTTGCTTCTAGTGAACGAGCTTTTGGGATGCAAAATTACGTTGGCGTTCAGAGAAAAAAATTGCCAAACATCAAAAAATAGAGTTCAAAGCACTTCAACCTACTTTTATCTTCTCTAACGTATTTTACAAACACACCCTAAACCATATTATCATATAGGGAGCGGTTCTGGTGTTCTTCGGTATAGAAGCTGAATTTTGTTGTTCCGTTCAAGATAATCACTAAAATATACTATAAATTATTCATACGGTGGAGTTATGTGAAAGTTTTTATTAAATAGTGAAAATAATGAAAAGAAAGTTTATAGAGATCACACAACTGGTTAAAAAGTTATTAAGTATATACAGATAGAAGATGTTTTTTGTGTCCTTTGTTATTTGTCTTATTGTTAATAATTTACATTTTTCACCATTTTCACCAACAATTTTAATATCATTATAATATTTATTTATTTATATTTACAACCCAAAATTATAGTATTATATAATTTAAAATTTTAACATTTTAAAATGAAAGCGTCGAAAAAAATTTGATTATTAGTAAAAAATAAACATCAATCCTAAGAGTACATTAGTTGGTTAATATAAATGTACTGTTAAATAAGAGTAAATCCAAAAAAAAAAAGTCAATTTCAAGAAATATATAAGCAGGTATTGGTAGAAAATTTTAGTTTTTAATCATTTGAATTTCTTTTGGATATATAGTAAAAAAATTTAGGTGACAAAGATGTGAAATTATATACCATTATTAGATTTATATCCTTGTAAAATTAAAATAAATTAATTTGTATATATAAAAAATATTTAATAAACAAATTTAAAAATTAATATTAAATTATTTTTATTAAGTTATTTGAAAATTTTATATTTAAATAGAATTACTTATATAAATTAACTAATTGTTTATATTAGTAAGTTAAAAGTAATAATTTATGCTTTTACTTTTTTTTGTAGTATAACTTTTGATTCCATGAATAAATCTCCCTTTAAAAGAAAATTGTAATTAGTTAAATAAATCAATTATGATTATTCATATAAAAAACACATTAATAATAATATCAGTATATATAAATGCAATTGAAGAAAAATAAAGTTGTATTTATATTTATAACTATAGATAAAAAAATTAAAAAGTAAAATATATTAACTATTGTATAAAGCCATAAATCATTTATGAATTTAAATATAATTTCAACTATTCTCTAATCATTAATATAAATTAACATTATCATTAATATAAATTAACATTTTTTATACTTGTCAGTAAAAAATAACTAAATTCGAAGAAGGAGGTGAATCGAAATATTAAGCAAGTTTTTGGAATAGAAGTTGGTATAAAAAAAATGTATTTGAGGATGTCAAGCAAGAGCTCGATTAGCATAGTAAATCGATGAGTTGCCCAAATAAAAGAAAAAACCGAAGAGTTTCAAAGTGGAATGTTATCTAGTAACCATCACAGAATCAAAGTAAAAAAGCGAGAACAGTACCTATGTTTTCGCACATGTGGGGATGTTATTTCAAAGTTTAGTAACATGGCTATAAATATTGGAAGACTCGAAGATATAAGGGTTGGAACTTTACTTCAGAAATTATTCACACACTCACATTTCAGTGACTTTTTCTGAGTCTGTCTCGAGTCAAATTTCTATAGAGTTCCTTCCACTTGTTTCTAGTTTTCATTTATAATTCCTACAAAACTTTACCTTTTGTGTTCAATTTATCTTTCAAACAACTTTAATTTTCTTGTCAAATTTACATTTCAACACTTTCAATTTTCATGTCGGAAGTCCTTTGATTTAGTCGAAGGCATTCTATTGTTTTGTTTAAATTCAATGCAAGACATTTCGATTTCAGTCAATTTTACTTTTAAAAATCTTGATTTAACATCATTTCAATCTTTTCTTTAATCTTATATGAATTGAGAACCTTTGATGCACTTCTAAAAAACTGGTACTCACAAAAAAGAGGAGTAGATTTCGCTACCAAATTATTAAAATCGAACTACCATCGATTTGTTAAAAATCAACAAAATAATACTATTTTTTTTATAAAATTAATACTATATTGATTATATAAAATTATAGATGTTGTTCTCTATGAAAATATAGATGTATTTTTTTTATATTATTGCAGAATAAATTTATAAATAAGCACATCATGTATTATTGAATGTGATTGGATCAATGGTTATTATTATGTAAATTATTATTTGTAACTAATATTTCAATATGTTAATAAATCATCATCAATAATATATGTTGATGTATTCTATATGTATATAAAATATTAGAATAACCAATAATATCCAATAAAAATATCTTTTATATAAAAAATGAGAAGATATAAATTTAACAATTAAATCTAAATAAATAATTAGGATTAAATTTTGAAATCAAACTCACTCATCTACATCTTCTTCATGTGTTTCTTTTTCAAATTAAAACTATTAATAAATTGTTGATATTAAATTAAAAGTCTATTTTTTTGTGATAAAAATTTCTTACATTAATATCCAAAAAAGATAATAAAAATATTGATCAAATTATACCTAATTTATTATATCTATTTCTATTTTTCTTATTTATTATATAATACTAAATTTTTAAATAATGCTCACATCAAATGAATAGTTTTTTTTGAAGTATCTAAATTTTAGAAAAAGTATTTAAATAAAAATGAATCTATATGTGTACGAAAATTTTGTTTCCCCAAAAAAAACCTATGTAATATAATACTATCTTTTAGTATGTAAAATAATTGGTTATACAATCTTAATGTTAGAAGCAAACTAAAAAAAAACACAGACTATGAATTATGAACACTATATAAAATTAAAAATTAAGATTAGGATTGACGGTGGTGTTAGCTGCCAAAGTAGGAAAAGGTAGGAAAAGGCAGGTGGTGATATAAACAATGAACAGTATGTAAAATTAAATTCAAATTTTCACTTTCTCATATAATCAAACAATATAAATTAATTTCATAATGATTTTTTTTAGGTTAAATTACATAGTTGGTCCCTACATTTTTGGTAAAATTGTAAATTGGTCCTTATACTTTAAAAATTTATAATTGGGTCTCTAAAGAGAATTAAAATTTACAATTTAGTTTCCGTCGTTCAAAAAGTGTTTGATTTAACAAAATATTCTCAACATATTCTCTATTTTAATAGAATATACTAAAAATATTCTGTTAAATCAAACACTTTTAAATGGCAGAGACTAAATTGTAAATTTTAATTCTCTTTAAAGGCTCAATTACAAATTTTTAAAGTATAAGAACCTATTTGTAATTTTACTAAAAATATAGGAATCAACCGTGTAATTTAACATTTTTTTAAGTCTTTTTCAAATTAACCTTCAAAAGATTATTATATTCTTTTAAATTAATAATTTCTAATATAGATAAACGACTTTTTTATAAAAGAGTTTTTTAGCCTTTTTAAGATTAATATTTAAAAGTTATCTTATTTTTTTAAAAATTAAGTATAAGAGTACTTGAATCTTTTTAATATTAAATTAAAATTTTTAATTTTTAATACAATAAAACAATCTTAACTAATCTTTTATGGGTAATTTAGTCTTTTTGAAAAATTAATAGTTAAAAAATATTTTAGTACTTCAAATATGAATTATAAGAGTTGTCCTTTTAAAATTAATATTAAAAAAGTCTTTTAGTCTCTTGAAATGAACTATGCAAAAGTTTTAGTCTTTTTATAATTAAATTTTAATTTTAATTTCTAATACAATTAAACATCTTTAAACTTAAAGAGAATTTTAGTCTTTTTAAAATTAATTCTAATTTTTTTTTTTAGTTTTAAAGAGGATATTTTAATCATTTAAAATGAGTAAAAAAATATTTTATCTTTTAGTGTATTTTAATTGTTTTAAAAGATCAAATCTACAATTTATAATACATTGAATCAACTTTTTATTTTAATTATTTTAAGATTAATCCTAAAAATTTATTTTGGTATTTTAAAAATTAACTATAGATAATTTAGTATTTTAATATTGAATTAAATTTCTTTATTGCTAATAAATAAAAAAATAATTAATCCGACAAAGATATTTTAGTAATTTTAAAATTATTATTTAAAGAATACTTTAATTTTTCTAAAATTAATAATAGAAAATTATTTAATTTATTAAAATAAACTCTGTGATATTTTAATATTTTTAAATAAAAATTAAATTTAATTTGTAATATAATTAAACATCTTTAAATATAAAAAAGTATTGACAACGAAAAAAAAATATATAAAAGAATATTTAAAAGAAAAACCTTGATTGTTAGACTAGTTCTCATATTACTTGAGGCCAAATAGTTAATTAAGTAACTTTTTTTTTACCTTTTTTAAACCAACAGCTAGCAATTAGCATACATCTTTTTCAGCGCGTCATTTACGACAAATTCCTTCTTAATATAGGGATAATATCGTCAATTCATACCTTATTACATGACAAAACAACACTCATCACACTGATTGTACAATAAAACATCAAAGTTCTAGTTTTCTACATGGAACACAGGATAATTTTCCTATCATAAATTATTATAAAAGTTAAAAATTTTGATGTGATGAACTTTTTTATTTTTTATTATGACAACTAGTTTTTTACCTTTGCCCCTTCTCTTTTCTCATCTCCGTTTTCTTTCTTCTTTTTATTTTTCTGTTCTTAACCAAACAAAGCGTTAGTGATTAAAGAAAACAAAAGTTTGCCGGCCTAATGCTTTGTAAACAGAAAAATAAAAAAATAATAAAATTAATATTAAACGTTGATGTGTTTAAACTTTTAATAAACAAAGAGTATAACATTCTTTAAAAATTATCAAATACTAAATAAAATAAAATAGAGGAGTGCTACACATACAAGTCAAGAAGAAGAAGATAAATGACTTGTATGATTTGTATGGGAAAGCGTTCTCTCTTTATCTTCGATCTCCTTCTGTTTTTTTGGATTTTCATGGTTTCTGAAATCAAGTTTTGAAATTGTTTTGAAGATAATGGAATTTCAGAAATACACCCGAACGATTACAAAAATACACCCAAACGATTACAGAAATACATCCAAAGGATTACAGACCCAAATAGTTACAGAAATAAACCAAACGATTACAGAAATACACCCAAAGGATTACAGAACTACATCCAAAGGATTTAAGAAATGATTACAAAAATACACCTAAAGGATTTAAGAAATACACCCAAAATTCGTTGAAGTATACCTTATGCATAATTCAGAACTCTTTCTCTTTTTCCTCCTCATCTTCTGCTGCTTCTTCTTCTTCAAAAACGATTTCAGAGCTTGATGTCAAAAAACAATGGAAACCGAGAATAACGAAGAAAGAAAACAAAGAGAAAATGAAGAAGAAGAACAGGAAAAGGAAGAAGAACGTGCAACAAGAAGAAGAAGAAGGAAAAAAAGAATGTAAGAAAAGTACCTTGAATAATGTTTTTTTGTTTTTTCTGATGATTTTGATGAAGGAGAAAGAGAAAACGAAAAGAAGAGAAGAAATTTCAATAAAAAAAGAGGGAGGAAGAGAAGAAAAAGAAATACGAGAAAGAAGAAGAAAAAGAAGAAGAAGAGGAACAGAAAGCACGGAGAAAGAAGAAGAAGAAAAAGAGACACAAAATAAAAGTGAAACTACGTGTTTATAAATGACTTGTATGACTTGTATGGAAAATCACTTATATATGGAGAATTAGTCAATAAGATATTATAAATTTTAATTTTTTTATTTAAATAATATAGTACTCCTAGCTTAACGGTGAGTGTTTAAAGAGTAACCTATGACCTATCTGAGAAGAGATTGATAAATTCCTCACGTTGTGTAATTTTGTTCTTTTCTGTTTATATTTTATTTATTTTATCTATATCTATCATTCAACGGTAGCGAGTCTAGTGCTGAGTTCTCACTCGTCACTCATTCCCAGGCAAGTAGTCGTCAAAAACAACACTAAAAAATTGTATATTTCAGTATTCATCTTTCGTTGTAGCCAAATCACAGCACCAAACAACGGTAATGGAGATCAAACCTGGCTTATCGGCGCTCGTCACCGGAGGTGCCTCTGGAATCGGTAACTCATGCGTCTTTCCCTCACTTGTTTGACTTTCTTTTATTTGTGTTGTGCTCTTATTGCTGTGGAATTTGCGTGGTGGAATTGAAGATAAGCTTCAACCGAAGAACTGTGATTTTTAGCTGTGGAATTTTGATATTTGATAATTCATTGTGTTAATCAATCAATCCTATGTTCTTCAATTGATCAATTGATCTTATTAGACTAGTGGAAGCATGGTAACTTCCTCTATTATTTGGATTAATTTAATTTAGTTAACCATTTTTGTTTAGGAGATAGCGATGACTGTGTGCTTGATTCGAAATCTTTATTTATTTATTTATTTTTATAGCATCTATGATTTCCTTGTGATGTTGTAGTCTGATTGTATTGTATTTGTTTTATACAGGCAAAGGTCTAGTCCTAGCTCTTGCAGAGAAGGGTGTATTTATTACAATTGTCGATTACTCTGAAGAAAGGGGAAAAGAAGTTGCTTCCCTTGTTGAGAAAATCCACACCAAGTTTCACTCTAAGTTAGAGTTTCCATCAGTCATGTTCATGAAATGCGATGTCAGTAACTCAAGTAAGTGGACTTATTGTCAATTATGAAGAAAATACAGCTGGACTTCGACAAGCTCCACAATGCTAGAAGTTCGAATTGTTTGCTTGTTTTCTTTCTTTTGTCTCTTAGTTTCAGAGTATATCTTGTTTGTTAATTGATCACCTGCAGATGTTCAATCTCTAAACCTCGCTATTCTGATGCCCAAATTCATAAGTCTGATGCCTTGCGATCTTGTTTCCGGTCTTCCATTTCTAATTTAACATGATATAGTTCATAGTTCTAGAGATTTGCATGGAAGAAAGTAAACAATTGAAGTTTCATAATATATAGAATGCATCTTGTCTTGTTCCAACTATCATGATTGAACTTGTAGATAAAGGGATGTGCTGTTTTAGTCTGTAGACCATTGTACTAATTCAGAACCATCAACAGGGGATCTAGCTGCAGCATTTGAGAAGCATTTTTTGACCTATGGAGGACTAGACATTTGTATCACCTCCGCAGGGATTGGTAATCCTATACCATTCAATAAGGATCAAACAGATGGCACTCGTAGTTGGAGACACACTATTAATGTCAACCTGATTGCTGTTATTGACAGCACTCGTCTTGCGGTAAGCTAACAGTAGGATGTGATTATCCTAATAAGAAATTAGCCTTCATTCTTAGTCTGGAGAAAATATTGAATTTGCTCATTTGAAATCACAGTATCTATTACATACGTTTATTCACCCTTTTATGTTTAAATTAATGTTAAAACCATTGGTTGCCACTTGCAAGTGACATTTATTATCTATATTTTAATAGATTAAAACCATGGAAGCTGCAAAAAGGCCTGGTGTGATTATCAATTTGGGTTCTGCTTCTGGTCTTTATCCAATGTATGCCGATCCTATCTATTCTGGCTCCAAAGGTTTGTTAATTACCCACTTTAATTTGGGGAATACTGATTGAAAATTTTCTGCTGAGAAATAATAAGCATGGCACAAACAAGTAAATGGTTTGCTAAAACTTAAAAAAGTGAAACTGTTACTTACAAGCATTCATTTGAATGGATTGGGCTTGAAGTGGGGGTAGGACAAACTCTCCAATTCTACTTTCTTTTTTTATTCACACTGTTTTCTTACAGAGCACATTGTTTCCTATAACAATCATTACTCCCCAATTCTACTCCCCCCCCCCCCCCCAAACAATTATTGACACAGTTTTTGCTTACAGAGCATATTGTTTGCCTATGACAATAATGCTAAGATAGATAGATAAATAAACAAATAACAAATAAATAAAATAACAAATAAATGAATAACTAAATAAAAATGACTGACTAGCAATTGTGTAATGGACTTACTATAGCTTCCTAACTCATTAGATTATGCTTCTGCAGGTGGTGTTGTTATGTTTTCTAGATCACTTCGTCTATACAAACGTCAGGGAATTCGAATCAATGTTCTTTCTCCTGAGGTAGGAGTTGTATTTGAAGGATAGATATTTTTTGTTATATTATTAATCTTTAATATTATGTTGAAATTGATTACAATCATTTAGTTTTTCCCCAATGCTATGAAGTCAACTACTGTCTTTCTTTAGTTTATACTTTGTTTATATACTGATTTTCAAAGGAAGATTTTTGTAATAATCTATAACAATTTACTGAAAATTTTATGCAGTTTGTTGAAACTGAGATGGGTTTAAAGATTGATCCCGATTTTATCCATCTTATGGGGGGATTTGTACCTATGCAAATGGTTGTAAAAGGTATGTATACATTTCCTTGCTGTATAAGGAGGCTTGGCCAAATGAGGTTGGGGGTCTGCTTGTACTATGTAGCTTGCCAAATCACAATGCTTTCTACTTTATATAGTGACTACTAAAGAAGCTTCATATTATGCGTATGTCCTAAAATAGTTTAAGATGCTAAGCTGAACCTTGGATCATTGCTTCATTGATTGAAAATATAAACTGAGTTGTTGATTATGATTCTCTTAATCTTTAATACACATTGCGACAATGTTAATGATCACTGAGTATTTTAAACATACGATAAAATTGACATGAAAGTATTTTGACCTTTGAAGGTGCTTTTGAGCTCATTACGGATGAGGATAAAGCTGGTCATTGCCTATGGATTACAAATCGTCGAGGTATGGAGTACTGGCCAACCCCAGCAGAAGAAGCAAAGTACTTGGCACGCTCCTCACGTTTGAGGAGAAGATCTGATTTCAAAGCACCAGCAATTACACTTCCTGAGAGTTTTGAAAAAATGTGTGCATCTGAACACTCTTTCTCTGTGTTCACTTTGTATTTATTGCTGTATATGGGTGTGATTTTTTTCTCCAAAATTTCTGATCTATTGACTGTTTGTTCTCATAACTTTTCAATTGAATTATGTTTTATTTATTGGCCTTTGAAAGCTGCTTACCCTTTGCAGAGTTGTTCACACCTTAACTCACGACTTTCGGAAAGCTACTAGAATAGTGAGGACACCACTGAGATTACCAGTCAAACCAAATCATGTTCTTGTGAAGATAATTTATGCTGGTGTAAATGCTAGTGATGTAAGTTGCTAAATTTTCTGAGAGGTTCGTGCGTGCATATTATTGAGTTTTTTGTTTCTTTTTTTTTTTTTTTCTGTTCTTGATTAATACACTAGAGATAGCCTCAATTGTGGGAAATAGATAAAACTTGTTTTGTTTGTTAACTAATTGACCAGAAGAATCAATCAGTTACTCAAGCGATAAATGTTCAAGTCAGAAAACAGCATGACTTATACATCTCATCTTATATACTCATTACTCGAACATTCTGTATACAAGGAACATCATAGTTTTGTAAGAAAACCATCTTTTCTATTGACCCTTGAGAGAAAAATGCATTCTCAATTTGATTATTAAAAAGGTCAATTTCATCAGTTGAGTCAATTGACTTATATATATATCAGATCCCTCCTTGAATGTGAGGTGTCGTTGAGCATTCATAAAGCTCATGTACAATGTAAAATGTGTAGAGTAGGATTATATTGTACATGAGCTTTATGAATGCTCGGCACCTCACATTCAACGAGGGATTTGATTGAGATGGTTTAAAATTCATTGGATTCAGTTTACAGAGTTAAAACTTTTGGTGACCAAGATGAGTAAGCATGAATCATTTAGGGTCCATAAATGTATCTTCCTCTTTAAACTTTGTAGAAAATATGCTAATTGTACAAATGAAATATACAAGACAGTTTCTAAACTTCTACTATTTACTTGTATAAATTATTAGTTGAAGAGCAAGACTGTCTTCAGAATCTGTTATTATGACAAAGAAGACAATATATTAATAACTGAACCTGTCAGATGAATTTGGATACTTCAACTTACAAATTATTTGCTTAAAGGGACCCAATGGTCAATATATCATCATCTCTCATGATTTTAATATTTGATTATAACTTAGGCATGACAGGACTGCTCAAGATAAACAAGTGTTATTTGTCTCTAGAATGAAAACAATTAGGATATAATATTAATTTCAGATGGATGTGGTCATGTATAAAACTAATGAAGTCTCCCGAGATCAGTTCCTCTCTTTTTATTATTTATTAATACACAGTTGCGACCCACATTATCTCTGAATCTTTTACTTGTGATATCCTTATTAATTTAGAACGTGTTTATGTCAAGAATTCTAACAAGAATCAGTAATGATAGGTAAATTTTAGCTCAGGCAGGTATTTCGGTGGCAAAACCAGTGATGTTGCTTCTCGTCTTCCATTTGATGCTGGATTTGAGGTATAGATATACCCCCAGGAGAAAACTTCTTGATATTAAATCTACCACGTGATGCAGCATACCACTACTCTCATCTGTACTTACTGTTTGTGATATATTTAGGCTGTAGGAATAATTGCAGCAGTTGGGGATTCTGTCACTGACTTGAAAGTTGGCATGCCTTGTGGGTTCATGACTTTTGGAGGTTATGCTGAATTCATAATGGTGAGAACCAGTTAACATATTCCGAGTCTTACTTTCATATTAGTGGTGTAGTTGCTGGAGTTCTATCTACCACTTATTTAATAAATAATATGTTGTGATTTTTGAATATGAACCTGATGTGGCTAAGTGTTGATTTGTCCTGTTGCTTTTGATAGATTCCTGCAAAGCATGCGCTTCCGGTGGCAAGACCAGATCCAGAAGTTGTTGCAATGCTTACATCAGGATTAACAGCTTCAATTGCTCTAGAAAAGGTTGACTAATATAAGATTATCTCCTTGCTTCAGAACTATCTGAATTTGTTATATGTGAAACTCTATCTCATGTATCGATGTAACACAAGAATTTTTTTGTTTTGCTACCATTTTCCTTACACGAGTGGTTATTATTATTTTTTTTTAAAATATCTTTGTACATACTGCATAGGCAGGGCAAATGGAATCTGGAAAAGTGGTGCTTGTTACTGCTGCAGCAGGTGGAACAGGGCAATTTGCTGTTCAGGTACATAAATCCCATGCTCTTTTTCAACCTTATGCATGCGTATATGTTTCTAGGAAATACTTGTTTAAACCAATTCCATACTGCTGCTTATTCTGTAGTGTGGTAAGTAGAAGCGGGACAGACTAACATAATGCTTCTAGATAAATTCAACATATTATTATCATCTTTGTTTATCTTATCCATATACCATGTAAAACGTTTACTGGTTAATGGTTATACTATTTTTGTCCATACAAATCCCTTTGCTTGTCCAAGTCATGATTTGGTTTATTTCTGCAGCTTGCTAAATTAGCTGGAAACACAGTGGTTGCAACTTGTGGAGGTGCAGCAAAGGCTAAGCTTCTGAAAGAATTGGGCGTTGATAGAGTCATCGACTATCGTAGTGAAGATATAAAATCTGTATATTTCATAACCCCCTAATTCTTGTTAGGGTATGATAAGTGAATGATCCTATTTACAGAAACGAACCACTTGCAACACTATTAGCTATTCAGTTGTTTGATGGCTTCTTATAAGTGAATAAGTCCTCCTTGTGTCATGGATAGTAATTCTAATTTTACTGTGGAGATTTTAACATTTTTGGCATATTAAAAGAATTCAAAGTTCAAACATGCATAAATCTAGACACTAGACCAGCACAAACTGAAATTGACATATGCACATCATGACATTATCTTGCAAATTGCTTCCTGTTAACCGGTTGGTTTGTGCTTACTTTTTCAGGTCCTAATGGAAGAGTTCCCGAAAGGTATTGACATCATCTATGAGTCTGTTGGTGGCGACATGTTAAACTTGTGTTTGCAAGCTTTGGCAGTCCATGGGAGACTCATTATTATTGGCATGATTTCTCAGGTACCCCCCCCCCCCCTTCTTTTCTGTTCTCTTCTTCTCCCTTCCTCCCCCCTTTTCATTTCATGATTTATTAAACAGAAGGACTAACAAAAGTTTCTTTGTATCTATGAACACTTGGAAACTCTACAAAGAAACTTTTGTTACTCACTTAGTCCTACTCTCAAGTTCTTGGATTTGAAAGCTTTGTGCTAAATCATGCAGTGCTTCGAAATGGACTTGTACCATATATTTTATCTTTTATCCCCTATTCTAATGTAAACTGAACTATAGTCATTGTGTGATTCACCTTGTATGGAACATGGAATTCTATTCACCTTGTACCATATATTTTATCTTTTATCTTTTTTACCTATCTGAATGAATAAGAATGATTTAATACTGTGTTTCCATTTCACTCAGTATCAAGGAGAAAAAGGTTGGACGCCATCAAACTACCCTGGACTGTGTGACAGGCTCTTGGCAAAGAGCCAAACAGTGGTATGTAGCAATAGAAGAGTGCCGTACTTGTTGGCTACTATTAATTATTGTTGTTTATTATTTTTAATTTTCTTATCTCACTTTATTCGTGTGTTTCACGAGATTTAATGAAGTTCATAGATTGACCTCCAATAAGATTTATACAATAATACACTGAATACCCTTATTTTGTAAAATATCAAATATAACTCTATACATCCCTGTAAATATAATACTCCTCCCGTACGAAGTTTGGTGTATTTATATGTTTCCTAAGTTGTTCATCTTATGGTTATACATAATTCCCATTTTTAGGCTGGCTTTTTCCTGGTGCAATATAGTCACTTGTGGCAGGAACATCTTGATAAGCTATTTAATCTCTACTCTAAGGGAAATTTGAAGGTAATTTTTGTTATACCTTTTATATATGAATTTAATTTTGATCCATTGTTAGTGTAAAATAGTTTTATACGTGCATCCAATTACGTAATGTTACGTCACAAAAAAATAATTACCTTTTACATTGACCGCGTGAACAGTCATCCAAAAGAACGGATGTGATTGGACAATTGTGTAAAACATTTTACATTATTAGTGCATTAAAATTAAACTCTTCATATATATGTATATGATATTATTTCATCTTGGATTTTCTAGTTGTTACCCTTCCAGCAAGAGATGCTTAACTTTTCTGATTTTTTTTCACATAGGTTTCTATTGATCCAAAGAGATTTCTAGGCGTGCATTCTGTTGTAGATGCTGTGGAGTATCTCCACTCAGGCAAAAGTGTTGGGAAGGTATTTATTTACTTTGTTAAGAAACAGTTTTTTTGTTTTTTGTTTTTTTTTTTCTCTATTCTATAACTTTCTAACGATACAAGTTATCTAGGTGGTTGTGTGTGTGGACCCAACCTTCCAGAAGCAAGTGGCCAAATTATGAGTACACATTTTAAGTGACGTCTCTCATAGTTGGGATATTCAGCAGTTTTCAATGCATAAAGGAGAGCTCGAGTTTGCAGCTCCTGTTAACATTATAGTGGAATGTTATTGATATAGTTCAAATAAAAAAGATTTTGGTGATTACAGTTTTCACTGTTTACTATTTTTCGAGTCAATTACATTAAAGATGGAATGTTACTAATCATGTGACATATATGAAAAGTTTAAAGTGCTGTAAATGAATTGATGTATAAGAACTTTAGAAGACCAAATGGGTCTTAAAGTTATTTCATCTTTTTCGAATGACTTTTTTTTTAGAAGGTCGATTGATCAAATTTGCCTGTTAAATACAAGTCGTTTTAATACCAAATATATATATAAGTTGCTTGTCATTTATAATTTTTTTTTTAATTTTCATCACATTTTAAAATTATTTGTAAACTTATTTGTCATTCGTATTTTTTTATGCATCATTTTGTATCATAGCAAAATTATTAAGAGCTTTATTAAAAATTATTGAAAAAATGTTTTTTTTTCACATTTTATATATTGAATGCATAAAATTTTTTATAATTTTTTTATTAAAATGTTATTATGCCGGTGGTGCTCATAGTGGTATCTAAATATCTCATATGAATATCAAAATGACGAGATGTAATGGGAGAAGAACATTAATAAATAAGCCCCTATAGCTCAGTGGTAGAGCGTCAGTCTTGTAAACTGAAGGTCTGTAGTTCGATCCTGCATGGGGGCAAATTTTAACAAATAGTTGCAGGATCATATTTTTAACAATGGTTATTTGAACGTTGTCTCATTTAAATATGGATTTAGCTCATAAATTAATTTTTTTCAAAAAATATTTTTATTTAATAAATATATTACAAATTTAAATTTTTTATATTTAAAATTTTTTATTAATAGTAAACTTATAAAAAAATATTGTATTTTTACTCTTTTTAAAAATACCGATTATACTTTTTCTTTAGAGTTCTAGACATTGAATAGATGAATCTAAAGATTTTATTTTATTAAAATATAAAAAATTTTAATTTTTAATATATTTATTTTATATTATTAAATAAAAATATTTAAAATTTTTTATTAATAATAAACTTATCATAAACAGATGTTAGTTAAATATTTTAAATAATTATTATATTTCCACTCTCTTCAAAAATAATAATTATACTTTTCCTTTGATATTCTAGGCATCGAATGGATGAACCTGATCTTATCTTTGACGGATAATGATGACTCTGATGAATACGTAGAAGAATTAAAACATGAAAAGACAAACAAGAGTAAGTGGAAGTGTGGCACACAATACAAGTCACAACATATCGTAGAATATTTGGTTGTCTATTAGGCCCCACGTCAATGACTATGTCCAAACAAGAATAATTCTTCATCTTCTGTTTGCAAATGGTGGCTTTTTGTTATAAAATAACTAAATAAATAAATAAGAAAGAGGTAATAAATATAAAATAAAAAAAATATAATTAGATAGTTTTAGTAGTAATATTTATTAGAATTATTATATTAATATAATAGATATAATTATGTATTAAATAATATTAAAATAAAGTATATAAGAGAGAATAGTATAAAAGAGAAAGAGTGAAGAATATTATATTTTTATTGTTGTTATTGTATATGTTACGTGAGGATATGCTTTTTATATATACATACAAAATTCAAACATTCAACCTTCATTAATTCTCAATTTGTATTGAGAAGTTAAGTTTTGAAAAGCTCAACCGTCCAATTGATAAATGGGCATTCATTTCATCTTTATCACAACACTCTCCCTTGGATGTCCATTTAGGATAATTGCCTCGTTAAAACCTTACTAAAGAAAAACACAGTGGGAAAAAACTTTAGTGAAGGAAAAAAAATACAATATCCTTTGTAATGGGGGCTGCCTCATTAAAAACCTTGTCAAGAAAAATCCAATGGGAAAAAAACCTGACCAAGAAAAAAAGAGTACAGTCTCCCCCTCTTGCCCACATCATTTAATGTCTCGAAATCGGCGCATCCCAATCTCATGTACCAATCTTTCAAATGAGGATTTTGGGAGTGACTTTGTGAATAAATCTGCCAGATTGTCACTTGAGCGGATCTGTTGGACATCAATTGTTCCTTGATTTTAAAGATCATGAGTGAAGAAGAATTTACGAGAAATATGCTTTGTTCTATCACCTTTAATGTATCCACCTTTAAGTTGAGCAATGCATGCTGTATTATCTGCAAACAGAATAGTTGGAGCTATCTTATGATCAATCAGTCCACATGATGACAGAATATATTGGATCAAACTCCTGAGCCAAAAACACTCGCGACTTGCTTCATGAATCGCTAGTATTTCGGCATGATTAGAGGATGTTGCAGCAATCGTCTGTTTTGTGGACCTCCATGATATAGCAGTACCACCATATGTGAACAGGTATTCTGTTTGAGATCTCCCTTTATGTGGATCAGACAAGTATCCAGCATCTGCATAGCCAACTAATTGGGACTTGGATCCATAGGGATAAAACAATTACATATCAACCGTTCCATGAAGATATCGAAATATTTGTTTGATTCCACTCCAATGTCCTCTGGTTGGAGAGGAACTATATCTTGCTAGTAGGTTCACAGCAAATGATATATCGGGTCGTGTATTATTAGCAAGATACATTAGCGCTCCAATGGCACTAAGATATGGTACTTCTGGACTAAGGATATCTTCATTTTCTTTTTTAGGACGGAATTGATCCTTTTTCACATCCAAAGATCTTACGATCATTAGGGTACTCAAGGAATGTGACTTATCCATATAAAATCTTTTCAAGATCTTCTCTGTGTATGTTGTTTGATGAATAAAGATCCCATTTTTTGTATGCTCGATCTGCAGGCCGAGACAAAATTTAGTCTTTCCAAGATCTTTCATCTCAAACTCTTCCTTTAGAGTTTTTATAATTGTTGGAATCTCTTCAGGAGTTCCAATGATATTTAAATCATCAACGTACACAGCAATTATAATGAATCCAGATGCAGATTTCTTTATGAAAACACATGGACAAATATCATAATTCTTGAATCCATTTTTGGCCAGATACTCAGTAAGACGATTATACCACATTCGTCCAAATTGCTTTAGACCGTATAAAGATCTTTGCAATTTAACTGAGTATAACCCCTGTGAATATTCATTGGATGGTTTAGATATCTTTAGCCCTTCAAGGACTTTCATATAGATATCCCAATCTAATGAGCCGTATAAATAGGCTGTTACCACATCCATTAAATGCATATGCAGTTTATGATATGCAGATAAACTGACCAAATAATGCAATGTTATCGCATCCACTACAGGGGAATACGTTTCTTCATAATCTATACCGGGCCTTTGTGAAAAACCTTGTGCCACAAGTCGGGCTTTGTAGCGCACAACTTCATTTTTTTCATTTCGTTTTCTCACAAATAGCCATCGGTATCCAACAGGTTTTACATCTTCAGGTGTACGGACTACAAGTCCAAAGACTTCACGTTTTGCAAGTGAGTCTAATTCAGCCTTCATGGCTGCTTCCCATTTTGGCCAATCATTTCTTTGTCGACATTCTTCGACTGATCTTGGCTCAAGATCCTTACTTTCATGCATGATATTTAATGCCACATTATATGCAAATATTTCATTGACAATTGTCTTATTTCGACCCCATTTCTCTCCTGTAAAGACATAATTTATCGAGATCTCATCATTTTCACAATTTTCATGTACCTGAACGTCTTCTGGCGTTAAAATTATATCAGAATTTTGGACAACTGCATGTGTCTTTACTGTGTCTTTTTCAATAGGAATAGTATTTACCTCTTTTCTCTTTCGAGGATTTTTATTTTTGGAACCAACAGGCCTGCCACGCTTCTAGCGTGTATTTGCTTTAGTGGCTATTTGTCCTACTGGAACATCAATTCGAATTGGGGCATTTTTCGCCCTGCCACGCTTCTGGCGTGAATTTGCTTCAGTGGCTACTTGTCCTACTGGGACATCAATTCGAATTGGAGTATTTTCCGCTGGTATATAAAATTTGGTTATCCTCTTTGTATCGGAAAATGCATCAGGCAATTCATTTGCTATTCTTTGCAAATGTATAATCTTTTGAACTTCTAGTTCACATTGCCCTGATCGAGGGTCTAAATGCATCAAAGATGATGCATTCCAATTAAGTTCCTTTTCAGGAAGCTTATTCTCTCCCCCTAATGTTGGAAATTTTGATTCATCAAAATGACAATCCGCAAATCGGGCTTTAAATACATCTCCGGTTTGTATCTCAAGATACCTCACTATAGAGGGAGAATCATATCCAACATATATCCCCAATTTTCTTTGGAGTCTCATTTTGGTGCGATTAGGTGGTGCAATGAGAACATATATCACACACCCAAATATTCTTAAATGGGAAACATTTGGCTGCTGGCCAAAGGCTAATTGCATAGGAGAAAACTGATGGTAACTCGTTGGCCTCAAACGAATAAGTGCTGCGACATGTAAAATAGCATGCCCCAAACCGAGGTTGGGAGATTTGTTCTCATAAGTAAGGGTCTAGCAATTAATTGGAGGCGTTTAATAAGTGATTCTGTTAACCCATTTTGTGTGTGAACATAAGCTACTGGATGTTCAACACTTATTCCATTAGCTATACAATAAGCATCAAAAGCTTGGGAAGTAAATTCACCAGCATTATCAAGACGAATTGCTTTGATTGGATTTTCTGGAAATTGTGCTTTTAATCGAATAATTTGAACCAATAATCTCGCAAACGCTAGGTTGCGAGAAGATAATAAGAACACGTGTGACCATCTCGAAGATGCGTCTATTAGGACCATAAAATATCTAAAAGATCCACATGGTAGATGAATAGGTCCACATATATCACCTTGAATCCTTTTTAAGAATTCAGGGGACTCAAATCCAATCTTTACTAGTGATGGCCTTAAAATTAACTTCCCTTGAGAACATGCAGCACAACAAAATTCACTAGTTTTAAGAATCTTCTGGTTCTTTAGTGAATGTCCATGGGAGTTTTCAATAATTCTCCTCATCATGGCTGTTCCCAGATGACCCAATCTATCATGCCAAGTTATGAATTCATTTGGGCTAGTAAACTTCTGGTTTACAATGGCATGTGATTCAATTGCACTAATCTTGGTATAATATAACCCAGATGAAAGTGAGGGTAATTTTTCTAATATAACTTTCTTATTTGAATCATGAGTTGTGATACATAAGTACTCATGATTTCTCTCATTCATAGTCTTAATATGATATTCATTTTGGAGAATATCTTTAAAACTCAACAAGTTCCTCAGAGACTTGGTAGATAATAGTGCATTATTTATTACAAATTTTGTTCCTCCAGAAAACAAAATTATAGCTCTTCCGGAGCCTTCTATCACATTGTCCGAGCCAATAATAGTATTAACATACTCTTCTTTTGGCACCAGATGGGTAAAATATATATCACTTTTAAAAATAGTGTGCGAACTTGCACTATCCGCAATGCAAATATCTTCAGAATATGTCCTTGCCATTTTTCTTCAAAAACAAATAATAATAATAATAAAATGAGTAAAAATACATGCACAGTAAAATTATTCACATGAATACTTAACAAACACACATATTAAACTATTCCATCATTGATCAAATGGCCAATATTTCCTTCAAGATCCTCAAAGAAATTAGATACATCATAATGAGTGGTGGAATTTTCATAATTTGAAACAAAATTTATTTCCTTTTCTTTGTCATCCTTTTTCAAGGATACTTAATAAAGATCAACAAGGTGCCTTGGGGTACGACAGGTACGTGACCAATGGCCATTTCCACCACAACGGAAGCATTTATCCTCAATTGATTTACTTTGTCCATTATTTCTTTCTTTATCCCACTTCTGGTGAGATCCTCTCTTTTGAACATAATTCCTTTTCCTTCCATAATTTTTCTTGTTACTAAAACCTTGCCATTTACCTCTTTTGGGGTAGTTTGTCGTATTTACTTCATGAAATGGGGCGGCGCCAACTAGGCGCGCTTCATGATTCTTTTAAGAGTAACTCATTGTTGCGCTTAGCAACAAGAAGGTAAGAAATTAGCTCAAAAAAATTTTTAAAATCCTTTTTCTCGATTGCTACTGCAGGAGCACATTCGAGGCATGGAATGTCGAGAAAGTTTTTCCTAACATATCAGGCTTGAGGAAGTATCACCGTCTTTTGATGATTGCACCTTTCTTCAAGGCTTTTCCACAGATCTGCAGGATCTTTTAATGTGGGATATTCATTTTTCAATCATACTTCAAACTGACGACGAAGAAAAATCATGGCCTTGGCTTTATCCTTCTGGGATGCATTATTTTTAGCCTTAATGGTATCTCCAAGATCCATTGAATCAAGATGGATTTTAACATCTAATATCCATAATAAATAATTATTTTCAGATATATCAAGATGATAGAGCTTCGACATAATAAAAATTTGTTACCTGAAGTCTTTCTAAAATTTGATCAAAGTCTCGTGCTGATAACGTGTTATAAAATAACTAAATAAATAAATAAGAAAGAGGTAACAAATATAAAATAAAAAAATATAATTAGATAGCTCTAGTAGTAATATTCACTAGAATTACTATATCAATATAATAGATATAATTATGTATTGAATAATATTAAAATAAAGTATATAAGAGAGAGAATAGTACGAAAGAGAGAGAGTGAAGAATGTTATATTCTTATTGTTCTTATTGTATATGTTACGTGAGGATATGCCTTCTATTTATACATATAAAATTCAAACATTCAACCTTCATTAATTCTCAATTTGTATTGAGAAGTTAAGTTTTGAAAAACTCAGCCACCCAATTGATAAATGGGCATTCATTCCATCTTTATCACAACACTTTTGACTTTTTGTATTGTAATATAAGTAGTGTTTTTTGATAATATAAAAATTTAATGTATTTTTATTTTATATAAATATTATAAATTTGAGAATTAGATTTGGAATTTTTATTTTTATTTTAAAAAAAAGTTTATAAATTTAAAGGTCAAATTTATGGTTTAATATTAAAAATTTTTTTAAACAAACAATTGATTTTCAGTTTTCTATCTCCACCCAAAATTGATACTCAATTTTTTACTTCCTTCCAAAATTTAACCTTCAGTTTTCTACTTCCACCTAAATCTAAACCTCCAATTTGTAGTTTTTAATTTAGAAAAAAATTATCTTCATATTCTATAAAAACAGACCAATTTTTTATAACTATGCATAACACACTCCTCCAATCTATTACCAAAAAAATTAGCAGCAAATTGCAACACTTTTTATACATTTTCATAATGTTCCTTTGGCATTGTATTTATATAATTATAATATTTAAAAAAAGTGTTATTAAATTAAAATAATATTTTTTATTATTTAAGAATATTTTATTATTAAAAAAAATATTACGAAAATATAAAAAAAATCAACTTTAATTTAATTTTATCACCACCTTTTTAAATATTGTTAACATTTTGTAACTATTATAATCATCATCATGGACACCATATACTCTATTTTTCTGAATTCATACATTGATCAAGAGCTTAGTAAAAATAAATGAGTGACAAATAAAATAGAGTAGCTATTAGGGTGGAAAACCATTAAAATTAAAATGAAAACTTGAATTATCATTACAAGAGAGATTAATATTAAGGGTAGCAACTGAATCAATTCAACAATTAATTGATCTCAATTCAACAATCACTGCCAAACCCACACATATTTAACATATGTAAGGTAAGATTAGGGGATGCCAAATTAACAAATAGAAACAATACATCAGAAGGGGAATTACACGTATCCCTTTTACTTACCTTCGTGTTTTCCTTGTTAGGCAAAGTTAATTTGCAAGTTCCAAGCCTCATGCAAGTTACACCGTAACTTTATATTCCCTCAAAACTATATATTACATAAATAATAATAATAATAATAATAATAATAATAATAATAATAGTAATAATAATAATAATAATAATAATAATAATAATAATATGTAGTTATGTACAGAAATTTTTATCATAGGGAACCAACTTCTCAAACTACAAATGCCACATTACAGTTTGAGATTACCCCCATGAAATTACCTTGTGAGTCTAACTATTTGAACCATCAAAACCTCTTCTTTCAAGGTTACACACCCTTCTGTTTCTAAGGGTAACCACGAATTAATAGTCAAAGCCATTTCAACCATTAAATTTCCATTGTCCCTTAAAATGCATGATCCATTTGTCGTAGCGAAAATCCATAATATCTTCTAGTTATGTCTAGGAAAATTGGTGATGGTTCAGTCAAGCTTATATAACAGTATTTCCTCAATCGGACGCAAGAAACAGCTTCATAACCTTGAGCGACGGATGCGTTTAATACCACTGAAAGGTGAATGCCTAGGAGCTGAAGAACACAACCTTCCGTTTGGAGTTCCGGAAAATTTAACATCCCAACCTTCGACATTCTTCGGAACGCAAACGTCAAAAAGAAATTGACCAAGGACACTATGAGCACTGATGCATGGAGAGCTGGGCAGAAAAACAGGTTTTTCTTTCTGTTCGTCTTGCACAGTCCCAGAGTCCCTATCATTGTAATGTCCGGCAGCACTAGGCATAAAGAAATGGTCGCTTGGCCCAACTGCAACTCTTCTAAGGCTCTTATTTGAATTGATAGCCACCTTCTGAAGGTCGCAGATTAACTCGGATATCTCATCTTGTGAACCTTCCATATGAGTTCTTTCTCGTTCGAGGATCAGTTTTTGCGAATATATTGAAGCAGCCTTCTCAAATAAATTGCTCACAGCAGCCCTATATTGGATCAGATGCTGCTTGTAGTGTCCTGAAACAAGTAACAGCATACAGGTCCAAATTAGAAACGGCATAGGGGAAATTGGGCCTCAGACAAACCTACGTGAGACGAGCCACTCAAATTTAAAAGGTTGACTTCTCCACCAAGATTGCACAGCCGTTGGGCAAAGTCGTAGATGCTTTGGTACCGCACATGGTCATCATTCTCAGAACATACAACGAGAAACGGGGCACCAAAATTCTAAAAACAAAAGTGAAAATTAAAGCCAATTTATTTTAAAATAGAAATATCTAAAGATACCGGCTGCTCGACTTAGTTAGGGGTTCTAACAACACTTACCACAGAAGAATATAAAGCTTGCCAATGTTCAGAAGACTAGGACTTCCAACCTGGTTATATATAGAGCATCTAAACCAGAAACAAGAGATTTCGCTACCCAGGTAGCAAGCTTTGATGGTCCGGGCACTTTTGCAATGGAAGGGTGTATTGAGAAGCGGAAGCCGAAATCACTCGTAACATCTAGCGGGCCAGAATCGTAGATGTGCCCGGAAACACATCTCTTAAGCAACTGATAGTTATGCTTCACAAAATAAACTAATAATTAGTAAGTTTAAAAACAATCGGCATTAAAAGATTTCATCAATCAAAGATGAAAGCACGGAGTGAACAAAGGCAAAATTCATAGTTAGCCTAAAATAAAAATAAAATAAAAGGTGATTACCATGTGGATTCGAGCTTCACATCCTCCTTCAATAAGCTGCATTTATATGAAAACTGTTACAATGGGAATCTCTATTTTAATAGGACATACATTAATTCTCTATATGCCAAAGATAGATCAGATGACTAAAACTTACCTGAAATACCTTGTACAGACAGGCTTTTGACCCAGCAGAAAATGCAGCAAATACAACAGGACATGGCCTAATCCACAGTTCCTGCAAAATGCAAAATTGTTTCTAGCATAATCCAATAATGTAGAACATAGACAAGATATAAATATAAAGAGGATGGTGCCTACTGCCTAGTGACCACGGCTTCTTAAAAGGATATATATAGATATTTGCATGTTTTCAAATTTCCAACACAGACCTCAATAAGCTCCTCAAGAACACTAAATGCCAGTGACATGGCATTTTCATCATGGAATCTGCATGAGAGAAGAAATTTGTAATATAAACATTTCTGTCGGTATCAAGCACCAAACCAATAAACCCAAATAAGTATAGATCAAATAAGGCAATGATCAGAGACAAAATGCGAATACAAAATAGTATGCTTTCAACAGTAATGTAGTTGGTTATCACTTAGCATGTTTCAAAGTGCTTTGCCAGAAGTAATTTAGGATCATACAACATCTAACAACTCAAGCCTACTTAATATGTAGTAGAGTACCAGATATTATTAATATTTTATGCTCTTATCTCCTTTCAACATATTCTTTTTACAGTCACAGACTCACAGCAACATTTCCATTCTAAATCACATCTGTATAGCTGGAAGTGAAGCTGGGTTCCATATCTTTTCCGCGTCTGAAAAAGCTGGGTTCCATATCATTGTACGAAAAAGCTTCCCAAACCATGTAAGATATAGAGACATGTACATGTGGGCAGGTCTCAAATATTTGCATATGCAACAAAGCGGAGCACAAACATCTGTAAAGAATTGCAGCTGAAACTATTGCTGTCTTATAATACGTAACTAAAATTATGGAGAAAATTTAATGACTCAAGAAATTACACCTCTACAACCCACCCATATTCCTGATTTTATGTGTAAACTCTGTAACATGTATCTGATGAAACAATAAGAGTAACTTTTCTAGTCTATCACCGGTAAATTTTCATCTATTTTAATTTTACTTGATAAAACAGGTCCACATCTACTTCCCATCAACTATCTACGAACTTAATGTTTTTCATCAATATCATGGTGAAAACCTAATTATATGAAAGGCGCTTATACAAGCCAAACTTTTCTGTTCCATTTTGTTTCAACATGGTTTGGCCAACATGATAATGCAAGTTCCAACTCACTAAAGCTGCCATCCCATGATAAAGTTCACTAAACGGGCCAGAAAAAGACCCACAAGTAGGTGTGTGTTTGGATTGCAGTTTGCAAACGGGAGTTTGCATAAAATTGATTTTGTAAAATTGATTTTGATGAAAAGTAAGTTTGGGTTAACGTGATTTATATTTGACAATCTTTATATCAAAATTGATTATAGTAAAACAAATATTGTTTGGATTATACTACTCAAAATCACTTTTAGATAAAAAATTACTAAAAGAGACATCAATTTAAATAATTTTTTTATATGTATGCAAAATCAGAATACTAACAAAAATAATATAAAAAATATTTATCATATAAATAAAATAAATACAATAAAAAAATGAAAGAGAGTACTATAAATTTTATAATATCAAATAAAAAAAATATTCTATAATTTTTCTAGTACTATTAGTACTCTTTAATTTAGTATTATTTTAGACTATAAATTTTCATTATTTATGGCTTTATTGTTACTTATAATTAATTTTTTATTTATTTTGTCCTTTTTTATATGATCATAGATAATTTATATTATACAAAATTTTGATAATAAACGTAGTATATAATAATTATAATTACAAATTTTATAAAGTCATAATAAAAAATAAAAAAATTAATACAAAACAAAAATAGAGTACATCAAAAAATAGAAAAAAAATCATACAGATAAGAAATAATAAAAATTCCATAAAATCAACAACATATATCATATGAACAAAACAATACAATAAAAAGTAAATAAAATTCGTATGAATAAAATCAAATAAAAAATAAAAAAATTTCATACACAATATAAATATAATGCAGGAAATGATAGAAAAAAAAGAATTCATATGAAAAAAATAATAATAAAAATATCTTTAAAAAAAGGTCAACAACATTTGTCATATGAATAAAAGAAATACAATAAAATAAATAAATAATTATATGAACAAAGCCAAACAAAAATTAAAAAAAGATTTAATAAAAAATATATCTATAAAAAATAGTATAGTAAATAATAAAAAAAACTTATAAAAACATAATATGAGAAATCAGAACACTATACAAATAATATAAAAATATTTATCATATAAATAAAAAAATATAAGTAAAAAATACAATAAAAATATAAAAATTTAAATATGAAAATGAGTATTAAAAATAATAAAAAAATTAAAATATTTAATTTGCTAGTGATTAAAATAAATTTGAACTATTTTAATGAAAAAAAATTGTAACTAAGAACTATGAAGAAGTAGGAAAAACTATAAAGAATTATTATGAAGGTAATAGTTAGTGGTATCCTTTTTATAGAAGAAAATGAAGGGTAGGATTGGTAAAAAAGAAATAAAATTTTCACCTAATTTTCCAAAGACAATAAGCAACCATGAACGTGAAACGCAAAAGCTACAAATTTTAGCTTCTCCTGAACGTTCAGAAGCAGAATCAATTCTGCGTTCAGGAAAATAAAAATGGCCAAACATAAAAATAAAACTTTCAAGAAGCTCAAACGTACTTCTCTCCTCCCAACGTGTTTATCAAACACACCCTAGGTCGTTGCTTGTTTGCTTGAACACTGAAAATTAGGAATATAAAGAATCACACAAAAGAAGAGAAGCAAAAACCGGAATATTAGCTAGAAGGCTAGAACAAAGTGATGCCAAGATTCTAAAGCCAAAAAACTTTAGCTAGAATTGAGATTGCCACTTTAGCTAGAATTAATAACCAACTGACTTCCAAAAAGCAAAGATTCTATTTAACAATTGACAATTTTACTCTCCAAGACAAGGATATACCATGCAACAGCCTAATTTTTAAGTTCAAACTAATTTGGGTATACGACCTATTCCTCTCATCTAACACTAAGCCCACAAATTTCATCATCTTCTTATTCAATTAACTCCATCTGATAATCAAATCAGTTATTAAATAACAAACAACTACATGCTAATGCAGAAAAAATTGATCTAAAAGAAATACAAATTAACCCAAACAAATCTAAAAATTAGAAAGAAAAACTTACGCAGAAAGATAATGAGCATAACAAACAAGGGAATTCCATCCCAAAGAAGAGTACAAATCAACGAATTCCCGAAGCAAGTTGTGCGGAACAGAAACCCAAGCAAAGATCACAACGATTCCTCTGAAATCAGTGCCCCCTTTCCTTCCCCAGTAGGTGTTGCCATCTTTGACAGCGACACCACCACCACCGCCGTCGCCGCCAGCTCCGCGCATATCTCGAAGATGACCTAACAAGCGGAACGAGAAAACCCCAGCTTCAAAGCTCAAAAGTTTGAAACTTTTCCAACAGATTATGAGGGATCTTGAGAGGAACAGTGGTGGGTTAGAATCTGTACTGGATGTCTCCGGTACGGGTTGAGAGATGGATCGGGAACTTGCAGGTCGAGGCGGATGCCGGACTGTTTGACTGGAGCAATAGGGGGTGGTACCTGCAAAGACACTTCGATGCTCAAATCAGAATGGATCTAAGAGGTAGAATGTGTGAGGAATGAATGAATACCTGTAGGGACTTGGGTCTTTTATTTATAGGTGATGGGAGTTATCTTATCTTATCTTGTTTGATCAAGAAAGGGAAGACGTTTGAATTCGAAAGTTGGTTAAGAGTTCTGGAGGGCCGGTTTCGGGCCTTCTAGAAGAGGGAGGCGGGTCGAACCCGGGAAACCGGGTTCGGGTTCAACCTTGGGTCCGGGATCCGTGGGCCGGATCTGTAATAGTTGCCCCCGCAGCGGGAGAGCGAGCAAGGTCGGTCAGTCGCTGGGAGGTGTGGTTTTGACCGCGGGCTGTCTTTAGTTTTTCTTGGGCGTTCGTTTGGTTCTTTGGAGGGAGATCGGTGTCTCGGCCTCGGTTTTGCTGAAGGTTCGTCTGACCGTTTTGGTTTGACGTGACTCTTTCGAGTCCACTGCGTCCGTTGCGTTCTTCGAGGCGTGCTTTATTAGTTTCTTTTTTCGAGGGGGGCATTTAATGTGAGGGGACGTTTTCCTCTTTTGCCCCTACGCGCCTTACCTTGCTTAGGGTTACTTGTGTCTTTCTGCCCTCCTTTTGAAACCGTTTTGGCTTTTTATTTTAGTTCCCTCGTTCATTTCATTTTCTTTTCGTTCTCTCTTCTGAAAAAAATATCCTCTTCTTTCTGTGGTACTGCTCTCTGGTGTTGTTGCTGCTTTTTCTTCTCAAGCTTTCCTAGGCTTATTTTCTGCATTACCAGGTTGGCATGCTTCGCTTTTCTTGTTTTTTGTTTTGTGGTGCATCTGTTGTTCTGTTTTTGCCATGCATTGTTCTGTCTGTTTTCTTTCTCTTTCAATTTTTGTACTGCGTTTTGTGTTTTGGGAGGTGGTATTCGAGTCTTGAAGGAGCTGAGCACCGCCGTGTTGGGTTAGTAGTGGCGGTGCACCACCGTGTTGGGTTGGTAGTGGTGGTAGGTTTCTGTCTTGCTTCTGCGTAGGGTTAGTAGGCTGATGGTGGTGCTCCTCCCTGTTTTAGGTATGCATCGGCGGAGAAATGAGGGTGTGGGTGCCCCAATTGCCCCTTCCAGGGGCGTCCCTGCTCGTTACACTTGGGTGACTAGCGATGTGTGGGGCGTTCCGTCACGGATGACGGAGGATGATCTTCAGAGGCTCCGCGATCAGGGGGCGATTTGTGGTGGTGGCGATGAGGAGAGGCGGTATGAGCTCATCCTCTTGGATGCCGACGAGCGCGTTTGTTACTTGAACCTCCATTCGCCCACTGTGCCGGACTGGATGTGGGTTTACGAGTCGATGTTCACTCGGCTCGGTGTGCGGTTCCCTTTTTCTCCGTTTGTTCAGGATTTGCTGAGTCGGTGTTCCGTGGCACCGTCTCATCTTCACCCGAATAGTTGGGCTGCCGTGTGGTCTTTTGAATTGGTGTGCCGGTATCTTGATCTTCCGGCTTCTGTTCCTGTTTTTCTCTTCCTTTTCTTATGCACTCTTCCGACTAAGGAAGGGAAGCATAAGAAGGGGTTATGTCATTCCGTGCTCAGCCTCATCGTCGTATTTTTGGGTTGTTTGAGGATTCCTTTCATGGTTTCAAGAGGGAGTATTTTAAAGTGCGCCCTGTCCAGGGGCATCGTCCGTTTTGGTTGACGTCGGAGGGCGAGGGCCGGTTCCCAACATACTGGAACTTCGGTGCCGGCCCGTCGGTTTTGACTAAGGTCACTTATGATGGTCTGTCTCCCGAGAATAAGGACATTGCTAGTGTTCTGTGGCATCTATTTGGCGAGCGCCCGTTAAATCCTCGAGACGTCATGGGGGATCCCAAGGCTTGTCGGACGTATATTGGTGTGTGGCTCTCTTTTTTGGTTTTTTGCTTTTGTTCTTCCCGATTTTGTAACTTGATTTTTCTTTGGCTTCTTTCAGTTGAGATGGCTGGTGGTTTGACTTCTTTGGCGCGGTTGAAGGCGGCGATGGGTCGGGAGGAGGGATCGTCGTCTCCTGCTACCCCTGTTTCTAATCCCGCTGTAGATTCTCAGGCTGTTTCTCATGAGGTGGTTTCGTCGGGGGTGAGGGCCGACGCTCGGGCTTTGCCTGGTCCTGTGAACTCGCCTGAAGTCGTCGTGGTCTCGGCTGCCGAGGCTTCTCGGAAGAGGAAGAGGCCCGAGGAGCCTAGCAGTGAGACTTTTGAGGAGGAGAGTGCTTTGCCCAGTGTAATGGATCGGCGTTTTGATGCTTCTGGATTTATTGATCAGCACTTGATTCCTGGGACGAAGCCATTTTTTGATGATTGTGATGTTTCGTTCCAGGCTAAGTCGGTGTATCGTGCCCTCCTCTGATCTGCTGTTGTTGTTCGGAAGGCCGAACCCGTCATGGCTCAGGTTGGTTTGTTGGAACAAAAACTTTATCATTCGCACGCTGAGGTGGCTAAATTGAAGGAGCAGCTCGAGGCTGCCGAGGCTACGAGGGAGAAAGCAGTGAAGTCTTCCAAGGAGGCTGGGGCAGAGATCCTCCGTCTTTCCGAGGTAGAGACTTCACTTCTTTCCCAACTGAGCGCGGAGCGGCAACGGGCTTCCGACGCGGGTTCTCAGGCTGCCGTGTTTCTTAGCGAGCTGGAGGTTTTAAAGGCTGAAGTTGCAGCTCTGAAGAGGGAGAAGACAGAGTTGTTGGCTGATGCTAAGGATGCGATCACTGCTACCGAGGAGACGATGAAGGCTCAGGCCTTGGTGTTGGCTCCGGGTGTGGACGTGTCTGTAATGGGGGCTTTCAAGACCGTCCGTGATGGCCGAATTGTCGACCTTGAGTAGCTTTGTATCTTGTATTTTGAATTTTGCTTTGAACTTTAGTTTTTGCTTTGGGTATTTGGTTGGCCGTGGGCCGTGTAACCGTGAACTCGTAGTTTAAACTTCGTTTAATGGTTTTTGGGCCGTTCGGGCCTCTTTTTGTATTCCATTTTAAGCTGTTCTATTGTTTATTTGTTCCCTGTTTGGGGTGAGCGGACCGTCGTGAGGTCGGTTTTTACATGGATATCCGTATTTCGGGATTGGGGGGTGATCGGTCCCCCAGTGGTGGCCGTATTTTTGTTCCGTATTTGGGACATTTTTGAAAAGGAAAAGAAAAATATAGCTTAATGGAATTTTATTGATGGTTGGGCCTCGTTAAAACCCTCCGTCTTTGGTGGGAAAGAGTACCCGGGATTATCACTTGGGCGATTTCTGAAATTTAAGGTTGTGAAAGGGGAAGATAAGTAAAGAAAAGACATAATAATAATAAAAAAAAGGGGTGACCTAGGGAGGTCGGTCTAAGTGTAGTATCGTCGTAAGTTGGCGGCGTTCCATGTCCTCGGGACTTCGTTGCCGTTAAGTCGTTCGAGCTTGTATGCTCCCTTTCCGATTGCAGCCTTGATTCTGTATGGTCCTTCCCAATTGGAGGTGAGTTTTCCCTCTCCTGGGGTTGGGGGACCGATGTCGTTTCGTCGTAGGACGAGGTCGTCAGTTGCGAATTCTCGCCGGATGACTCCGTGGTTGTATCTTAGGCTGATTCTCTGTTTTAGAGCTAGCTCTCTGAAATGGGCTATGCTTCTTACTTCGTCTGTGAGGTCTCGTTCTGCTTCTTTGTCGTTACCCCCGATCGTTCTCCGTGGACTGGGGTCTCCGATCTCTACTGGGATAACAGCCTCCGTGCCGTATGTTAATCGGAAGCGGGTTTCCCCGGTGGCTATCTGGGGGTCGTGCGGTACGACCATAAGACCGATCTGAGTTCGTCCGCCCATAGTCCTTTGGCTTCGTCGAGCCGTTTCTTGAATCCTTTGACTATTATTTTGTTTGCGGATTCCACCTGTCCGTTCGTTTGGGGGTGTTCAACTGAGTTAAAATGGTGGGATATGCATAGTCCTTTTAGGAATTCTCTGAATTTTTTGTCGGCGAATTGGGTTCCGTTGTCCGAGATGACGATCTCAGGGATCCCGAATCGGGTGATGATCTGTCGCCAGAGGAATTTTCGACATTGGGTTGCCGTGATAGAGGCTAGGGGCTCGGCCTCGATCCACTTAGTGTAGTAGTCTATGGCGACGATGAGATATCGGAGTTGGCCGGGTGCCGTGGGGAAAGGTCCGACAAGGTCGATCCCCCAGGTGGCGAATGGCCATTCTGCCGATATGATGCTGAGGTGGTGTGGGGCGGCTTGGTGGATATTGGCGTGTCTTTGGCATTTGTTGCAGTTTTTTACTAGTTGCATGGAGTCTCGGATGACCGTGGGCCAGAAGTAGCCACTCGGATAATTTTTTGGGCAAGGGTTTTACCTCCGACGTGGTGGCCACAACAACCTTCATGGATTTCGCGGAGTATGTACTCCGTGTCCCCGGGCTCGACGCATTTGAGTAGGAGTTGCGAGAATCCGCGTTTGTATAGTTGTCCTGCGACGACTGTATAGTTGGCGGCTTCCCTTTTTGTCCGTTTTTCCTCTTTGGGGTCTTCGGGCAGTGTTCCTTTGAGGAGATATTGCAGGATGGGGTAGGTCCATGATCCTTGGTGGGAGAGTGTCAGATAGGCGTTAGCCGTCATGGATATGGACGGTGATTTGATGACTTCCTGAATTAGAGATTTGTTGCCGTGTCCTGGTTTAGTGCTGGCTAGTTTAGAGAGGAGGTCAGCTCTGGCATTACGTTCCCTGGGGACGTGCCGTATGGTTACGTGATTGAATTCTTCCTTTAATTTGTTAACTTTGGCAAGGTACTGTTGTAGCAGGGGATCTCGCGTTTGGTAGTCTCCGTTAATTTGGAAACTGACTACTTGCGAATCCGTGTTTATTTCCAGGACCTTTGCTCCGACTTCTTTGGCTAGGGCTAAGCCCGCCAGGAGGGCCTCATATTCAGCTTGGTTATTTGAGATTGAGAATTCGTATCGTACTAACTGTTCGATCACGCCTCCGTTTTGACTTTCGAGAATGACTCCGGCGCCTCCGGAAGTGACGTTCGAGGAGCCGTCAACGTGTAGTTTCCATGATTCGGGGGTGGAATTTCCCGGCGTCATCTCGGCGATAAAGTCGGCCATGGCCTGCGCTTTGATCACGTATCGGGGTTCGAAGTTGATATCGAACTGGGATAGTTCGATGGACCATGCTAGCATTCTGCCCGCTAGGTCGAGTTTTTGTAGTACCTATTTAACTGCTTGGTCGGTTCGAACTACCACGGGGTGGGCCTAAAAATATTGCCGTAGACGTTGGGAGGCCGTGAGGAGGGCGAAGGCTAGCTTTTCTAGGCGCGAGTAGCGGGTTTCCGTGTCTTGTAGGACTTTGCTTATGAAGTATATGGGTTTTCGCTCTTTCTTTTCGTTTTCGCGAATAAGTGCCGCCGCGAGTGCTTCTTCCGTTATGGAGAGGTACAAGTAGAGAGTCTCCCCTGTTTGGGGTTTGGCGAGGACTGGTGGTTCTGCTAGGACTTTCTTGAAATGTTGGAAAGCTTCTTCGCATTCTGCTTCCCATTTGAAGGGGGCTCATTTTTTCATCAGTTTGAAGAAGGGGATTGCTTTTTGAGCCGATGCTCCGAGAAAGCGAGATAGTGCTGTTAGTCGGCCGGTGAGCTTTTGGATGTCGTTTATGTTTTTTGGGCTTGTCATTTCAAGGACGGCACGAAATTTTTCTGGGTTGGCTTCAACTCCGCGTTGTGTGATCATGAAGCCGAGGAACTTCCCTGCCTCCATTCCGAAAGCGCATTTTGTCGGATTGAGTCGCATTTGGTGCTTTCGTAGTGTGTTCATTATGACCTTGAGGTCGCTGATGAGTTGATCGCCGGAGTCGGTCTTGGCGAGCATGTCGTCTATGTAGACTTCTAGTTTGGTTCTGGATAGGTCTTGGAATATTTTGTTAACGAGCCGTTGGTAGGTGGCTCCGGCGTTCTTCAAGCCGAAGGGCATGACCGTGTAGCAGTACGTTCTGTCGGGGGTGATGAATGCCGTTTTTTCCTCGTCGGGTCGGTGCATGGGTATTTGATTATAGCCGGAGTATGCGTCCATGAAGCTGAGGTATCGGTGTCCGGATGCGGTGTCCACCAATCCGTCGATGTTTGGTAGGGGAAAGGCGTCTTTTGGACAGGCTTTGTTGAGGTCCGTGTAGTCGACGCACATTCGCCACTTCCCGTTGGACTTTTTTACCAGTACGACGTTTGCTAACCACGTCGTGTAGGGTAGTTCTCGGATGAAGGTTGCTTCGAGTAGGGCTTGTACTTGTCTTTTGACCTCGGCCGCTCGGTCTGACGACATTTTCCGTCTCCTTTGTGCCACGGGTTTGTCCTTGGGGTCTACGGCTAGCCGGTGGGACATTAAGTCGCGGTCTATCCCCGGCATGTCGGCTGGCGTAAAAGCGAACAAGTCTCTGTTTTGTTTCAAAAATTGGGAAAGGTCTTCTTTAAGGTCATATGGGAGGTTCTTGTTGATGAAGTGTATTCGTCCTTGGTTTGCCCTACTTGTAGTTTTTCCATGTTTCCTTCCGGTTTTGGCCTAGGTTGGCCGTCTTGTCGGGCGTCCAGGTCGGCTAGGAATATTCCAGCCGCGTCGCGGGATTTTTTCCGTAAAGCCAGGCTGGTGTTGTCGCATTCTGCTGCGACTTCCCGGTCTCCATGGATGGTTCCGATGGAGCCGTCCTCCGTTATGAACTTCATAAGGAGGTATTTGGTAAAGATGATGGCCGAGAAGTCATTGATTTTTTTTCTCCCGAGGATGACGTTGTAAGCGGTGGAGTCTTTTAGGACCACGAATTCAGATAGAATTGTCATCCTTTGGTTGCCTGTTCCTATGGTGAGGGGGAGGGTGATGGAACCTTCTGGTTTGAGAAAGTTGTCCCCGAGTCCCGTGACGCCGTTGCGGTGTGTTTGGAGATTTTCGTTGCGGAGCCCGAGCTTGTCGAAGGCTCCTCGAAAAAAGATGTTGGAGTCTGCGCCGGTGTCCACCAGTATTTTCCAGACGAGTCCTATTCTGATTCTTGCCGAGATGACGAAAGGGGCGTCTTCAGCCGAGGTGCCGTGCTGGCAGTCCTCGGGTAGGAAAGTTATCATTTTACCGGTGGTGGTGGTTGGAGCTTGGTCCCTGACGGCCAGGATTTTGAGGTCCGTTTTTAGTGTTGTTTTCGATTTACCTTTTTTTGTTGGTAGAGAAAAGTGAAATTTCTCTTTTTGATTTGCTTCCGTGGAAGGAGGACAAAAGGTCAGTGGTGAACTATCTTGGTAAGATTTAATAGGAAATGTTTGTATATTTAGAAATAGCTCATATCTGGATGTTAATGTGTGTTTTTCTTTTGTAGCTGAAAAATACCAGGTGTGTCTATTGTGAGCCTGAGAGCTCGTCTTAAGACGAAAAATTTAGAGAATGAGGGTTCGTCTTCAAACCCTGGGAAGGGAGTCGTTGCGGAATTCAAAGTCTACAACTGAACCGACAAGTGTATCGGGTCGTATCAAGCAATACCTCAGGTGAGTGAGAGTCGATCCCATGAGGATTGATGGACTGAGCAACAATGGTCAAATAAATCACTTAGTCAGGCAAGCAGAAAGTGATGTTTTTGGGTTCAAAAGCATTAAACAGTGATTAAGAAAGTAAGAAAGCAAACAATGAGAATTGGTGTGAAATATACGAGAGAAAGCAGTTAAAGTATCGGAGATGTTTATTCTTCCAAATTAAGTTTTCTTACCAACTATTTTAATCATGCAAGATTCATTCCATGGCAAATTGTTAGTGACTAAACCCTAATGTCTTAGTGATTTAGTCTCCTCTATCCTAGTTAACCGCCAATGTCTTGGTAACTTAATTTCGATTAGAGGGTTAAGTTCAATTCTAGTTTATGACCACAAAATCCTAATTACCCAAAGCTAAGAGGATTATATGTCACATATCCCGATTAGTTCAAGTAATTAACGATTTAGGAGAAATTTACTTTCAAGCTGTTGTTCAGGTGAGATATCTCTTCCGAGAGTCACAAGAACGCATATAGAATAAGGGTTATTCTTCCGATCTACCTAGATTCAAAAAATGAAGAACGAAAATAATCCTTGAAACCGAATCAATGCATTAATTAAAATAGAAAAGTAATAGTCTCAATTCATAGAAATAAATTGAGCTCCTAACCTTAATTGAGGAGGTTTAGTAGCTCATGCTTCAGAGAGAAAACTAGGGTTTAGAGAATGTGAAAGTGCGGTAGTGAGAAGATCCCCCTAAGGCTGAATCTTTTTCCTTTTATATCTAACCTAATTTGATTTGAAACTAAAATAGAATAATAAATTCTAAAGCTAAAAGATTTTGTTTGTAAATAAAAATTACAAAAATAAAAGATAAAACACTAATTAAAAGATAAATCTAACTAAAGATGCTCCATAGTGAAAGTGGATCCGGATTGCCTAGCACTAAACGCCAGGCTTGGGAGTTTAGTGCCCAAAGGGGCAGAACGCTTCCCTCCTTTGCTGAGTTGTTGGCGCTAAACGCCAGCTTGGCATTTAGCGCCCTTGTGGGTAGCTCTAATTCTTCTGTTTCTTGCACAAAAATCTACCAAATTGATCCGAACTTCACCTGAAATAATTAAAACATAAAAATGACTCAAAGTAGCATCTAAAAAGAATTTTAACAATGAAATACGCTTAAACTCAATAAATTTTAACTTAAAATAAACAGAAAATAAGGTAAAGATGCTCAGGCATCAGGGAGATGGTGAAGGGGATGTTAATCAATCGAGTCGAGGGAGGAAGAAGATTATTTTTAAAAAGAGAAAATCTGACCTTATTGATGTTGATGCATCCGATGACTTAGTGGAAAAGTTGAAAGAAATTCCTTTAGAAGAGCTGGCTACTTTTGTAAGTAATCAAGAAAAATTGTATAGTTTTGCCAAGGATGGTGATGGTTCCTCGGTATGGAACAAAAATTTTTGCTTTATGGTTGTTGTGAATGAGATGTTGCAGTCCTTGTTCGATGTGAACTTAGTGAACAAGCTTGGAGATGTTGCAATTGATCAATACCTACAGGTACGAGTTGAATATGTATATATATATAATAAGATTGTAAAAATTAGTTAGTTGAGAAAATTTCCTTTGTTTAGGTGCTCAGATTCTGACTGGCGAACATTGGTTGAAGTCGGAAGGTGAATCTAGGGGATTGTTAGAGGAAACTGATGAGTTGGCCGAGTTGAAAAGTGATTTGGATAAGAAGAATGATATCATAGCCGAGGTTAAAAAGAAAGTTGTCAGAGACAGAATTAGAGATGAAAGCTATTAAGAGCAATTATGAGAAAGAAGTAGAATTGCTGAAGAAGAGGGAGAGTGATCTCTCTAATATGAATACCTAAATGATTGAGGTTACTATAAAATTGAAAAATTTTGAGAACAATAGACAAAACAAAATTTTAGATGCCTTTGCTGAAGGATTTGAGCGTGTTGTTATGCAAGCGAAGCTATTAGCCCCCAATAGTGACTTCTCGGCGATGGATCCGGACAAAGTCGTTCAAGAGGGTTTGTTGGTGGATGACAATGATGCTGCCAAGGATAAGGATGACAACCTGGCTGATTGATCTTTGTAGTTTTTGTTTAAGTATTTTTTGTCATCAATGTTTTGATGAAATTTGGACTTGCCAATTTATTTTGGCTTTTTTGGGTTGTAATAGATAGTTTCTTGAACTTATCTTGTTCGGATAATATTCTGATAACTATTTGATAAGTTATGAACTTTTGATTGGTTGATTTGGTTCCTTGGCAATGACCATTTTAGATTGCCGTGAGTTGGTATTGTATTATACCAATACGTTTGATTCCTATTTTTCATAGGTTTGATAGGGTGCACTTGTATTGAACGAGAGTATATTGTTTGATTTGTTTGACAATTTATTGGAGTTTGAGTTTGCATGTTTGCGCATTGCGATTATGGAGAGTTATTACTAGTGGATACACTTTGTGATTGTTCAATATTTGATTGAATGAGTTGATTGACTGTAGGTAGTCATAGTTCGGATTGATATAGATCGGAAGATAGTTGACATAGATCGGAAAAAGGAGATAGTTGTTACAGAAGAAAAGAGATAGTTGATATAGATCGGCCTTTCTCAAGCCATAATGAATTGTTATATGACCATTGTTTACAAAGATGCAGGTAGGCTTGCCTCGTTAAAACCTTTCCAAGCAAAATCCTTTTTGAGAAAAATCTTTTGAGTAGGAAAAAGTGTACAAGCCTGTCCCTGTCTTTTTAGCTATAATATTGCTTCAAAGAGGAAATATTCCAAGTATTAGGTAATATTATACCATTTAGAGATTCGAGCTTATAAGCACTATTCCCGAGGACTTCAAGGATTCTGAGTGGACCTTCTCATTTGGCGGCTAGTTTTCCATGGGATGGAGGTCGTCTGGCTTGCTCGGTCTTTCTGAGTACTAAGTCGCCAACTTGAAATGGGCGAGGATTGACCTTTTGATTGTATCACCGAGCTATGTTTTGCTCCATTGCTCAGTGGTGGACAGAAGCTATGTCTCAAATTTCTTCAATTAGACAGAGTTTGATTCTCAAAACTTCATCATGATTGGTTGCTTGTGTTCTTAGTGAGGATTGAGAAATCTCCAAAGGACTCATTGCATCAGACCCATATACTAAACGGAACGGTGTTTTCTTAGTAGTAGAATGTGTGATGGTGTTATAATCTCAAAGGATTTCTGGAATCAGCTCGGCCCAAAGTCCTTTTGCATCATCCAATTTTCTTCTCAAAGCATGTAAGATAATTTTGTTTGCGACTTCAGCTAATCCGTTAGTCTACGGATGTTCAACCGAAGAGAAGTGTTGTTGGATTTTTAAGTTCTGTAAAAAGGATATGAAATTATGGTCGACAAACTGACGATCATTGTCAGTAATAATATGATGAGGTATACCAAATCTGCATATAATATGCTTCCAAATAAAGGAAATTATTTGTTGTGATATGATTTTAGCCAGTGGTTGCGCCTCAATCCACTTGGAAAATAGTCAATGGCCACAACTAAAAATTTTATCTGACCTGGTGCAATAGGAAATGGACCGAGGATGTCGATTCCCCACTGATAGAATGGCCAACTTACCTCGAAGTGATGCAATAGCTCGGCTGGTACATGTATTATTGGAGCATGTTTTTGACAATTTGTACAGATTTTCACCTTTTGATGACAGTCTATCTGTAAGCTCGGCCAGAAAAATTTAGCTAAGAGAATTTCGGATGATAAGCTTCGTGCTCCGATATGCGTGCCGCATATTTTTTCATGGACCTCGGCTAAGGCAAGGTCGGCTTCTGACCTATTTAGACACGTTAATAAAGGACGAGTATATCCTCGCCTATACAAGTTATTATTTAATAATGTAAAGAATGAAACTTGTCTCTTGAATATTTTCAAATTACTAATTTCAGCAGAAATATTTCTAGTTTTCAGATACTGGATATAAGGCAATCGCCAATCATCCACGTTTGAAATATTGCAAGTATTAATGAAATGGATGCTTGGTGTAATCAAAGTGGATTGTAAGAGAGTAGCAGTGTGTGATTGTGTACTGGCTGTAAGACCCCAAATTTTTGAAAATTAAATAATTTGAAGTTCTAGTAATTGAGAAATAATGGAAATTTTATACACTATATTTTGAATATTTAGTTTCGAACCTTATTTTATAAACAAAGAAGAATTTATTTATTTATCTATAACATTAAATTAGAAGTATTTCGTTAAAAATAATTTATAATTTGAAAAAAATAAAATAGTACTCTTAAAATTAATTATACTGATTAAATTTGATAAAAAATTAGAACTCTACTGAAATCATAAATTTCCAATTCTAAACTCTAATTCCTAATTCACTAATCCTAACCCCAATTTCTAAAATACACACACGTACACCTCCCATACTTATTTACGCCTCAGTTAGCTACGCCCACTTCCTCCTCACTCACCCACCGCCAACCATTCTCTCCCATATACAAACAGCACAGCTTCAACAAACCAAAAAGGAAAGAAAAGAAAACAAGAGAAAAGTGAGAAAGAGAGATCTGAGTGAGGGAGCCAGAGCCGCGGAAGGAGAACGAAGGGAGGGGGAGGCTCCACCGCGATGCCAGCTCGCCGCGACGCCAGCTTGCCACGCCGCTAGCTCGTCGCGCACCACCGTCGCCTGTGAAGCTGAAGGGGTCGTCGCCGTTGCAGAGAAGAGGAAGAGAGAAAGAGTAGCGCGCGAGAGTGCGAAGACGCAAGAGAGAAGGAGAATGCAGTGGCCAGAGAGGGAGGCAGCGCTGCTGCTGTCGCCACTGTCACGCACTACCTCCTTCGCCATCGCTAGGGTTACTGCCGCTGCCAAAACCTATCTATTACTGTCGCCACTGCACGCAGAAGGAAGGGGATGGCGCCGCTGCTGCCGTCGAGTTGGAGCTGTCACAAACACGAAAATTGATGGGAATCGTTGCTGCCCTGTTCTCGTTCCAATTAGGTTCAACATCCACTGTTCTGGTTATGGGAGCTAATGCCACTGTTATCTTGACTGAAACTATTGCATAGCTACTAGTGGTCCAGCCAGCTGCCTCGTTGTAATCCCACCTCTGGTTTCTTTTAATTGCAACATCGAGGTAGGGGGTTTTATTTTAAAATTAATAGTTTTCAATTTTAGAATGCCCAAAAATATAAAATAATTGCAAATATGTTAGTAATTATAATGTTATTTGAGATTAGATTTCTTTGCTGTGAATGATTGGCTGTGATTTTGATTGATTTGGTGTTAGTATGATGATGATTATGTGCGTGTGCATTGAGAATTTGTTTAGTGCTAATAAGGTTGTCTGGGATTGAATGTTTGTCAGAAGTTTTGATTTCTATTTAATAGCATTGTGATTGGTGGTTGAATCAAATTCTAGTGAGTAATTTATGAAATGGAGGTCTGTTGAATGATAAAAATATTAAGTATGGATTTTCAAGTTGAGTTCTTAAAAGTGATTCCTTAACCAAAAGTAGTAACTTTGGGGATTTATAAATGATTTTACAATGGATAGAATTGTATGGTGATAAATATGCTAATTATCGAGAAGTTATGAAAGTTAGGGAACCAGCAAAGGTGGTGAAGTCTACTTTTAAGGAGAGATTCTATCCAAATTTTTGTAAAAATAACCGGAAACATGGTTTTATTTCGAAAATCTAATTTATAAGCTTATTTTGAGAAATAATTTTATATTGAAAAACATTTGGTTTACATGTTTACTCATAGTGAGAAAAGGGCTTTGTATTGAAAATTTGTTTTATTAGTAATGAATTGAGAAGTGGAAAAGATTTTGACATTGGAACTGGTTAGATTTTAGATTTATAATTGTTTTGGATATTGGACTTGTTTTATTGAATTTGAAGTGAACTGTGAGAATTGAAAATGGGTTTACAATACTGAATTTGACTCGTTTGAATTATCAAAAATGATTTCTGAGAATTGGAAATGGTTTGGTTGGGACCCTTGAAGGGTGGCAAAGCCCAGATTTTAGAGGAAATATTGCAGAAATTTTTATAAAACTTCGAGACTTTGCTTAAAGCGTTATTTAATAGAAAATCTGATTTAAAACTCATTCTATTTGGTTTTCAGTTTATCAAAAAAAGTGCTGTCTTAAATTTACCATATTGATAAAGGATTCTTGTTTTAAGTGATGATTTGAGTTTGGCTTATTAAGAAAAGGAATTTTTATTAAACGTTAAAGAAGGTTGGCCGCCTAGAAACTAAATGTTTTGAGGTGTGAATAATAATAAGGTGATGCGGAGGTATGTATAGTGAAGCGGTGATGCGGAGGTATGAGTATGTAATCAGTGATGTGGAGGTAAAATGAAAGAAAGAAAATGAAAAGTCATGAATGAAAGAAATAATTGAAGTGGATAAAGAATCATGAAAATGGAATGTGAATGGGCCTTGTGCCGAATTGCTAATGCGAAAGTGCCAGCCTAATTAATAGCTTGAGATTGCTAATGCGGGAATGTTTGCCTAACTGATAGCCTGTTTCTACCGTGATGCCAAGATATCCTAACTGACATACCCATGATGATAATTATGCCTGACTGACACGGTAAAGAAACCATATTCGGGGTTCGCCCTGAGTAACGTCGTGTTGCGAGTAGACAACCGACGTGTGAGCTCATGGCCTGCTTAGGATAGACATGCATCATATTGTTTGCGCACTTGCATTTGATTGTGGTTGTTTATTCAATTTTCCTGTCATTGTGTTATTTGCCTTGGTGACTTGCTTGTGTGCTTAATTGGATATTTTGTTGATGTTGTAAACTTAGTAATATATGATGAATGCTGCTTGTGGCTGATGAACTGTTAACATGGCAGAGACTTTGTTTAAGTAGGGTGATTTAAAGAAAGGGTTTTAAACGGTTTTAAGTAAGACCTAGGAAAAATTTTAAGGATTTAATAGAGAAAACTGTTTTGGAGATGTGAATTAACTATTCGTATTTTATTCTATATTCTTATGACATTTACTTACCCTACTGAGAACATGCGAAGACGACATTCTCACCCCCTACAGATCTTCTATTTCAGCAACCGGTTCAGGGATCCTCGGCGAGGAGCCGCAACTAATCCACAGGGTTTTACATATATATGGAATTGTATTTTTAGTTTTTGGTTTAATCTTAGCTTTTATTTTCCCCCCGCCCTTGTTGTTTTAAAGTGTTGTATTATTACAGAGGGGTAAGTTTGTATTTGAGCCTTGCATGAATAATTATTATGTATTAATAGTAATTATGTGACTATGTGTTTATCTGACATAGTTAAGCTTGAGGTAATTTCATTTTTCTGAAAAGCTATCGACAAGTTAATGTGTAGAGGCTCAATATTAAATAGCTAATAAAAGGAAAGTAGATTAGTAACGCCTTATCTTTAGCACGATCATAACTGATGATTGGATTTTAAGTCCACTATAATGAATACTCACAAGCAGATGTGCGCACGCACACTACGCGATGCTTGGCTGGACGCGCGACATGCTCGATGCAGTCCACGTGCTCTACTTGGGTGGCTGTGCATACACACAGGTAGCTGTGCACACGCACACGTCTCTGAGCTCATCTCCTTTGATTTCTCTTGCTTCCTCCACTTTGCATGCTCTTCTTCCATTTTCTCCAACCCATTCCTACCTTATACACCTGAAATCACTCACAACCAACATCAAGGTATCGAATGGAAGGCAAATGGAATAAAATAGATTAAATTAGGTACAAAATAGCATATTTTCATGATTAAGCACAAATTGAGAAGAAAGTTTAAAAGCATGCTATTCAAGGGAATAAGTGTGAGTTTATGTGATGAAAATCCATTCAATTCTAACCAAAAATCATCATCAAATATGGATTCATCAATCTTCTTCTTCTATCTTTTCTCTTGATTTTGTTAGAAAGCTTTTGATCTTAATTCAATTGAATAGTTGTCTTGATAGAGAAGCTATTCATAATTGGATTTCCTCTGATCCTTGAGAGAGGGATGAGGAAATCATGCTAGAAATGCTTTCTTACATTGGATTAGATTGGAGGTTGGATGGATATCGTGACATGTAATCCTACCAATACTTTGATCTATAAATTTGTGTGGTATAATCAGTAACCAGACTTCATCTCTTCCCATGAGCAATTAAATCAAGACATTGGGCAATTGTTCAAGCTTAGAGAGATTGGTGAGCCAAGACATTGGGATCCAATCACCTAAGATTGCCAAGCAAAGTCAATGAATGCATTGATTAAGGAAGATATGAAAATGATTTGATATGGAGAATTCAATATCTCCTAAAGCCCAATGAATCCCCCATTCTGATCTCTCCCATTCTTTTACATTCTGCTGTTTAATTTGATGTTCAACCCCCATTCCCATTTAATTTCTTGCAATTTAAGCTTCTGCACTTTAATTACTCGCAATTTACTTTCTGTCATTTAGTTTCTGTTATTTACATTCTGCTCATTTACATTTCTTGCTCTTTAAGTTTTCTGCCAATTTACATTCTGTAATAATTCAATTCTGATTCATTTCAACTAGAACACTCCTTCAATTAAAATTTCTCAACCAATCAATCCCTGTGGGATTCGACCTTACTCTATTGTGAGTTTTTACTTGACGACAATCCTGTGCACTTGCCGGTGGAAATTTGTTGAGACAAGTTTTCGTGTATCATTGGGGTCCCTCCCAACTAGCGCTTCTTTAACGTCAATAGCTTGACGATTCTTCCTCTTCAGTTGAGGTTATAGTTCACTCTTTGCTCATCCAATGAGTCCCCCAAGTAGTGCTTATGTCTGTGGCCATTAACAATGAAAGTCCTCTGTGATTTGTCATCCATAAGCTCCACATGACCATAAGGAGAAACCTTGATGATTGTGAATGGTCCTAACCATCTTGACTTCAGCTTCCCTAGGAAAAATTTGAGCCTTGAGTTTTACAATAGCACCTTTTGACCCTCTACAAACTCTTTTCTTGCCAGCCTTTGATCATGCCATTTCTTTGTTTTATCCTTGTAAATCTTGGCATTTTCATAAGCTTGAGATTTGAATTCATCTAATTCATTGAGCTGCAGCAGCCTTCTTTCTCCAGCAACTTGATTATCAAAGTTCAACATCTTTAAAGCCCAAAATGCTCTATGTTCAAGCTTCACTGGTAGATGATAAGCTTTTCCAAACACTAATTGGTATGGAGACATGCCAATAGGTGTCTTAAAAGCTGTTCTATAAGCCCACAATGTATCATCTAGCTTCTTGGACCAATCTTTTCTTGAGTTCCCAACAGTCTTCTCAAGGATTCTCTTGAGCTCTCTGTTTGAAATTTCAGCTTGACCATTGGTTTGTGGATGGTATGGGGTTGCTACCTTGTGCTTAATACCATATTTGAGGAGGAGTGTCTCAACTTGCTTGTTGTAAAAATGAGTTTCCCCATCACTTATAAGAGCTCTTGGAACCCCAAACCAGCTAAATATGTTCTTCCTCAAGAAGTTGATCACTACTTTGTTGTCATTTGTTGATGTAACTTTGGCCTCTACCCATTTGGACACATAGTCCACAGCCACCAATATGTAATTGTTTGAGTATGAAGGTGGGAATGGTCCCATGAAATCAATCTCCCAAATATCAAATAACTCCAATTCCATGATGAATCTCTGTGACATTTCATTCTTCTTGGGTAGGTTACCATCTCTTTGACACTCATTGCACCTTGTCACAAATTCCTTTGCATCCTTGAAAATTGTAGGCCAAAAGAATTCACATTGAAACACCTTGTTTGCAGTCCTTTCTCCACTAAAATGTCCTCCATAGATGGATCCATGGCAATGCCAGAGAACCTCTTGTCCTTCCTCATAAGAGATCCATCTTCTTAGAATCCCATCAGTACACCTCTTGAAGAGGTAAGGCTCTTCCCAAATGTAATGCTTGGCATCATTGATGAGCTTCCTTTTCAAGTGCTTGTTGATGTTGGAAGGTAGCTCTTCAATGGCCTTGAAGTTGGCTATATCTACAAACCATGGGGCCTCTTGAATCATCATTAATTGCTCATCCGAGAAGCTTTCATTCACCCTAGGGCTATGTGCTTCATTCTACTCATTTGGTATCCTTGATAGATGGTCAACCACTTTATTTTCTGCTCCACTTCTATCCTTGATTTCTGATGAGCGGATAATTTATACGCTTTTTGGCATTATTTTTAGGTAGTTTTTAGTATGATTTAATTAGTTTTTACTATGTTTTTATTAGTTTTTATGCAAAATTCACATTTCTGGACTTTACTATGAGTTTGTGTATTTTTCTGTAATTTCAGGTATTTTCTGGCTGAAATTGAGGGACCTGAGCAAAAATCTGATTCAGAGGCTGAAAAAGGACTGCATATGCTGTTGGATTCTGACCTCCCTACACTCGAAATGGATTTTTTGGAGCTACAGAAACCCAATTGGTGCGCTCTCAATTGCGTTGGAAAGTAGACATCCAGGGATTTTCAGAAATATATAATAGTCCATACTTTGCCCGAGTCTTGACGACGCAAACTGGCGTTCAAACGCCAACTTTCTACCCTATTTTGAAGTTAAACGCCAGAAACAGGTTACAAACCAGAGTTAAACACTAAAAACAGGCTGCAACCTGGTGTTTAACTCCAAGAGAAGCCTCTACACATGCAAAGTTTCAATGCTCAGCCCAAGCACACACCAAGTGGGCCCAGAAGTGGATTTCTGCATCATTTACTTATTTCTGTAACCCTAGCTACTAGTTTAGTATAAAAACTACTTTTAGTGATTTATTTTAGATCTTTTGATCATTTTTGAGACTATCTTTGTATCACTTTTGATCTCTTGATCACGTTTAGGGGGGCTGGCCATTCGGCCATGCCTGGATCTTGTTCTTATGTATTTTCAACGGTGGAGTTTCTGCACCCCATAGATTAAGGTGTGGAGCTCTGCTGTTCCTCATGAATTAATGCAAAGTACTATTGTTTTTCTATTCAATTCAAGCTTATTCTTATTCCAAGATATTCACTCGCACTTCAACTTGATGAATGTGATGATCCGTGACACTCATCATCATTCTCACCTATGAACGCGTGCCTGACAACCACTTCCGTTCTATCTGCAATAGCTTGAGCGTGTATCTCTTAGCCTCCATTCCAAAAGATCGGAGTCTTCGTGGTATAAGCTAGAATTATTGGCGGCCATTCCTGAGATCCGAAAAGTCTAAACCTTGTCTGTGGTATTCCGAGTTGGATTTGAGAAGGGATGACTGTGACGAGCTTCAAACTCGCGAGTGTTGGGCATAGTGACAGACGCAAAAGGATCAATGGATCCTATTCCAACATGATCGAGAACTGACAGATGATTAGCCGTGCGGTGACAGCACATTTTGGACCATTTTCACTGAGAGGACGGACGGTAGCCATTGACAACGGTGATCCCCCAACATACAACTTGCCATGAAAAGGAGTATGAATGATTGAATGAAGGCAATAGGAAAGCAGAGATTCAGAAAGAGCAAAGCACCTCCATATGCTTATCTAAAATTCTCACCAATGATTTACATAAGTATCTCTATCTTATCTTATATTTTATTTATATTTTAATTATCAAAACCTTATAACCATTTGAATCTGCCTGAATGAGATTTACAAGGATGACCATAGCTTGCTTCAAGCCGACAATCTTCGTGGGATCGACCCTTACTCACGTAAGGTTTATTACTTGGACGACCCAGTGCACTTGCTGGTTAGTTGTGCGAAGTTGTGAAGAAGAATTGAGATTACGATTGTGCGTATCAAGTTGTTGGCGCGGTTGAGATCACAATTTCGTGCACCAAGTTTTTGGCGCCGTTGCCGGGGATTGTTCGAGTTTGGACAACTGACGATTCATCTTGTTGCTCAGATTAGGTAATTTTATTTTAATTTTAAAAGCTTTTTATTTTTCGAAAAAAAAATTACAAAAAAAAATTAAAAAAATTATAAAAACCAAAAATATTTCGTGTTTCTTGTTTGAGTCTTGTGTCAAATTTTAAATTTGGTGTCAATTGCATGCTTTTTAATTTTCCTTTAATTTTCGAAAACTCATGCATTTGTTCTTCATAATCTTCAAGTTGTTCTTGATGATTTTCCTTATTTGATCTTTACATTTTATTTTTTTGTGTCTTTTCTTGTTTTTCATTTGCATTCTTGAATTATTAGTGTCTATAGAATAAAAATTTTTAGGTTTGGTGTCTTGCATGTTTTTCTTTTCTTAAAAATTTTCAAAAATAAGTCTTGGTGTTCATCTTGATCTTTAAAGTATTCTTGGTGTTCATCTTGACATTCAAAGTGTTCTTGCATGTATTAGTTGTTTTGATTCATAATTTTTATGTTTTGTTTCAATTTGGTGTTTTTCTCTCTCCTCATTAAAAATTCAAAAATAAAAAAATATCTTTCCCTTATTCTTCTCATAAATTTCGAAAATTTGGATTGACTTAGTCAAAAAATTTTAAAAATCTAGTTGTTTCTTATGAGTCAAGTCAAATTTTCAATTTAAAAATTCTATCTTTTCAAATCCTTTTCAAAAATCAAATCTCTTTCATTTTTTTTATTTTCAAAAATTCTCAAAATCGATTTTCAAAATCTTTTTCTTATTCTTACTTCAAATTTTCGAAAATCTCACTAACATTTAATATTTTGATTCAAAAATTTCAAGTTGTTACTTGCCTATTAAGAAAGGTTCAATCTTTGAATTTCTAAAATCATATCTTTTAGTTTCTTGTTAGTCAAGTAATCAACTTTAATTTCAAAATAAAATCTTTTTAAATTTCCTTTTCAAATCTTTTTCAAATTAAATTTCAAATCATATCTTTTTCAAAAATCAATTTTCAAAATCTTTTCTAACTTCCTATCTTTTCAAATTTGATTTTCAAATCTTTTTCAATTAACTACTTGACTTTTTGTTTGATTTTAAAAGTTTTCTATTTTAATCATATCTTTTTCAAAACCACCTAACTAATTTTCTCTCTCTAATTTTCGAAACCTCCTCCCCACTTTTTCAAAATTCCTTTTAATTAACTAATTATTTTAAATTTTAATTTAATTTTATTTCTCTTTTCAATTTTCGAATTCTAACTAATAATTAAAATAAAAACAAAAATATTTTCCTTTTATTTCAATTTAAATTTTGAATTCTTCTCTCTCTCATCTCTTTCTATTTATTTATTTATTTACTAACACCCCTCTTCTTCTTAAAAAAATTCGAACCCTCCCCCCCCACTCTGTGTTCGAATTATTCTCTCCTCTTTTCTTCTACTCACATAAAGGAATCTCTATACTGTGACATAGAGGATTCCATACTTTCTTGTTCTCTTCTCTTTCATATGAGTAGGAACAAGGACAAAGGCATTCTTGTTGAAGCTGATCCTGAACCTGAAAGGACCTTGAAGAGGAAACTAAGAGAAGCTAAAGCACAACTCTCTGGAGAGGACCTAACAGAAATTTTCAAAAAAGAAGAAGACATGGCAGCCGAAAATAACAACAATGCCAACAATGCAAGGAAGATGCTTGGTGACTTTATTGCACCCTCTTCTAACTTCTATGGAAGAAGCATCTCAATTCCTGCCATTGGAGCAAACAACTTTGAGCTTAAACCTCAATTAGTTTCTCTAATGCAACAGAATTGCAAGTTTCATGGACTTCCATTGGAAGATCCTCATCAGTTCTTAGCTGAATTCTTGTAAATCTAAGACAATGTCAAGAGCAATGGAGTTGATTCCGAGGTCTACAGGCTTATGCTTTTCCCTTTTGCTGTAAAAGACAGAGCTAGAACATGGTTAGATTCACAACCTAAAGAAAGCCTAAACTCTTAGGAAAAGCTGGTCAGTGCTTTCCTAGCCAAATTCTTTCCACCTCAAAAGATGAGCAAGCTTAGAGTGGAAATCCAAACCTTCAGACAGAAGGAAGGTGAGTCCCTCTATGAAGCTTGGGAAAGATATAAGCAATTGATCAAAAGGTGTCCTACTGACATGCTTCCAGAATGGAGCATCATATGTATATTCTATGATGGTCTGTCTGAGTTGTCAATAATGTCATTGGACCATTATGCAGGAGGATCTCTTCATCTGAAAACCCCCTGCAAAAGCTCAGGAACTCATTGAAATGGTTGCAAATAACCAGTTCATGTACACCTCTGAAAGGAGTCCTGTGAACAATGGGATGCCTCAGAAGAAGGGAGTTCTTGAAATTGATACTCTGAATGCCATATTGGCTCATAATAAAATATTAACTTAGTAAGTCAATATGATTTCTCAGAGTCTGAATGGATTGCAAGCTGCATCCAACAGTACTAAAGAAGCATCTTCTGAAGAAGAAGGTTATGATCCTGAGAACCCTGCAATGGCAGAGGTGAATTACATGGGAGAACTCTATGGAAACACCTATAATTCTTCATAGAGAAATCATCCAAATTTCTCATGGAAGGACCAACAGAAGCCTCAATAAGGCTTCAATAATAATGGTGGAAGAAATAGGTTTAGCAATAGCAAGCCTTTTCCATCATCTTCTCAGCAACAGACAGAGAATTCTGAACGGAGCCATTCTGGTCTGGCAACCATATTCTCTGATCTATCCAAGACCACACTAAGTTTCATGAATGAAACAAGGTCCTCCATTAGAAATTTGGAGGCACAAGTGGGTCAGCTGAGTAAGAAGATTACTGAAACTCCTCCCAGTAATCTCCCAAGCAATACAGAAGAAAATTCCAAGAGAGAGTGCAAGCCCATAACCATGACCAACATGGCCAAACCTGGAGAGAGTGAGGAGGACGTGAGTCCCAGTGAGAAAAGCCTCATGGGACGTCCTCTGGACAGAAAGGAGTTTCCCTTTGAGGAACCAAAAGAATCTGTGGCTCATACAGAGACCATAAAGATTCCATTAAACTTCCTTCTGCCATTCATGAGCTCTGATGAATATTCTTCCTTTGAAGAGGATGAAGACATCACTGAAGAGCAAGTTGCTAAATATCTAGGAGCAATCATGAAGCTGAATGCCAAGTTATTTGGTACTGAGACTTAGGAGGTTGAACCCCCCTTGTTCACTAATAAACCCCGATTTCGTGATTTATCTTATGCTTATTTTGGGGGATTTTACCACCTTTTTAAATATTTATTCAATGAAATAGCATGGTTTTGTGATTCTCCCTTGAATTTCGCTTAAGTGTAAAAACATGCTTTTTAGGCCCTAAGTTGGTAATTTTGATTCATTTTAATTCCATTCGATGCCTTGATATGTGTGTTGAGTGATTTCAGGTTTATAAGGCAAGTATTAGATGGAAGAAATGAGTAGAAAAGCATACAAAGGGGGGAATGCATGAAGAAACAAAGATTGGGAATGCACCAAAGGACGCGCACGTGTACATGCCGCGTTTGCGCGGATGGAAGATTTTGTCAATCGACGCGCACGCGCACTTGGCGCGCACGCGCCAATACTCTTAAATGGCCCACTTAAAGACAAAACGCTGGGGGCGATTTTTGATCTACCCAGGCCCAAATCCAACTTGTTTCTGAGTGTATTTCATGCAGAATTGAAGTCCAAGCAAGGGGGAGCAATTAGTTGAGCCAACATGAGCCTTTAGTTAGTTTTTTAGAGAGAGAAGCTCCCTCTTCTCTCTAGAATTAGGTTAGGATTAGGTTAGATTATCTTAGATTCATGTTTAAGTACTTGATCTTATCTTGTATACCTTTCTAATTTCTCATTTCTACATCTTGATTCTCTTATTTGTGATGTTAATTTCTCATTTTACTCTCTTTTGTGATGATGAACTCATGTTAGATTTGATTTACTTTTATTGCAATTTAATGTTTGATGTTTCTTTAATTGGTGAATTGAGTTGCGACCTTACTTTTCTTGCACTTAGTAGTTGTTATATTTTACTATTCCTACAATTTAGGATGTTTACCTTTATTGCACTCTATGTGTTTGATGAAATGTTCTCTTTAGTTTTTGAGTAGTTTTGTCAACTCTTGGTCTAAGCCAAGGGAATTGAGTAGTCTTGAGTCATTGGGTATGATGGAATTGGTGATTTGAGAACCCATGGTGATCAACTTGACACCCATTAACGCTAACCTACTACTAAGTTAATTAGTAGGTAGGTTAGGACTTAAGGGTTGATGTGATCAAATCTATTTGACGTACTTCAAGCTTAGGAGTAAATGTTACGTACTTAAAGCTTTTGGGAATTAGACTTAATAGGTTGGCCTCTCATAATTATCAATATTCGGTTTGTTGACAAGGATGGTGATCTCAATTATCTAAGTCTTAGCCAAGAGTCTTTTATCTTGCTTTCTATACTTATTTGCTTAATCTACTTTTCTTACCCTCTCATGAACCAAAACCCCCTTTTACCCCTTCATAGCCAATAATTAAGCACTACAGTATTTCCTAGGGAGACGACCCGGAGTCCAAATACTTCGGTTATTTCTTTATTGTAACAACCCTGATTTTCGAGTACGTGAGATCTTTTCTGAAAGTACGGATTTCTCCGGAAGATCAGTAAAGGGAACACTTCTGATATATCATCAAGCATCTCAATCCTCATTGTCATTTTGTCATCCTTAAGCTAGAACCTCTTCTGAGGCAAGCTCGATAATGCAATCGCGAAGAACCTAGTTTTTGAACCGTATCAGTTGGCAGTTTTGATTCTGATTTTCGTAAATAGTCTCTGTTTGACGAACCGGACTCGATTCATGAGAGGAGAGAGATAATAGTATAATATTATCATTATATTAGTATTAGAAAATGCTTGAATGATATTATAAGGTTACGTGGTCTGTTTTAGTTAAAAACAGGAAATCGGTTTAACCGGGTTTACGGTTTACTGGTGCAGCTTAGCACTAGTACTCTCTGATGACTTTAGCAATGCTAAGGCCTCATCATACATGTTCTATTCTCATAATAAATATGTTACTAGTGTCATTTATGCTAGTAGCTCAGAAAATAATTTTTAGAGATGTTTTTACGAGTGTTCTGATACATCTAGTTTTAGTAGTTATACACCTGAGATATTTTAAAATTATTTTAACCCACCTCCAAGCCAACCAATCACAACTCACCTTACACCCCCAAGACACTCCAAGGCTAGTCATTTACTCCCTTTGGCCGAAATTGAGAGGAGAGAAAAGAGAGAAAACTTCATGAACACTTAATCTTCAAAGCTTGATTTCTTCTGAACCAAAACTCAAATCAAAACTCCGATTTCACCAAAATGATCCTCTCTTCTTCCTCTACATAATCATGTGACTTATCAAGGCTGGAATTAAGGTGAGATGGTTGTCTCCCTCCCTCTCGAATTTGGTTTTCAAGGAAAACCATGCAAAACATGTGTTTTCTTGATGTTCTTCCTTAGGAATCATGCTTAACTTGACTTGAGGGCCAAGAAACATTAATTTCCAGCAAGTATAAGGTGAGATATCTCTTCCTAACGTGCTGAGGAAGATTTGGTCAGTTGAGAGTTTGTGGATTTAAAGTTGTTTTTGATGTGTTTTAGGAGGAAAAAGTGCTTTAAGAACACTTCAAAGAGTAACCGGATTTGGAGCAGCAAATCAAGGTAGGGTGTGACGAATTTAATCTTGATTGATTGTGTTTGAGATGTGTGATTATGATATGGTTTGGTTATGCTTGAAATTGATTGCTTATATGAGTTATTCTTGGTGAAAGTTTGTTGAAATTTTGATGAAATTTGATGATATTCAAGCTATGAATGTTGTTCTTGAGGGCTGCTGGAAAAACGAACCCTATGCCTTAAATTGGGGTTCAATTTGTGTTAAAATCATGTAGAAAAGATGGGGTTTTAGTGGATGGGAATTTATTATGAATTTTGGTAAAAATCGGTTGCTGAAAAGACTGAAAAACGGGTAAAAACAGAGAAAGAATCTGAAGAATATACGAAGAACATGAAGAACACTTTGAGTGTGATGAAGAACATGGAAGAACATGCCTTAGATCTTGAAAAGGGCAAGGAAGTAAAATTTTTTGTGTTTGAGGGGTTATTTTGTAATTTCTGAAAGTTAGGGTGGTTAAAGTAGAAATATTAAAAGTTACGGGTGGTAAAAAGTAAATTTGTTAAAGGTTAAAGTAAAGTTAAATTTCGAAAATATATTAATAAAATAATAAATAATAATAAAATATTAAATAATAATATTTAATTAAAAATAATATTTTAACAAAAATAATAAAATTATGCGGAAAAAGGCAGTTTTTTGTAAAAGCTTTAGAAAGACAACTTTAAGCGCAGAATCTCATAATTACCTTCATAAAACACTTAGGGAGTGGTAATAACATGTTAGTGAGGCAAAGATAAATAAAAGATACAAAGTTAAAGAAAAGATAAAAACCAAAGAAAAAGTCTGTAAAATTTTAATGACAGAAAAACAGACAGAGATTAGTGAACGAACTAGGGCAACATAGTTAGTCCTTGAGTTGCGACTAGGGTTAGGTATTATATGAAAAGTTAATCTGTTTCAGTATAGACTTAATGAACCTATACCTGGGACAGGCTAACTATTCATACCGAAATTTACATAAGCTTTAAATACACATGTTAAACAGAGAAATTAGAGCAGAATAAAGTAACACAGAATACAGAGTAACCAGAGTAAAGTAAAGAGATACAAAGAGAAAAGAATAATATGATAAAGAGAAATGGTTTGAGCCATGATATTGTAAAAGTGAAAGATGTAAAGTTTGTACAGTATGATTGAATAGAGAAAGAAAGAGGTACTGCATAAGAATGTGAAAATGATGATGAATAATGAGAATGATGATGAATGACGATAATGAGAATGATTATGTAATGATCTGCTGTTTGAAGGCAGTCAGATAGATAGTGGTACGACCACATAACGTTTTCCAGTGTTACACAACTATTGAGAGCTGTACCTGCAACTGATAACCTGGGATCACTTGCTGAGGATATTAATTCATACACGGCTAGAATGCCGCACCTGTAAGGCAAAGATTGCTTACAGAGAATATGATTTCATACACGGCTGGAATGCTGCCACCTGTAAGGCAGAGTTTGCTTACAGAGGATATGACGCATACGTCGGTTAGTGAGAACTGTACCTATGCTGACTGGAAAACCATACCCGTTTCAGCTGCTTCGGGTTACGTCGGGAGCGGGTAGAAATCGACAGATGAGCTCATTACCTGCGCTAGGGCTAGACATGCATCATACTTGGTTGCACATTTCCTTTGTTATGATTGTGGTATGAATGTATGCTTTCCTTGTTTGTATTCCATTCTCTGCGCTTGTGTTATTTTCTTGTATTCTTGTGTTTGTGTTCTGCTATCTGTTTTCTCTATCTTCTCTACTTATCTGTGTTTTTTAATTACTGCTTCTTTGTATTCTGCTAATAGTCTGCTAAACAACATAGAATTAATGAACGTAACTAATAACCCCGACCTACTAAGAACTCCCCAGTTCTTACCCTTCTCTCTCCCTTCCCCCTTCAGATGGAAGTTAGAGTACCTTACCATAGTTCGCTGATGACCGTTCGCAAGAAGATGATTCTGCTCTAGATAGTCTTCTGAGTCTAGGGTGAATATCGTTCTCTGATTATATGTATATACTGTGAGACCAGCCAACATCTGCACCCCGTTCGTATGCGCACTTTAACCTAATTCTTGTGTACGAGATTCCTATTGTGTGGCTACTTCATGAGGTACCAGAGAGACGTCCTGTGGAAAAGTCTGATCGTGCAGAGGAGTAGCAGATGATGTTCTATCTTTTGATGACGTTCCACCTGACTTGAGTTTTGAAGACCTAGAACGTACTTTCCCTCGCTTTAGTAGTTTAGAGGGACTAGGTGAGTATAGAGTCTAGGCTAGCCTAGGTGTCAGCTTAGGGACCTCTTGAACAGGTCAGGACCTGGGATGTTGTATGTATATACATGTATATAGATATTATTTAGCTATATCTAAGGGTGTTCTAATTAACAGTCTATATTCTAATAAAGGCTGAATCACCGAATGTTGTCAACTACTTGTGATGTATTTATGTGTGGTTGTTTATAACTGTTTTATCTGTTATTATTTGTGAATTGATTATAAATGATTCTGTTTATTAATTCAAACGTTTTCAAAAAAAAAAAGTACCTCGCTAACTAACTATGCTTCTAACAACGAATCAGGCTCATATAATAAATAATAGATAATAATTAGGATGACAAATTGGTAGCACTCAGTTTCTGGTATGTCCTAGGCGTACTGAAAATTAGGTCGTTACATTTATTGGGGTTTGTTATTCGTGACAACGAACTCAAATTTTTGATGTGGGAATTGTTTGTTGGTTTAGAACTATGCTTACAACGAAGTAATTCTTTTCTATAAGAAGAAAATCTAGACCGACGACAATTGTACACTTATCAAAATGGCGCCATTGCCGGGGAGCCATAATGGTGCTGTTATTGTCTATTGTAGATATTGTGAATAGCTTGAATTTTGGTTTGTTTGCTAGCTTTTGCTAGTTTAAGATTTTATCTTCTTTGTTTCTTATTAATCTTTGTTTTTTATTTTCTCTTTCACTATGAATTCTCATCCTTTTGGCTATGAGTATAGTTCAAACTATGTTGTAGGAAATGAACGCTCCAATGAAGATAGACATCAAGGATTCGAAAATCAAGGATGGGAGGAACCTCAAGCTCATGAATAAACTTCGTGGCAGCAACCTCTTACGAACTCTTATGGGTATAATCCTGATCCTAATGTGTATCAATCCAATGTGTGTGATGACCCTCATTGTGGTTGTCAACCACAATCGTCATATACATATGATCCCATTCCTCAATATAGCCATACACCATACTCACAAGCCTCACACCATCATTCAACTCCATATGACCATAACTCATACACACCATATCGACCACTAAATCACATATAGAACCACCACCATCCCAATACCAATGCTCCCAAGAACCACAAATTCCACATACACCACCTCAAGAATTCCACCAATATGAACCACCTTCTAATTACAACAATCTTCCCTCAACCAATGAACTCCCTCTTTTACCACCACCTCCCAACGAAGCCTTCATATTAGAACTGAGAGACCTTGAATCTCGTATCTTAAGGCGACAAGAGGAGGATGAAACTAAGTTTAAGGAGCTAAGAGCAAGGATAGCTAGCATGGTAGATACCGTGAATCACCTAACATTCCACCTAAGCTCATGTACCCTAAGTACTCCCATTGTTGAATGTAGAGAAACTATCAAGGAGCCTAGTAAGGGAGTGAACTTGAAGCACCATGGTGGGGAAGAAGAGTTGAAGCAAGAAGTACAACAAAAGGAGAGGGTAAGGATTAGCAAACAAAAGGAAGTAGTGGGTGGATGTTTGGGATATGTTGAGCACATAAAGGATGTTAAAGAGGAGAATAAAGTTGCAGAAGTAAACGGAGAGTTGAAGGAAAATGATCAAGAAGTGGATTCCATCACTAGTGATTTTTTGCCCACATTGACCAATTCCCTTGACAATCTTGTTAAACCTTCTTCTAGTGGACTAGAAAGAAAGGTTGAGAAGGATATGCAACCTCCAACACCGATTGTAAGTGAAGAACCGGAAGAAGTGTTCCAAGCAACAAGCCCTCCTATCTATGATGATTCCGCATCAACATATGATCCCTTCGATTTTGAAGAGTCCTTCCCCAAAATGCTTAGACTTGAAGATGAGGTAGGCTTCACTAGACCTCCTATCTATGATGAGAGTGATGGGGAGGAGATAGAAGGAATTGGTGAAGAAGAATGCGAACTTGAAGAAGCTTGGCATGAGAAAAAACTTGAAGAACCTTGCCAAGTGGCGAAACCCTCTAGAAGAGGATGGACGGGAGTAGAGTATGCTTTATCAAGACCTTTGGGAACTCTTTTACCTAGTTTGTCATCCAACCCTTCGCTTGAGTGGGTAAAACTTCTAACTCTCAGATTTATTATCCCACTTGAGTATGGTCTGCTTGAGACGGATGGCCAACTTATGGCGCTTTGTGGAATTAAGCGGAAAAGGAGGAAGTTTAGTGGTTGGCGTTGTAAATCTAGATTCATTATGGTTGGAAGCTCAAAATCGGAGAGCATGGATTGGTGTAATGCCCAATTGAATGGGTCTAGGAGAATAGTTTGGTGCTTTCATGAGAATTCATCTTTCTTGTCACCCGAACAAAGTCAAGGCAATCAACTAGAAGATGGGTGTGAGGACAAGATATGGGATCCGGGATTACCCTCTGAGAATCAATTTTGGGAGCTCATGTCTTGGAGAGGACCTCACTCAAGCTTAGTGAAGATGGTTGGAACTTCTGACAACCGATTGAAGGACAAGCACTGTTGGAGGTTCAAGGATGGATACAAGCATAAGCCACCTTGACAAGAAGCCTCCCAATTGTCCAACTTAAGGACTTAAACTAAAAGTGCTTGGTGGGAGACACCCCACCTTGGTAAACTCTTTCCATTCTCTTGTAGATATAATGAATGAATGAATTGAGTTCCATTGTATATAATTTCTTTACTTCTTAGTATATTTTGCTTTGCTTGCTAAGGTGTTTATACATTCTATGCTTTAATTAGGGATGATTCCTTGAATTTGAGTTTTTGCTTGGATTTCAAGTTTCTTCAATTTGTTTGAAAAATCCCAATATTTCAAAAATGTGTTTAATTTTGCACCTTAGCTAGTTTTAAAATTTTAGAGGAGGATGGGAAGGTTATGAGCTCTCTTTGATGCTCATTAAAAAAAAAAAAACTAGCCATGCGCAAGCGCGTGCGCACGCGTCGGCTGTATATTTTTGATTTCTGGGTCAATGACCAGAGAGTTGTGCCACTTTTGGGCTAACTCTGCGCCTCAACCTACGCGGACAAATGCTGTACGCGTCCGCGCCAATCCCTGTTTCTTTACCCACGCGTTGGCGTACTTGGTGCCTCCGCGCCCATTCCATAAGCTCAAGCCATCCACGCGAACGCGAACAGTGCGCGCGCGCGTCGATGCGTTTTAGCATTACCCTGGCCAAAGGACCCGAGAGTTATGCCAAATCTGGGCCTCTTTTGTGCCTTTGGCCCAGCACACCCGCGCGGACGCGCACGGTGCGCGCCCGCGCCGACTCCCAATTCCCCCATCTACGCATAGGCGCATATGGCGCCTCCGCGCCACTTTCCTATTCTGTCACCCACGCGGATGCGCACAGTGCGCGCCCGCGTGAATTTAAAAATCCTATTTAACCAGGGACGCGAAAGCCCTAGCGTAGATGCGCCCCCAACTCCCTTCTTTGCTCCAACGTCTTTCCTTCTTCTCCCTCCATTTCTAACCTTCAATCTCCCAGCACCCAACCACCTCCGGCGAGCATCCCGCGACCGTCGGTGCCACCATCGCCTCACCCCTCTTCCTCGCTCTCCCACTCTCTCTCACTCCTCTGCCCCCTCCTCTCTGTTTTCTCTCACTTCGCTTCTGCTCTGTCACCACCCTCAACAGCTGCGACCCCATTGTCGCCGGCGAACACTCCGGTGACATCCCAGGCCACCGTCCTTGCCCTGGCCACTCTTCTTTTCTGTTCTGCTTCCTCTCTATCTCCCAGGTTTCTGCCCCCTTGTTCTGCTCCTTTATTGTCTTACATTAATTTTTGTTAGTTTAGTTTAGTTAGCTTAGTTAGTTAGTTTAGTTTACTTAGGTGGTTAGCAAACCTGGGCTGAGTAGTGGATTTAAGATTAACTGAATCTTTGCTACTGTGTGAAAGTGCTCTATTTTCTTGGATTATTCTGTGTCCATTTGATCTGTAATACTGCTTCCTTGTGTTTGATTGATGAAGCAATTGCTGCTGTTCTTTGTACTATTTAATTTGTTGCTAAACTATTAGCTATTTGTTGCATTCATATGAATTCAATATATATGGTTTTGTGTTTTGATTGTTGATGAGTTCATATGGAACCTGATTTGCTGTGTGAACTTGGAAAATAGCCAATTTACTGCTGAAACGCTGTCGAATTTTTCCTAACCATGTTCCATGAATTAACAATGCTTTGATTGGTGTAACAAGCTCTAATTGATGATTTCTTGTCAAATAGAATTTTGTTACCTAAAAGGTTTTGAAAAATTCTCATGGGCATGTTTACAGGTTTTTGGTTATGCTTCTAATGTTCTTTACTTGCCTGCAATGCTGATTTGCTATATGCATTGCATGATTTAGTAAATTTTCAAATTAACCATAAACTTGGTTTTCATTTAGAGTTAAGCCCAACCGGCTTGCTTTCACAAGATTGATGATTTCTTCTACCTATATGACCACTGTGATTCAATTCCTCCATACCCTCTATGCCCTTGGTCATATGGTGCATAAAATTTTCAAATCTCATCTCAATCCTTGTGACTTGCATGCATTGTTAGAATTGGTGTTAAATGTGCTCAAAATATTTGTTTCTCAAGGTTTGCTTTAACCAACACCAATTCACATAACTCTAGTGATCCTTACATTGATTGATGACTTATTTTCTCATTAGTTGTTTTATGGCTATATCATATTTCATCATCAATGACTTGATGCAATTCATGATTGTGAACATGCTTACATTCTTACTTTGTACATTCCCTTTTGAATTGAGCTGGTAACCACCATGTCATTGATTTTCAAACTGATTTCTAACTTTAATCTGTTTAACCAACTAACTTCTTTTGGTTTTTAACTTAACTCTTTTGATCATTATTTTGGATATGGTGTTTCCTAGGCTTGATGAACAAGTAATATGCATATGTGGTTTGAATTCTTGGTTTGAAGTATGATTTGAATTCCGAATTCTGTTACTTGCATTCCAAGAAATCTCATTTCTTTATTCACTTCATGAATATGCTTTGCTTTGAGTGCTCATATCTGTTTGGCTATCTGCTTATATTGTATCATCTTTGTTTTTCAGGATGTCAGATAAAGGAAAGTCTATAGCCACTGCTTCCAAAAAGAGAAAGTACTCTAAGACCTCTACCCCCTCCCCCTATGCACATTATGCTAAGAATCCGCTGAATGAGGTGGACAAGGAGAATCAGCTACTGCCACCCACTGACCCAATCAAATTCCCAAACTTCTACTGTGAGATCCGCTTCTCCGACTTCTGAAAGAAAAATCTCAACATTGAAAAGAAACTGCTCATTCCCAATGATGTGAGGCGTGCCATTAACACCCGCATTCTGGAGTTAGGATTGGATTTTGTTGACAGAGATTTGGGGAGGGTTAACACTTCATGGGTGAGAGAATTTTATTGCAACTTCTTCTGAGCCACTCTTGACTCAGTTCAGCTACGGGGTAGAGAGATTATGATCATTGAGGATGCTATTGGGGATGCACTGCTTTGCCACCATCGTCCTGATGAGATCTGGACCAATAAGCAGGCAGAGATAGCCATCCACTGCATGACATTTGACTATGAGGCATTGAAATGCGTGATTGCTACTCCTGACGCTCCCTGGGTGATGGATGCTGGGAACAAGAAGCCCAAGGGGATGTGCTTCGCTTATCTGACGAAGGAGGCTAAGACCTGGCAGTATATCTTCGCCCACTATGTCTTTCCCACCACTCACTTCTCAGAGATTCTAATGGATATGCTGGTTCTGATTGGGTGTGGATGGAAGGGAATGAGGTAAACTTCCCCCGACTGATCAGAGAGAGTATGTGGCGTGCGCATATCCGTGGCCTGCTGCCCTTCCCTACACTGGTCACCAGCATGATTGAGCTAGCAGGTGTCCCGTGGGAGGATGATGATGTGACACCACCACCCCCAGATGACGATGACAAGGAGGTTACCATTCCATGGGGTGGGTGGGTGCACGAGAAGCCCCCACCCAAACACCGTTCCTGAGCCAGAGCAGTAGAGGAGGCATCTCAGCCCTCATCGTCAGCAGCAGCAGCAGGACCCTCCTCTATTTCAGCAGTCGCAGCATCCTTACCACCGCCACCACCAGCACATGAGCCTACTTATATGTTGGTGCAGCACCTGCTTCGCTTCATGGAGTGCCTCGAGTGTCGTGTCATGCGACGTCTCGACCGCATCGACCAGGTGTTTGTATCATAGGGCATCGAGCTACCGCCGCTCCCAGACTCTCCTGTTTTCGACGAGCAGGTTCAGGAGGAGGAGCTGGTTGAGGAGCCGACTCATCAGGATACACCTCCAGAGACACAGGCCACCACTGAGGTCCAGCAGCCTCCTGAGGATCCACAGCCACAGTCAGTCCTAGTGCCACAGCACGAGCCTAAGCCACAACCCGGCGCGATTATTGACCCCCATCCCGAGCTTCAGCAGTAGCATCGAGGACGATGCTTGTTTCTAAAGTGTGGGGAGGTCACCGTTCGTGACCGGTGTTTGCATTTATGTGGTGAACTTTCGGACATCCATCTTTAGTTTCTACTACTTTATGTTATTTTGCACTTTATCTTTTAGATCATTTTGGGATTACTGTACATATTTGCTATTGTGGATACTTTTATTTTGGTAGTTGCACACTTTTAGTATATATATATGTTTTGCATCTTAGTTTTTGATTGTGATTAGAAAAGTGTTTTGGGATTAGTAAAATCTAGTTAACCCTTTTTATACAAGAATTATGTTTTGATTAAAAAGGTGGTAAACTAGGAAAATTTTTAAATTTTCTAGATCACAACATTGCATTGGAATAAGCTTAGTCAATATGATGAAAATTTTCAAGAAATTCATTTTTAGGGCACCACCCCAATTGGTTGAAAAAAATTTTTTTTTAGAACTTACTTGAATTTTGCACTTGTGGATCATGTTTTGAGCAAAGAACACAAGCATGTGAGATTTGAGCCTAATTGTGTGGTTACATCCTATGACCACTTATTTTTATTCTTGTGTGCATTATTCTCTTCCTATGAGTGTAATCTTTGATTTGTTTGATTCTTTATGTCCATTATTTTGTGTATACATGCATTTATATGATTGAGGCCATTGTTCAAATAAGATCACTTACCCAAATAGCCTACCTTTTATCTTCAATTGTTAGCCAATCTTGAGCCTATGCCTAACCCATTTGTTCATGATTGTAGCACATTACAAGCTTAAGTGAAAAATAATAAATATCCCTTGTTTGGATCTTTGATTAGCTTAGGCTAGTGAGAGTACTCATTACTTGATTTTGGGAAGGTTGGGTACATTGGATAGAGATAAAAGTGTGTTTATGTTTTTATTGAAAAAATTTTTTTTTTTAGGAATTGGGTACATACTCATGTAATAACTATATGTAAACCATATGCATTGATGTTCTTGTATATATCTTAAAAAAAATTTCTATTTTGCAACAAAAAGGGAACAAAGGGTCCCAGAGTTCAAGGTTTCATAAATTCAATGCATATGTGTGGTAATCAAAAAGGAAATGCATGAGTGTGTGTGAAAAAGTGAAGAATGGATAGCTAGGTTTGTTTAGAATTGTTTAGGTTGTCATAGGTTAGGTGGGAAGTTTAAGTTAATTAGAGATTTAAATGATAAGCTCACTTGACCATATGCATCCTACCTTGACCCTAGCCCCATTACAACCTATGGAAAGCCCTCATGATGTTTGTATGCATGCATGAAATAATTGTTGATTGTTAGATGAAAAACAAATCTTGGAAAGCATGCATGATTAGGGGAAAATTGAGTGAATCAACCCCATACACTTGAGTGCATAGAGCGAATACACATCCGGCGAGGGTTCAATCGCTCAATTACATGTTTCCACCCATGATCATTTTTTCTTGCAAGTTTGTGAACTCTTTCAATGATTCAATCCGATTGTGGTTTGCTTTGATTGCTAATACCTTAGCCCTTGTGCTTGTATGTGTATTCTTGGAGATTGATTTATTTTTGACTAAGCCATTACATCATGTAGATAGGTTGCATATAGATAGATTGCATTTAGTTAGTTGCATTGAATAAAAGTTAATACCCTTTGCTTCTTCTTGATTTTAACATGAGGACATGCTTAGTTTAAGTGTGGGGAGATTTGATAAACCCCAATTTCGTGATTTATCTTATGCTTATTTTGGGGGATTTTACCACCTTTTTCCACATTTATTCAATAAAATGGCATGGTTTTGTGATTCTCCCTTGAATTTTGCTTAAGTGTAAAAACATGCTTTTTAGGCCCTAAATTGGTAATTTTGATTCATTTTAATTCCATTCGATGCCTTGATATGTGTGTTGAGTGATTTCAGATTTATAAAACAAGTATTGGATGGAAGAAATGAGTAGAAAAGCATACAAAGGGGAGAATGCATGAAGAAACAAAGATTGAGAATGCACCAAAGGACGCGCACGCGTACAAGGCGCGCACGCGCAAAAGTGGTCTCGCCCATAGACGCGCACGCGTACATGTCGCGTCCGTGCGGATGGAAGATTTTGTCAATTGATGCGCACGCGCCAATACTCTTACATGGCCCACTTAAAGACAAAATGCTGGGGGCGATTTCTGAGCTGCCCAGGCCCAAATCCAACTTGTTTCTGAGTGTATTTCATGCAGAATTGAAGTCCAAGCAAGGGGGAGCAATTAGTTGAGCCAACATGAGCCTTTAGTTAGTTTTCTAGAGAGAGAAGCTCCCTCTTCTCTCTAGAATTAGGTTAGGATTAGGTTAGATTATCTTAGATTCATGTTTAAGTACTTGATCTTATCTTGTTTTCCTTTCTAATTTCTCATTTCTACATCTTGATTCTCTTATTTGTGATGTTAATTTCTCATTTTGCTCTCTTTTGTGATGATGAACTCATGTTAGATTTGATTTACTTTTAATGCAATTTAATGTTTGATGTTTCTTTAATTGGTGAATTGAGTTGCGACCTTACTTTTCTTGCATTTAGTTGTTGTTAGATTTTACTATTCTTGCAATTTATGATGTTTACCTTTATTGCACTCTATGTGTTTGATGAAATGTTCTCTTTAGTTTTTGAGTAGTTTTGTCAACTCTTGGTCTAAGCCAAGGGAATTGAGTAGTCTTGAGTCATTAGGTATGATGGAATTGGTGATTTGAGAACCCATGGTGATCAACTTGACACCCATTAACGCTAACCCACTACTAAGTTAATTAGTAGGTAGGTTAGGACTTAAGGGTTGATATGATCAAATCTATTTGACGTACTTCAAGCTTAGGAGTAAATTTTACGTACTTAAAGCTTTTGGGAAGTAGACTTAATAGGTTGTCCTCTCATAATTATCAATATTCGGTTTGTTGACAAGGATGGTGATCTCAATTACCTAAGTCTTAGCCAAGAGTCTTTTATCTTGCTTTCTATACTTATTTGCTTAATCTACTTTTCTTACCCTCTCATGAACCAAAACCCCCTTTTACCCCTTCATAGCCAATAATTAAGCACTACAGTGTTTCCTAGGGAGACGACCCAGAGTCCAAATACTTCAGTTATTTCTTTATTGGGGTTTGTTATTCATGACAACCAACTCAAAATTTTTGATGTGGGAATTGTTTGTTGGTTTAGAACTATGCTTACAATGAAGTAATTCTTTTCTATAAGAAGAAAATTTAGACCGACGACAATTGTACACTTATCATTCACCAATGAACTGAGTGTATTAATGAGGCAGACATTACCTCAGAAGAAACCGGATCGCAAAAAATTCTTCATACCTTATACCATAGGCACCATGACCTTTGAGAAGGCTCTATGTGACCTGGGGTCAGGGATAAACCTCATGCCCCTCTCTGTAATGGAGAAACTGGGAATCTTTGAGGTATAAGCTGCAAGAATCTCACTAGAGATGGCAGACAAATCAATGAAACAGGCTTATGGACTAGTAGAGGACGTGCTAGTGAAGGTTGAAGGCCTTTACATCCCTGCTGATTTCATAATCCTAGATACTGGGAAGGATGAGGATGAATCCATCATCCTTGGCAGACCCTTCCTAGCCATAGCAAAAGCTGTGATTGATGTTGACAGAGGAGAGTTGATCCTTCAGTTGAGTGAGGACTACCTTGTATTCAAGACTCAAGGTTCTCCTTCTGTAACCATTGAGAGGAAGCATGAAAAGCTTCTCTCAATACAGAGTCAAATAAAGCCCCCACATTCAAACTCTAAGTTTGGTGTTAAGAGGCTCCAACCCTGCTCTAATTATCTGTGAGGCTCCATGAGAGCTCACTGTCAAGCTATTGACATTAAAGAAGTGCTTATTGGGAGGCAACTCAATATTATTTAATTATATTTATTTATTTTCCATTGTTATTTTATGTTTTCTTTAGGTTGATGATCATGTGAAGTCACAAAAACAACTGAAAAATCAAAAACAGAATGAAAAACAGCATTAAAAACAGCTCACCCTGGAGGAAGAGCTTACTGGCATTTAAACGCTAGTAAGAAGCATCAGATTGGCGTTTAACCCCAGAAAGAAGCATCAAGCTGGCGTTAAACGCCAGAAACAGGCTACAGTCTGGCGTTTAATGCCAGAAATAGGCTACAGCTTGGCGTTTAACACCAGAAACAAGCAGCAGTATGGTGTTAAACGCCAGGATTGCACTCTAAGAGCATTTACATGCATAAATAGAGCAGGGATGATAAGTCCTTGACTCCTCAGGATCTGTGGACCCCACAGGATCCCCACCTACCTCACCTCTCTCTCTCTCTCCCACCTTTTCATAATACTATTTCCCAAATACCCTTCACCAATTACCTCTATCACCCTTACCCATCACCTCTTCACCAATCACATCCATCCACTCTTCCCCAAAAATCCCACCTACCTCCAAATTCAAAATCCTTTCCCTCCCAAACCCAAACCTAATCATAGAGGAGTTCAAGCGTTCCATTGGATCTTCAAGAGGAAGAACTAGCCGCCATCACTAAGGTGGACACGTTCCTTAATCTCCTTGCTCTTATTTTTCTGTTTTTTGAAAATTATGCTTTATGTTTTATTTATGTTTGTGTCTTATTACATGATCACTAGTGTCTAAGTGTCTATGTCTTAAAGCTATGAATGTCCTATGAATCCATCACCTTTCTTAAATGAAAAATGTTTTTAATCACAAAAGAACAAGAAGTACATGATTTCGAATTCATCCTTGAAATTAGTTTAATTATTTTGATGTGGTGACAATACTTTTTGTTTTCTGAATGAATGCTTGAACAGTGTATATTTTTGAATTTGTTGTTTATGAATCTTAAAATTGTTGGGTCTTGAAAGAATAATGAAAAAAGAGAAATGTTATTGATAATCTGAAAAATCATAAAATTGATTCTTGAAGCAAGAAAAAGCAGTGAAAAACAAGGCTTGCAAAAAAAAAATGGCGAAAATAAAAGAAAAAAAAAAGAAAAAGAAAAAGTAAAAAGCCAGTAACCCTTTAAACTAAAAGGCAAGGGTAAAAAGAATCCAAGGCTTTGAGCATTAATGGATAGGAGGGCCCAAAGGAATAAAATCTTGGCCTAAACGGCTAAACCAAGCTGTCCCTAACCATGTGCTTGTGGCGTGAAGGTGTCAAGTAAAAAGCTTGAGACTGAGCAGTTAAAGTCGTGATCCAAAGCAAAAAATAATTTGCTTAAGAACCCTGGACACCTCTAATTGGGGACTCTAGCAAAGCTGAGTCACAATCTGAAAAGGTTCACCCAGTTATGTGTCTGTGGCATTTATGTATCCGGTGGTAATACTAGAAAACAAAGTGCTTAGGGCCACGGCCAAGACTCATAAAGTAGCTGTGTTCAAGAATTAACATACTGAACTAGGAGAATCAATAACACTATCTAAATTGTGAGTTCCTATAGATGCCAATCATTCTGAACTTCAAGGGATAAACTGAGATGCCAAAACTGTTCAGAGGCAAAAAGCTACTAGTCCCGCTCATCTAATTGGAGCTAAGTTTCATTGATATTTTGGAATTTATAGTATATTCTCTTCTTTTTATCCTACTTGATTTTCAGTTGCTTGGGGACAAGCAACAATTTAAGTTTGGTGTTGTGATGAGTGATGAGCGGATAATTTATACGCTTTTTGGCATTGTTTTTTGTATGTTTTTAGTATATTTTAATTAGTTTTTATTATATTTTTATTATTTTTTAAATAAAAATCACTCTTCAGGACTTTACTATGAGTTTGTGTATTTTTCTGTGATTTCAGGTATTTTCTAGCTGAAATTGAGGGACCTGAGCAAAAATCTGATTTAGAGGCTGAAAAAGGACTGCAGATGCTGTTGGATTCTGACCTCCCTGCATTCAAAGTAGATTTTCTGGAGCTACAGAGGCTCAATTGGCGCGCTCTCAATTGAGTTGGAAAGTAGACATCCTGGACTTTCCAGCAATATATAATAGTCTATACTTTGTCCGAGATTTGATGGCCCAAATTGGCGTTCCAAGTCAGCTCAAGAATTCTGGCGTTTAACTCCGAAACTGGCACAAAAGCTGGAGTTAAACGCCCAAACTGGCACAAAAGCTGGCGTTTAACTCCAAGAAAAGTCTCTACACGAAAATGCTTCAATGCTCAGCCCAAGCACACACCAAGTGGGCCTGGAAGAAGATCTCTGCATTAATTACCTATTTCTGTAAACCCTAGGCTACTAGTTCTCTATAAATAGGATCTTTTGCTATTGTATTTTCACACTATCAATCTTGGGACGTTTAGTCCTTAGACCTTTGAGGCTGGCCATTCAGCCATGCTTACACTGTTTGTTCTTATGTATTTTCAACGGTGGAGTTTCTACCCACCATAGATTAAGGTGTGGAGCTCTGCTGTTCCTCATGAATTAATGCAATTACTACTGTTTTTCTATTCAATTCACGCCTATTTCTTCTCTAAGATATCACTTGTTCTTCAACTGGATGAATGTGATGATCCATGACACTCATCATCATTCTCACCTATGAACGTGTGCCTGACAACCACCTCCGTTCTACCTTCGATTGAGTGTGTATCTCTTGGGTTTCTGATCTAAGATTGGAACCTTCGTGGTATAGGCTAGAATTATTGGCGGCCATTCCTGAGATCCGAAAAGTCTAAACCTTGTCTGTGGTATTTCGAGTAGGATCTGGGAAGGGATGACTGTAACGAGCTTCAAACTCGCAATTGTGGGGCGTGTGACAGACGCAAAAGGAGCAATGGATCCTATTCCGACATGATCGAGAACCGACAGCTGATTAGCCGATGTTGTGACAGAGCATCAGAACCATTTTCACTGAGAGGACGGGATGTAGCCATTGACAACGGTGATGCCCAACATAAAGCTTGCCAAGGAAAGGAGTATGAATGATTGGAAGAAGGCAATAGGAAAGCAGAGGTTCAAGGGGAACAAAGCATCTTCATACGCTTATCTGAAATCCACCAATGAATTACATAAGTATCTCTATCTTTATTTTATGTTTATTTTCATCACTTTAAACTCCATAACCATTTGAATCTGCCTGACTGAGATTTACAAGATGACCATAGCTTGCTTCAAGCCGACAATCTCTGTGGGATCGACCCTTACTCACGTAAGGTTTATTACTTGGATGACCTAGTGCACTTGCTGGTTAGTTGTGTGGAATTGTGACAAAGTATGATTCATGTTTAAGAGCTCCAAGTCCTTTGGCGCCATTGTTGATGATCACAATTTCGTGCACCAAGTTTTTGGCGCCGTTGCCGGGGATTGTTCGAGTTTGGACAACTGACGGTTCATCTTGTTGCTTAGATTAGGTACTTTTCAGAATTTTTAAGAATGAATTCTAGAGTTTGAAGGTGATGTTCTTATCATCACAAAAGCTGATTGATTCCCATCAATTTAGCTATTGAATGTAATGTCCTGCTGAAGCTTGGCCAAACATGTATAATCTTTAGACTGAAGCTTTAGACTAACATTGCATGATTCCTAGAATTCTAATTAAAACTTTTGATTCTCTTTATTTTCCTTTCCACTCAATTTTCGAAAATCACAAAAAAAAAAATTTTAAAATCATAAAACCAAAAATATTTTATGTCTCTTGTTTGAGTCTAATTTTAAGTTTGGAGTCACTTGCATTCTTCTTGCATTTTTTGAATTCATGCATTATGTTCTTCATTAATCTTCAAGTTGTTCTTGATGATTTCATTGCTCTGATCTTTAAAGTCTCTTGTTTTGTGTGTTTTGTTGTTTCTCATATGCATTCTCAATTTGTTAGCGTCTTTTATATGAAAATTTTTAAGTTTGGTGTCCTGCAATACTTGTTTATTTTATCTTAGTTGCATTCTTATTGTTTCTCATCATTAAAAAATTCAAAAATATTTTCAAAATTGTGTCTTTTCATGTCAATAATACAGAAAATTAAAGATTCAGAACATTCAGCAGAGGAATCAAACAGAAAAAGCTGGGCGTTCAAAACGCCCAGTGAAGAAGGAAAACTGGCGTTTAAACGCCAGCCAGGGTACCTGGCTGGGCGTTTAACGCCCAAAAAGGTAGAGATTTGGGCGTTAAACGCCAGAATGGGCACCATTCTGGGCGTTTAACACCAGGATGACACTAGAGGGAAGATTTTGTTTTTAATTCACATTTTTTTCAAGTTTTCATAATTTTTCAAAATCAAATCTTTTTCAAATCATATCTTTTCAATCATATCTCTTTCAAAATCAATTTCTTTCTATTTTATATTTATTTTTGCTATTTTCAAAAATCCTTGCTTCAATTAAAGATTTACTTCAAAATTTTCAAGTTGTTACTTGCCTATTAAGAAAAGATCAAACTTTAAATTTTAAAATCATATCTTTTAATTTCTTGATAATCAAGTAATCAACTTTAATTTTAAAAATTTTCTTTTTCTAAATTGATTTTCAATCATATCTTTTCAAACATATCTTTTTAATCACATCTTTTTCAAAATTTATTTTTTCAATCATATCTTTTTCTAATTTCAAAATCTTTTTTTTAAAATCACTTTATTTCTTTCCCAATCTTAGTTTTCGAAAATCTCAATCAAATTTTCAAATTTCTTTTTAATTATTTCAAAATCTTTTTAAATTGTTTTCAAAAATTCTTCCCCTCTTTTCACATCCTTCTATTTAAAGGACTAAGATTCCTCATCAAGGTGCAATTTGAACTCTGTCCCTCTTTATATGTTCGAATTCTCTTCTCCACCTCCTCCTTCTATTCTTCTTTTCCTCTGACACCTCAAGGAATCTCTATACTGTGACATAGAGGATTCCCTACTTTCTTGTTCTCTTCTCTTTCATATGAGCAGGAACAAAGATAAAAGCATACTTGTTCAAGCTGATCCTGAACCTGAAAGGACCTTGAAGAGAAAGCTAAGAGAAGCTAAAGAACAATTCTCTTTAGAGGGCCTAACAGAACTCTTCAAAGAAGAAGAAACCATGGCAGCCGAAAACAACAACAATGCCAACAATGCAAGGAAGGTGCTTGGTGACTTCACTGCACCTACTCCTGATTTCTATGGGAGAAGCATCTTTATCCCTGCCATTGGAGCAAACAACTGTGAGCTTAAGCCTCAATTAATTTCTCTAATGCAACAGAATTGCAAGTTTCATGGACTTCCATTGGAAGATCCTCATCAGTTCTTAGCTGAATTCTTGCAAATCTGTGACACTATCAAGACCAATGGGGTTGACCCTGAAGTCTACAGACTGATGCTTTTTCCTTTTGCTGTAAGGGACAGAGCTAGAACATGGTTGGATTCACAACCTAAGGAAAGCCTGAACTCTTGGGAAAAGCTAGTCAATGCCTTCTTGGCAAAGTTCTTTCCACCTCAAAAATTGAGCAAGCTTAGAGTGGAAGTCCAAACCTTTAGACAGAAGGATGGTGAGTCCCTCTATGAAGCTTGGGAGAGATACAAGCAATTGATCAGAAGGTGCCCTTCTGACATGCTTTTAGAATGGAGCATCATATGAATCTTCTATGATGGTCTGTCTGAACTATCCAAGATGTCATTGGATAGCTCTGCTGGAGGATCTCTTCATCTGAAGAAGACACCTGCAGAAGCTCAAGAACTCATTGAAATGGTTGCAAATAACTAATTCATGTACACCTCTGAAAGGAATCCTGTGAATAATGGGACAACTCAGAAGAAAGGAGTTCTTGAGATTGATACTCTGAATGCCATATTGTCTCAGAATAAAATATTGACCCAACAAGTCAATATGATTTTTCAGAGTCTGTCTGAAATGCAAGCAGCAACAGGCAGTACTAAGGAAGTTTCCTCTGAAGAAGAAGCTTATGATCCTGAGAACCCAGCAATGGAAGAGGTGAAGTACATGGGAGAACCCTATGGAAACACCTATAATCCTTCATGGAGAAATCACCCAAATCTCTCATGGAAGGATCAACAGAGACCTCAACAAGGTTTCAAAAACAACAATGGTGGAAGAAACAGGTTTAGCAATAGCAAGCCTTTTCCATCATCTTCTCAGCAACTGACAGAGAATGCTAAGCAAAGCCACTCTGACTTAGCAACCATTGTCTCTGATCTAATCAAAACCACTCAAAATTTCATGACTGAAACAAGGTCCTCCATTAGAAATTTGGAGGCACAATTGGGTCAGCTGAGTAAGAAAATTACTGAACTCCCTCCGAGCACTCTCCCAAGCAATACAGAAGAGAATCCAAAAAGAGAGTGCAAGGTCATAACCACATCTCACATGGCCGAACATGGAGAGGAGAAAGAGGCAGTGATCTCCACTGAGAAAGATCTCAATCGACGTCCACTGGCCTTCATGGAGTTCCCTAATGAGGAACCATGGGAATCTGAGGCTCATTCTGAGACCATAGAGATTCCATTAAATCTACTTCTGCCATTCATGAGCTCTGATGAATATTCTTCCTCTGAAGAGGATGAAGATGTTACTGAAGAGCAAGTTGCTAAGTATCTTGGAGCAATCATGAAGCTAAATGCCAAGTTATTTGGTAATGAGAGCTAGGAGGATGAACCTCCATTGCTCATCAAAGAACTGGATGACTTGACTAGGCAGAGATTACCTCAAAAGAGACAGGATCCTGGAAAGTTCTCAATCCCTTGTACCATAGGCACCATGACCTTTGAGAAGGCTCTGTGTGAACTAGGGTCAAGAATAAACCTCATGCCTCTCTCTGTAATGGAGAAGCTAGGGATCATTGAGATACAAGCTGCAAGAATCTCACTAGAGATGGCAGACAATTCAAAAAAACAAGCTTATGGACTTGTAGAGGATGTCTTGGTAAAGGTTGAAGACCATTATATCCCTGCTGATTTCATAGTCCTAGAGACTGGGAAGTGTATAGATGAATCCATCATCCTTGGCAGACCCTTCCTAGCCACAGCAAAAGCTGTGATTGATGTTGACAGAGGAGAATTGATCATTCAAGTGAATGGAGACTCCCTTGTGTTTAAAGCTCAAGGATATCCCTCTGTCAACATGGAGAGGAAGCACGAAGAGCTTCTCTCAATACAGAGTCAAACAGAGCCCCCACGGTCAAACTCTAAGTTTGGTGTTGGGAGGCCACAACCAAACTTTAAGTTTGGTGTTGAACCCCCACATTCAAACTCTAAGTTTGGTGTTGGGAGGTTCCAACACTGCTCTGAACATCTGTGAGGCTCCATGAGAGCCACTGTCAAGCTATTGACATTAAAGAAGCGCTTGTTGGGAGGCAACCCAATTTTTACTTATCTATGTTAAATTTCTATTTTCTTTTGTTATTTTATGTTTTCTGTAGGTTGATGATCATGTGAAGTCACAAAAACAAAGTGAAAAATAGAATGAAAAATAGAACACCATGGAGGAGACAGTTACTGGCGTTTAAACGCCAGTAAAGGTAGCAGAATGGGCGTTAAACGCCCAGTCTGGCACCATTCTGGGCGTTTAACGCCAGAAAAAGGCACCAGACTGGCGTTTAACACCAGGAATGGGCAAGAAGCTAGTGTTAAACGCCAGAAATGGGCAGCAGCCTGGTGTTTAACACCAGGATTGGCAGCAAGGGGCGTTTTGCATGCCACTTGGTGCAGGGATGAGATATCCTTGACACCTCAGGATCTGTGGACCCCACAGGATCTCCACCTACCCCACCACTCTCTCTCTTCTTCACCCATTCACCAATCACCTCAATACCTCTTCCCCAAAAATCCCTCACCTATCAAATCCCACCATTCTCTTCACCACTCACATCCATCCTTCATAAAACCCCACCTACCTCACCATCCAAATTCAAACCACTTTCCCTCCCAAACTCACCCTCTATAGCCAAACCATACACACCCCTCTCACCCCTATATAAACCCATCTTTACTCCTTCATTCTCACACAACCTAAACACCACTTCTTCCCCTTGGCCGAAACACAAAGCCCACTCCATCTCCTCTATTTCTTCTTTTTCTACTCTCTTCTTTCTTCTTTTGCTCGAGGACAAGCAACCTTCTAAGTTTGGCATGGTAAAAGCTAAAGCTTTTTGTTTTTCCATAACCATTTATGGCACCAAAGGCTGGAGAAACCTCTAGAAAGAGGAAAGGAAAGGCAAAAGCTTCCACCTCCGAGTCATGGGAGATGGAGAGATTCCTCTCAAGGGTGCATCAAGACCACTTCTATGAAGTTGTGGCCAAGAAGAAGGTGATCCCCGAGGTCCCTTTTAAGCTCAAAAAGGGCGAATATCCAGAGATCCGACATGAGATCCGAAGAAGAGGTTGGGAAGTTCTCACCAACCCCATTCAACAAGTCAAAATCTTAATGGTTCAAGAGTTCTATGCCAATGCATGGATCACCAAGAACCATGGTCAAAGTGTGAATCCAGACCCTAAGGATTGGCTTACAATGGTCCGAGGGAAATACTTAGATTTTAGTCCGGAAAATGTAAGGTTGGCATTCAACTTGCCCATGATGCAAGGAGATGCACACCCCTACACTAGAAGGGTCAACTTTGATCAAAGGTTGGACCAAGTCCTCATGGACATCTGTGAAGACGGCGCTCAATGGAAGAGAGATTCAAGAGGGAAGCCGGTTCAACTAAGAAGGCATGACCTCAAGCCCGTGGCTAGGGGATGGTTGGAGTTCATCCAACGCTCAATCATTCCCACTAGCAACCGGTCCGAAGCTACTATAGACCAGGCTATCATGATACATAGCATCATGATTGGAGAGGAAGTGGAAGTTCATGAGGTTATATCCCAAGAACTCTACAAGGTGGCGGACAAGTCCTCCACTATGGCAAGGTTAGCCTTCCTTCATCTCATTTGTCACCTCTGCAATTCGGCTGGAATTGACATAGAGGAAGACATCCTCATTGATGAGGACAAGCCCATCACTAAGAAAAGGATGGAGCAAACAAGAGATCCCACTCATGGACAAGAGCATGAGGAATTTCCTCATCATGAAATCCCTGAGATGCCTCAAGGGATGCATTTTCCTCCACAAAACTATTGGGAGCAAATCAACACCTCCCTAGGAGAATTAAGTTCCAACATGGGACAACTAAGGGTGGAGCACCAAGAGCATTCCATCCTCCTCTATGAAATTAGAGAAGATCAAAGAACCATGAGAGAGGAGCAACAAAGGCAAGGAAGAGACATTGAGGAGCTCAAGCACTCCATAAGATCTTCAAGAGGAAGAACAAGCCGCCATCACTAAGGTGGACCCGTTCTTTAATTTTCTTGTTCTTTATTTTCTGTTTTTCGAAAATTATGCTCTATGTTTATTTATGTTTGTGTCTTTATTACATGATCATTAGTGTCTAAGTGTCTATGCCTTAAAGCTATGAAAATAAATCCATCACCTTTCTTAAATGAAAAATATTTTTAATTGAAAAAGAAAAAGAAGTACATGAATTTTGAATTTTAAAACAGTTTAATTATTTTGATGTGGTGGCAATGCTATTGTTTTTCTGAATGAATGCTTGAACAATGCATATTTTTGAATTTGATTGTTTATGAATGTTAAAATTGTTGGCTCTTGAAAGAATGAAAGGAAAAGGAGAAATGTTATCTGATGATCTGAAAAATCATAAAATTGATTCTTGAAGCAAGAAAAAGTAGTGAAAAGCTTGCAAAAAAAAAAAGCAAGCAGAAAAAGCCAATACCCCTTTAAACCAAAAGGCAAGGGTGATAAAAAGGATCCAAGGCTTTGAGCATCAGTGGATAGGAGGGCCCACAGGAATAAAATCCTTGCCTAAGCGGCTAAACCAAGCTGTCCCTAACCATGTGCTTGTGGCGTGAAGGTGTCAAGTGAAAACTTGAGACTGAGCGGTTAAAGTCGAGGTCCAAAGCAAAAAGAAGAGTGTGCTTAAGAACCCTGGACACCTCTAATTGGGGACTCTAGCAAAGCTGAGTCACAATCTGAAAAGGTTCACCCAGTTATGTGTCTGTGGCATTTATGTATCCGGTGGTAATACTGGAAAATAAAGTGCTTAGGGCCACGGCCAAGACTCATAAAGTAGCTGTGTTCAAGAATCAACATACTTAACTAGGAGAGTCAGTAACACTATCTGGTTTCTGAGTTCCTATAGATGACAATCATTCTGAACTTCAAGGGACAAAGTGAGATGCCAAAACTATTCAGAAGTAAAAAGCTAAAAGGCCCGCTCATCTAATTAATACTGATCTTCATAGATGTTTTTGGAATTCATTGTATATTCTCTTCTTTTTATCCTATTTGATTTTCAGTTGCTTGGGGACAAGCAACAATTTAAGTTTGGTGTTGTGATGAGCGGATAATTTATACGCTTTTTGGCATTATTTTTAGTATGTTTTAGTATATTTTAATTAGTTTTTATTATGTTTTTATTAGTTTTTAAATAAAAATCATTCTTCTGGACTTTACTATGAGTTTGTGTATTTTTCTGTGATTTCAGGTATTTTCTGGCTGAAATTGAGAGACCTGAGCAAAAATCTGATTCAGAGGCTAAAAAAGGACTGCAGATGCTGTTGGATTCTGACCTCCCTGCACTCAAAGTGGATTTTCTGGAGCTACAGAAGCCCAATTGGGACGCTTTTAATTGCGTTGGAAAGTAGACATCTCGGGCTTTCCGGAAATATATAATAGTCTATACTTTGCCCGAGATTTGATGGCCCAAACTGGCGTTCCAAGTCAGCTCAAGAATTTTGGCGTTTAACTCCGAAACTGGCACAAAAGTTGGAGTTAAACGCCCAAACTGGCACAAAAGCTGGCGTTTAACTCCAAGAAAAGTCTCTACACGAAAATGCTTCAATGCTCAGCCCAAGCACACACCAAGTGGTCCCAGAAGAAGATCTCTGCATTAATTACCTATTTCTGTAAACCCTAGGCTACTAGTTCTCTATAAATAGGACCTTTTGCTATTGTATTTTCACACTATCAATCTTGGGACGTTTAGTCCTTAGACCTTTGAGGCTGGCCATTCGGCCATGCTTACACTATTTGTTCTTATGTATTTTCAACGGTGGAGTTTCTACACACCATAGATTAAGGTGTGGAGCTCTGCTATTCCTCATGAATTAATGCAATTACTACTGTTTTTCTATTCAATTCACGCCTACTTCTTCTCTAAGATATCACTTGTTCTTCAACTGGATGAATGTGATGATCCGTGACACTCATCATCATTCTCACCTATGAACGTGTGCCTGACAACCACCTCCGTTCTACCTTCGATTGAGTGTGTATCTCTTGGGTTTCTGATCTAAGATTGGAACCTTCGTGGTATAGGCTAGAATTATTGGCGGCCATTCCTGAGATCCGGAAAGTCTAAACCTTGTCTGTGGTATTCCGAGTAGGATCTGGGAAGGGATGACTGTAACGAGCTTGAAACTCGCAATTGTGGGGCGTGTGACAGACGCAAAAGGATCAATGGATCCTATTCCGACATGATCGAGAACCGACAGCTGATTAGCCGATGTTGTGACAGAGCATCAGGACCATTTTCACTGAGAGGACGGGATGTAGCCATTGACAACGGTGATGCCCAACATAAAGCTTGCCATGGAAAGGAGTATGAATGATTGGAAGAAGGCAATAGGAAAGCAGAGGTTCAAGGGGAATAAAGCATCTTCATACGCTTATCTGAAATCCACCAATGAATTACATAAGTATCTCTATCTTTATTTTATGTTTATTTTCATCACTTTAAACTCCATAACCATTTGAATCCGCCTAACTGAGATTTACAAGATGACCATAGCTTGCTTCAAGCCGACAATCTCAGTGGGATCGACCCTTAATCACGTAAGGTTTATTACTTGGATGACCCAGTGCACTTGCTGGTTAGTTGTGCGGAATTGTGACAAAGTGTGATTCATGTTTAAGAGCTCCAAGTCCTTTGGCGCCATTGTTGATGATCACAATTTCGTGCACCAATGAGCGGATAATTTATACACTTTTTGGCATTGTTTTTAGGTAGTTTTTAGTATGATTTAATTAGTTTTTACTATGTTTTTATTAGTTTTTTATGAAAAATTCACATTTCTAGACTTTACTATGAGTTTGTGTGTTTTTCTGTGATTTCAGGTATTTTCTGGCTGAAATTGAGGGACCTGAGCAAAAATCTAATTCAAAGGCTGAAAAAGGACTGCAGATGTTGTTGGATTCTGACCTCCCTACACTTGAAATGGATTTTCTCGAGCTACAAAAACCCAATTGGCGCGCGCTCAATTGCGTTAGAAAGTAGACATCCAGGGATTTCCAGCAATATATAATAGTCCATACTTTGCCCGAGTTTTGACGACGCAAACTGGCATTCAAACGCCAAATTTCTACCTTATTCTAAAGTTAAACACCAGAAACAGGTTACAAACCAGAGTTAAACGCCAGAAACAGGCTGCAACCTGGTGTTTAACTCCAAGAGAAGCCTCTACACGTGCAAAGTTTCAATGCTCAACCCAAGCACACACCAAGTGGGCTCGGAAGTGGATTTCTGCATCATTTAGTTATTTCTATAACCCTAGCTACTAGTTTAGTATAAAAAGTACTATTAGTGATTTATTTTAGATCTTTTAATCATTTTTGAGACTATCTTTGTATCACTTTTGATCTCTTGATCACGTTTAGGGGGGCTGGCCATTCGGCCATGCCTGGACCTTGTTCTTATGTATTTTCAACGGTGGAGTTTCTGCACCCCATATATTAAGGTGTGGAGCTCTGCTGTTCCTCATGAATTAATGCAAAGTACTATGGTTTTACTATTCAATTCAAGCTTATTCTTATTCCAAGATATTCACTCGCACTTCAACCTGATGAATGTGATGATCCGTGACACTCATCATCATTCTCACCTATGAATGCGTGCCTGACAACCACTTCTGTTCTATCTGCAATAGCTTGAGCGTGTATCTCTTAGCCTCTATTCCGAAAGATCGGAGTCTTCGTGGTATAAGCTAGAATTATTGGTGGCCATTCCTGAGATCTGGAAAGTCTAAACCTTGTCTGTGGTATTCTGAGTAGGATCTGGGAAGGTATGACTGTGACGAGCTTCAAACTCACGAGTGTTGGGCGTAGTGACAGACGCAAAAGGATCAATGGATCCTATTCCAACATGATCGAGAACCGACAGATGATTAGCCGTGCGGTGACAGCGCATTTTGGACCATTTTCACTGAGAGGAGGGACGGTAGCCATTGACAACGGTGATCCTGCAACATACAGCTTGCCATGGAAAGGAGTATGAATGATTGAATGAAGGCAGTAGAAAAGCAAAGATTCAGAAAGAGCAAAGCACCTCCATACGCTTATCTGAAATTCTCACCAATGAATTACATAAGTATCTCTATCTTATCTTATATTTTATTTATATTTTAATTATCAAAACCTTATAACCATTTGAATATGCCTGACTGAGATTTACAAGGATGACCATAGCTTGCTTCAAGCCGACAATCTCCGTGGGATCGACCCTTACTCATGTAAGGTTTATTACTTGGATGACCCAGTGCACTTGCTGGTTAGTTGTGCGAAGTTGTGAAGAAGAATTGAGATTACGATTGTGCGTACCAAGTTGTTGGCACCGTTGAGATCACATTTTCGTGCACCAATTTCAATGTTGAATTCTTGGAGTAGTAGGATCCATCTTATCAGTCTAGGCTTGGACTCTTTCTTGGTTAACAAGTACTTAAGAGCTGCATAGTCAGTAAACACAATGACTTTAGAACCAATGAGGTAAGATCTGAATTTATCAAATTCAAAAACTATGGCAAGAAGTTCTTTTTCTGTGGTGGTGTAGTTCCTTTGGGCTTCATTAAGAACCTTGCTAGCATAATAGATGACATGCACTAGCTTGTCTCTCCTTTGTCCTAAGACAGCACCAATAGCAAAATCTGATGCATCACACATCAATTCAAAAGGTAAATCCCAGCTAGGTGGTGCTATAATAGGTGTAGAGGAAAGCTTGCTTTTAAGCTCATCAAAAGCTTGCATACATTCTTTATCAAAGATAAATGGTACATTAGAGACAAGCAAGTTACTCAAAGGTTTGGCAATTTTTGAAAAGTCTCTAATGAACCTTCTATAGAATCTAGCATGTCCCAAGAAACTCCTAATTGCTTTGACATTGCAAGGTGTAGGTAATTTTTCAATCATGTCCACCTTGACTCTATCTACATCTATGCCTTTCTTAGAGATTTTGTGGCCAAGGACTACCCCTTCGGTAACCATAAAATGACATTTTTCCTAGTTCAAAACTAAGTTTGTCTCTTGGCATCTCTTGAGCACCAAGGCAAGATGGTGTAAGCAATTAGGGAAAGAGTCACCAAACATTGAAAAATCATCCATGAAAACCTCAATAAACCTCTCAATCATATCAGTAAATATGGATAGCATGCACCTTTGGAATGTGGCAGGTGCGTTGCACAAACCAAAGGGCATGCGACTATATGCAAAAACACCATAAGGGCAAGTGAAAGAAGTCTTCTCTTGGTCTTTAGAATTCACTACAATCTGGTTGTAGCCTGAGTATGCATCTAAGAAACAATAGTACTCATGTCTAGCAAGCCTCTCCAACATTTGGTCCATGAATGATAGAGGGAAATGGTCCTTCCTTGTGGCTTCATTGAGCTTTCTGTAGTCTATACACATGTGCCATCTAGTCACTGTTCTTGTTGGTATCAATTCATTTCTTTTATTTAGCACCACTCTGATTCCTCCTTTCTTGGGGACTACTTGAACAGGGCTCACCCAAGGGCTATCTGAGATGGGGTAAATCACCCCTGCTTGCCTTAACTTCAGCACTTCTTTTTACACTACTTCCTTTATTTTTGGATTCAATCTTTGTTGTGGCTGTATTGAGGGCTTGGCATCCTCCTCAAGAAAGATTCTATACATGCACATTGAAGGGCTAATCCCCTTTAAATCTGAAAGTGTCCAGCCTATGGCATCCTTATGTTGCCTCAACATGTTGATGAGCTTTTCTTCTTGTTTTTCACTCAAGCTTGAGTTGATGATTACTGGATATGTGTCATTGCTCCCCAAGTAAGCATACTTCAAGCTTGGGGGCAGGGTTTTCAACTCCAGCTTTTGTGCTTTCACTTTCTCTTTGGTTGCCTTGTCTAGCATGATTGAGCCTTCTATGCTTTCATATGGTAGTTCACCACATGATGTTTGATGATCTTGCTCCATCGCTTCTTTACTCCAGCTTTATATAATTGATCTTCTTCTAAGACTCCTTGAACCAGCTTTTCCATTGTGTCCACCATCATACATTCTCCAATGGACTCCTTGGGGTAGCTCATTGCAGTGAAAACATTGAACACCATCTTTTCTTCATGCAGTCTTAGGACCAACTCTCCCTTTTGCACATCAATTATAGCTCCAGCTGTTGCCAAGAATGGTCTTCCTAGTATGATTGATGCATTAGACTCTTCCTCCATGTCAATCACAACAAAATCAGCTGAGAAGATGAACTCTCCCACTTTAACCAACAAGTCTTCTACCACTCCATGGGGAAACTTGAATGTCTTATCAGCTAGTTGAAGTGCCATTCTTGTTGGTTTGACTTCTTCAATTCTCATTCTCTTCATCATGGCCAAGGACACAAGGTTGATGCTAGCTCCTAGATCACATAATGCTTTTTCAATGCTTATATCCCCTATGATGCAGGGGATTTGAAAGCTCCCAGTATCTTTCATCTTTTGGGGAAGCTTCTTTTGTATAATGGCACTACATTCTTCTGTAAGCACTACAGTTTTCTTTTCTCCCCAGTTTCTTTTCTTTGTCATGAGCTCTTTTAGGAACTTGGCATAGAGTGGCATTTGCTCTAATGCTTCAGCAAAGGGGATGTTGATTTGAAGCCTCTTAAAGATCTCCAAGAACCTAGAAAACTGACTGTCCTTCCCATCCTTCCTCAGCCTTTGTGGGTAGGGTGCTATTGGTATATAAGGCTTCAAGACTTGCTTTGGTGGGACTGGAGCAGGTGTCTCTTCTTCCTTCTTCATTTCTGAGTCATTTGTAGCCTCTTTTTTTTGCAAGTTGTGGCTTGAGGATGTCTCCTTCACTACCTTCCCACTTCTTAGTGTGATGGCCTTGCATTCCCTTCTTAGATTGGTCATGGTGAAGCTGGGAAATTTGTTTGTAGGCATTGGTATTTTTTTGGATAGGTATCCTAATTGTGACTCCAGTTTTGAGATTGTTGTCCCTTGGTTCTTTATGTTGGATTTGGTCTCCTCTTGGATTGAGTCTATCTTTTTTTAGCTTGCAATTATCTCTCTGCAACAGTAGCAATATCCCCTGCTATTCGTGCCATCATAGCTTTCAATCTTGCAAAATTTCCACTGTCATCACATGGTTGTGGGATTGGGGATGATACATTTTGGGAATGGTTGCTGTGTGGTTGTTGGGTTGAGTGGTAGGGGGCATTGTGTGGGTTGTGGTAAGGCCTATGATGGTTAGATTGATGGCTGGGGTTGTTGTATTGGTTAGAGTGATATGGTTTGTGGTCTTGGGTATAGTTTTGTTGGTTTTCCCACCCAAAGTTTGGGTGGTTCTTCCAACCTGGGTTGTATGTTTTGGAATTAGGATCATATGGTTGTCTTGATGAATTATTCACATAGTTGGCTTGCTCCCATTCACATTCAACTTTTGGGCTATCTCCTTCTTGCATAGGTGCTTGAATGTTGATTGCTGAGACTTGATTCTTCTCCATTTGCTTGGTTAGAGCTGCTAGTTGAGCTGTGATCACCTTGTTTTGAGCCAGCAGAGCATCTATGTGGTTTAGCTCCATTACTCCCCTTCTTGAGTTCCTATCAGAGGCATAAAAATACTCATTGTTAGCCACAGTTTCTATAATATCTATGGCCTCTTCAATTTTCTTCTTATTATTGAGAGAACCTCCTGAAGAGTGGTCTAGGGCCTTCTTTGATTCTTGAGACAATCCTTGATAAACCACTATTTTATGGTTTATCTTGTACTCAATTGAGTGGTTTTTATCAAGTCTTTACACACTTATTCATACTAATTGCATGGTTTTACATTTTTCTTCCTAATTTTGTGCTATATAATTGAAAACATGCTTCTTTGGCCTTAAATTTTTTATGTTTAATCCTCTCTTATTACCATTCGATACCTTGATATATGTGTCAAGTGATTTCAGGGTTTACAGGGAAGGAATGACTTGGAAGATGGAAAGGAAGCATGCAAAAGTGGAAGGAATACAAGAAATTGAAGGAATTGCTAAGCTGTATAGCCTGACCTCTTCGCACTTAACTTACCATAAATTGAGCTAAAGAGGTCCAAATGAGGCGGTTCCAGTTGCGTTGGAAAGCTAACATCTGGGTCTACGAAATGATATATAATTTGTCATAGTTTCCCTGAAGATAGGTGACATGCACGCGTGCATCACGCGCACGCATCGCATCTACAAAATTTTAGCGTATTTGAATTCACTCCCAGCAATTAATGGAGATGCTGATGCAGATGTTATAAATGACACTAGGGAAAATAAAATAAAATAAAACTAAGAATAAAACAATCCTTCATAGAAAATGTGCAGCTGGACCCATTCATTGAACATATCCGGTGGGCATTTCCTTGTCAACTCTTTGTATCTCTCCCAAGCTTCATAGAGAGTCTCCCTATCTTGTTGTCTAAATGTTTGTACCTCAGCTCTCAACTTTTTAACTCTTTGGGGAGGGTAAAATTTTGCCAAGAACTTGTTCACAATATCATCCCAAGTTGTCAAACTCTCCTTTGAAAAGGATTCCAACCACTTAGATGCTTTATCCCTGAGAGAGAAGGGGAATAAAAGTAGTTTATAGGTGTTAGGGTGAACACCATTAGCCTTCACTGTGTCACAGATTCTCAAGAATATGGTTAGATGTTGATTTGGATCTTCTTGAGCATTTCCTCCGAATGAACATTTATTTTGAACAAGAGTGATTAGCTGTGGTTTGAGCTCAAAATTGTTGGCATGTATGGTGGGTTTTAAGATGCTACTCCTACAATTCCCAGGATTGGGATTGATATAAGAGCCTAGCACTCTCCTTTCTTGTAGGGGAGCATGGTTGCCCACTGCTTCATCTTGATGATTGTGTGCTTCACCTTCCATATTTTGAGTTGGATTCTCTTCTTCTTCTTCTTCTTCTTCTTCTTCTTCTTCTTCTTCTTCTTCTTCTTCTTCTTCTTCACCAACTACCCTTTTTCCTATTGCCACTGCCTCTCTTTTCAATCTTAGAAATGTCTTTTTAGATTCAGAATCGTAGGAGGTTACAGCTCCTCTCCTCCCTGTCATACACAACACAAAATAAAATCCAAAACAAGGATTATCACCCTCTTTGGAAGATGGGTGGGTAAGTCAAATTTGGTTGATGCAAAGCATCAAACAGTTAGTGTGCTTCTTATTAGAATGGATATATATACAATGAACAACTGGAAATTCAAGTGCTAAAAGAAAGAAAGAAAATGAGAACTGAGATTAAAGTAAGTAACAAAATAAATAAAAATTCTTAATCTAAATACCCATCAACTTAATCATTGTCAATTCGAAATCAATCCCCGGCAACGGCGCCATAAACTTGATGATTGGATTTTAAGTCCACTATAATGAATACGATGAATCCGTCCTTGGCAAGTATACCAAATTGTTGTCAAGTAATAACTCACAGTAGAGTGAGGTCGAATCCCACAGAGATTGATTGATTGAGCAACTTTAGTTAATGGGTGATTTAGTCAAGCTAATCAAGAAGAATTATTGGGTGCAGAATTCTAAATGGCTGAATTGTAAATGACTTAAAGATAAAGGAAAGCAATAAAGTGCAGAATTATAAAGAGCATGAAAGTAAATTGCTGAAACATAAATGACTGAATTGTAAACGGGAAATGGGTTGATAGCAAAAATTAAAGAAAGCTATAAAGAATAGGAAAAATAAGAATATGGGAAATTCATTAGGATTAGGAGATGTTGCTCTCTTTGGATCAAATATAGATCATCTCATCTTCAATCATGCAACTCATTGACCTCATGGCAATCATGATTGATTGAACCCCAATTCCTTGGTGATTCAATCTGTCAAATCTTGATAATCAGCCAATTCTTTGGTCTAATTGCTCATAAAGAGAGATAAGCTTGGTCCCTGATTATACCACACATCCCCATAGATCCAAATAGTGGGTGGATTTCATGTCACCATATCCAATCCCAAAATTCAGATCTACTCAAGTGTGAGAAGGGATTTCAAGCATGGTTCCACGTTTCCTTTTCCAAGGTTCCCAAGAAACCCAATTTGCATTCAACCTCTTTTCCAAGATGATTGAATACTAGACTTGAGAAACAAAATTCCTTCTAGCAAATCAAAGAGAGATGAAAAGAAGAAGAAATTCCCTATCATTAATCCATCATGTACAACAGAGCTCCCTCTCCCAATGAGAGGGAGTTTAGATACTCATAGCTTAGAGAAAAGTACAAGAAATGGAAGAAGATGAAGTGAAGTATAAACGTAAAACTAAACTACTTCCTCCACTAGCCAACCAAATCAACAAACCAACCAACCAATCCAATTTTTAGTACTCTCAAGGGGTATTTATACTACTCCTATAAAAATTACAAAAAGGAAAAGAAAATTACAATTGAAATTTAAAGGAAAAACTAATTAAATTGAGACATGTGCCTGGCCTGTGACCGGCGTGTGATCGGCGTGCCACGCCCAGCTCTTTAGCTTGGCTTGGCATGCCACGCCTGGCTTCCAAGTGGCACGCCTCCTTTGCTCAGCTAGCCTAGCGTGCCACCCCTTCGAACTCAAGTGGCACGCCCAAGTAATATTCCTTTCTGGTCAAATGAACTAGCGTGGCACTCCCGGAACTGGCGTGCCATGCCTTCAGCAAAGCCCTCCTTCTTCTCTTCTAGTTAATATAATTGGCGTACCACGCCCAGCAGTGGCATGCCACGCCCTTGTTTAACTCTTCATCTTTCTTCTCTAGAAAGTAGCACTGGCGTACCACACCCAGGACTGGTGTGCCACGCCCTCAATAAGGCATGATTATTCCTCTCTAGTTTAGTAAGCTGGCGTGCCACGCCTAGGATTCAAGTGGCACGCCCATGGTGCGAGCAAGATTGGCGTGCCATGCCCCAAGCATCAAGTGGCACGCCCATTGTCAATGTGTCTTGGCGTGCCACGCCTAAAGTTCCAAGTGGGACGCCCATTGATCTTCTTTACTGGAGGCTTGTGCTGGTGTGTCACGCCTTCGATCTAGCGTGCCACACCCTTGTTGGGGCTGCATTCTTCCTCTCTGGTCAAATGAACTGGCGTGCCACGCTAGGACTCAAGTGGCACGCCCAAAGTGGTGTTGAGGGCTCATGAGCTTGGCGTGCCACGCCTGTAGTATGAAGTGGCACACCCATTGAGTCTTTGACTTGGCATGCCACACCTCAAGTCTCAAGTGGCACGCCCAAGTGATGCTTTCTCCATTCTCCTTTGTTCAGTTATGCTAGCGTGCCACGCCTTCGACTTGGCGTGCCATGCCCATTGTAAAAGATGAGGTTGGCGTGCCATGCCCAGCTTGGTGTGCCACGCCCCATGTAAGTCTTCAAGGATCCTTCTCTGAAATTTGTAGTTGGTGTGGCACGCCTGGCTTTGGTGTGCCACGCCCATTGTAACCCTTCATGAAGACTCTTCTGGAATTGATAACTGGCGTGCCACGCCCTACTCTGGCATGCCACGCCAATTTAAATTATTGGCGTTTGCACCAAGTGGCACACCCAATACACACGCCCAGCTTATTTTTCTTGTTTTCTTCCTCTTTTGTTGCTATTTTCACCTGAAATTCAAACAAGATCCCTTTCAAAGCAATGTACCATAAAATTCATCATTTAGTTCAAGTAATTGCATTAATTGAATGAGAATTTACTAATTCTATGGTCCTTTTAGTTAAGAGATAGAGGTAGATGATGCAAGTCATCAATAACGTGGTAAGAGTTAGGGTGTTACACTGGCGAGCTTTGACAGAATGTCAGCTCAGTGATTATGTTCCCTGGAAATATGATGAATTTCAAATTTTAAAAAGTGAGATATGATTGTTTTGACAACATTTAAGTATTTTGTTAAGAGAGGATCTTTTACTTGAAAAGATTGATTTACTTGTTGTATTACTAGTAAAGAGTCACAATGTGCCTTTATTGCAGAAATATTTAATTTGATGGCCAACCTTAAGCCAATAATGAGTGCTTCATATTCGGTTTGATTGTTACTGGCCTTAAATGAAAAGCGTAGAGAATGTTCCAAAACAATTCCATTGGTGTCTTTAAGAGGAATTTCGGCTCCTCACCCTTGGGAGTTAGAAGCACCGTCAACATATAGTGTCCATTCTGCGGGCCTATCATTGGAGGTGGGAGCAGTAAACTCACCAAGGTATTGTAATTTGATTCATCCTCGTGATGGATATCTGATATCAAACTCGGATAATTCGATAGATCACTTTATTAATCGCCTAGCTAGTTCTGGTTTGGTGAGCACTTGTCGTAGCAGTTGCTCAGTTCGTACATTGATGGTATGATTCTGGAAATAAGGTCGGAGGCGCCTATCTGAGAATACTAAGGCGAGGGTGAGCATTTCTATCTTTGGATAGTGAAGCTCGGCATTTTGCAGCGATTTGCTAATGAAGTACACATGCTGTTGCATATTGTCCCTTTCTGTAACAAGAACATAACTAATTGCCTAGTCAGTAATGGATAGATAAATATAAAGCTCTTCTCCAAGTTCATGTGTTTGTAAAATGGGAGGTTTTGAAAGAATATTTTTTAAATTTGAAGAAGTAGTTTCACATTCATCATGCCATTTGAAGTTGTTTTTCTTTTTGAGTGATTGAAAAAAGTGTAAAGATTTGGAAGCTAAAAAAGGTAAGAATATTGATAAAGCAACGAGTTTTCCTGTTAATCATTGGACCTTCTTAACTATTTGAGGACTTTGTGTTTCTAGAACAACTTGGCATTTTTCAGGGTTTGCCTCTATACCTCGGTTTGTTAGCATAAAGCCGAGAAATTTACCTCCTTGGACACCAAAGACACATTTCTCAAGGTTTAGTCTCATGTTGAACTTTCTGATTTGTGCGAAAATCTCCACAAGGTTGTGTACGTGAGATTTTCCGACTTTGGGTTTTGCGACCATGTCATCAATATAGACTTTGATGTTCCAGAATTTGCTTAGCAAATATTTTGTACATAAGTCGTTGGTAAGTAGCCCCTTCATTCTTAAGGCCAAAAGGCATAACTTTATAGCAAAAATTACTGTATTCAGTTATGAAAGTCTTTGTATCTTTGTCTGATGGATGCATGAGGATCTGGTTATAACCAGAATATGCGTCTATAAAACTTAAAGTGCCAAAGCCAGATGAATTATCAACTAAAGCATTAATGAATGGTAAAGGGTATGCATCATTAGGACATGCTTTGTTTAGATCAGTGAAGTCGACGTACATGCACCATTTATTGTTATGTTTCTTTACCATAAAAACATTAGCTAACCATGTTATGAATATGAGTTCTCGAATGAAGTTTGCATCACTGAGCTTTTTGGTCTCTTCCAAGGACGCTTGTTTCTTCTCGATTCCGAGATTGCATTTTTTCTGTGCTATAGGTCGAATTGACAGGTTTATCGCCAGCTTATGAGATATTACAGAGAGATCAATGCCTGGTATATCTACGGGTATGCAAGTGAATAGACTGCATTTCTTTGGAGAAATCGTACGAGCTTCTCCTTTTCGTTACCATGCATGGTTGAACCTAGAAAAGTGAACTTGTTTGGATCATTGGTTAAAGGAACTTTTTGTAATTCCTTGTTTTGGGTAAGTCGGTCTTGAAACTCGGCACATGGATCTAATTCGGCTAATGAGGGAAGCTCGAGCGAGTTGTGGACGGCATTTATTTGTGCACCTATAGCTCGGTTAGATATAGGCATTTTGAGACTGATGTTATAACAATGCCAATCTTCACGGTGGTCACTGTGAATTGTTGCAACAATGTTGTCCTGCACATGAAACTTAATACAGAGATTAATTGTAGAGACAATTGCACCAAACTTATTCAAAAAAGGATGGCCAAGTATTAAGTTATAAGAATTGAAACAATTAACTACAAGGTATTGAACATCTAGAGTTTTGGTTAGAGGACTCTCACCAAGTGTGGTTTGTAACCACACTGATCCCAAAACAGGTACTCGTTCACCTGAAAATCCCACCAGGTCTCAAGAGGATGGCTGCAGTATGTTATCACTCAACTTCATTTTGTAAAATGTGGAGTAAAATAGAACATTGGCACTGCTTTCTGGGTCCAACAAGACTTTTCGAACTATTAGGTCTCCTAGTTGAATAGAGATGACAACTGGGTCGTCCAAATTAGGTTCGGTTGAAATCAAATCGAATGGTTGGAACGTCATTTCAGGGAAGGTAGGAAAAGTTTGATGATTGTTGATGGTGCTCTTTACAGTGAGCATAGCCCGGTAAGTGCATTTGCGAGCAAAGCTTGATGTTCCACACCAGCGAATCCCCTAGATATGCAATTAATCACACGTCAAGGTTGATTGTGTTGAGTTGTATGTGCTTTGTCCTTATCTCGAGAAGATTAACCTACAAAGGATAAGTCAAATTGATGTGTATTGCACTTTTGGATGTAGCCACCAATGTATTTGTCTAGATGTCCTTACTGGGCTAAGCGCTTGAGCAAGTCTTTGGCTACAACACACTCATCAGTAGTGTGCCTGTATTTCTGATGAAAAGCACAGTACTTTGTCTTGTCCATGATAAACCACATTTGGAGGGTTTATCTTGTGTTGAATTTAGAGGATTTTATCGCCTTCTCACACATTTATCCAATGAAATAGCATGGTTTTATAACTTCTCCTTTAATTGTGCTTAAGAGTGAAAACATGCTTTTAGGACTTAAAATAGTTAAATTTAATTCACCTTGATTCCATTAGATGCCTTGATATGTTTGTTAAGTGATTTCAGATTTAGGAGGCAAAGATTTGATCAAGGGAATGAAGGAAAAGCATGTAAAAATGGAGAACTCATGAAGAAATGAAGGAATCTCCAAAGCTGTCAAGCCGACCTCTTCGCATTTAATCGACCATAACTTGAGCTACAGAGGTCCAAATGATGCGGTTCTAGTTGTGTTGGAAAGCTAACATCCAGAGCTTTGAAATGATATAAGATTGGTTATAGTTACATCGCGTTTAGGGGTACGCATGTGCACTGTACGCATACGCGCCGATGGTTGCACATGATTCACTTAATGCAACTCGTGGCCAGCGATTTTAGAAGCCTTTTGGGCCCAATCCAACTCATTTCTGATGTTATTTAAACCAAAGATTGAAGAGGGATGAGGTATCTAGTTAGTTAGTGAGTTTTATTTTAGTTTTATCATGCTTTAGTTAGTTTCTAGAGAGAGAAACTCTCTCTTCTCTCTAGAATTAGGAGTAGGTTAGATCTAGATTAGGATTTCTTTGATCTAGGTTAATTTCATGCTTTGATTTACTTTTCCTTTATCAATTCTTCTTCTTCTACTTCTCCTCTCTTTAGTTTAGCATTTAATTCTTGTATTTCTCTACTTTTATGTTGATGCACTTTTGTTCTTCCCTTTTCCTTTAATGCAATTTATGATTCATGTTCCTTTATTATTCATTTGATTTGTTGTTGTTTAATTCCTTGCAATTGAGTAGTGTAGATTTACTTTCCTTGCAATTTTACTATGCTTCCCTTTTATGCCTTCCAAGTGTTTGATAAAATGCTTGGTTGGATTTTAGAGTAGAATTTTAGTGCTCTTGGCTTGAAAA